>NC_040250.1:26666089-26976516 GCF_001444195.1 Xiphophorus couchianus | reverse complement strand
TGGGTTATGAAAATAACCCAAACATTTAGTTTTACTTTGAAGATATTTTTAAGTCAAGTATGATTCAAAATTGTAAACCTGATAGAACGATAAAAACCTACTTAAATTAATGGTTTTAATATTCTATTGTCAATCTAAACTTAATATTTAACTATTAAAATCCCTGTTTTAATCCCCAGCCTCCTGAAATATAAACTTCCGACGTCCGTCATGATTAATCATTTCTATGATATAGATCTATATCATAGATAAAAGATCATCTGAGATTATGAATGCTTCCATCTCAAAGCATCAGGTATTCAACAAGCAACTCTTTGACCGTTAGCACTTTGACCTTAGGACTCTCTTTTGCAACAATTTTTAAGATGGAAAAGCTTTTAGCAGCCACCCTGTTTTTTCCCTTATCTTTTGGCGCCGGATACCTGATAACCACCGGAGTGAGGAAACTTGTCAAGACACTATTTCCTGGTGTCAAATTTGATATAAGTAGTTCTCAAGACGACAGCATGGAATATGATGTTTATCTTTTCAATGGGAAGCAAACGACACTGGATGGAGAAAACTCACAGCAAACAGAGTTTTCAGAAGAAGATACTCTTGAAGATACGACTGTAGTACAGAACATCTCCAATCTTTCTAAATGCTGTGACTTATCAGGCCATTCTGGGAGTTTTCAAAGAGTTCAGTCTGAAAACTCAACTTTGGAGAAAAAGGCATTTGAAGACATGACTCATGTAGAGACTGCCCTTTTAGGGAACAATTTATCTAATTTTCCCAAAGAAGAAACTTCCCCGGTTGGGGAAGTTTACAATGAAAAGACGGTCGAGTCTAACAAGTCAACCACTGCTTTAACAAAAGCAGCTTCAGAAGATTGGACCCATGTAGATAAATCTCTCCCAGGGATCGATTTCTCTGAGCCCAAAGAACAAACTTCCCCGGCTGGGGAAGTTAGCAGTGAAAAGAAGCAAACTTCAGAGGTTGAGTCTTTGGATCTAACAAAATCGCCATTTAAAGACATGACCCATATCTTAAGAGAAAATTATCGCAAATCTCACAAGGTCCAAAGAACCATCTTACCCGGGTGCAACATTTGCAACGAGAAGGAAAGACGTCGCGCAGAAATGAGGAAACGTTCGCGCAGACGTCACACAAAAAAATCTTGTTGCACCACATTTTGAACGACTGCTTGTTACATCTGTCACGCTGCTCCTGATTTCGTCTTGGTCCAGTCTGTTGTCCAGATGAACACTGAGGTGTTCATTTTGTCCAACAACCATCACTTCTTCTCCCATCTAAAAACTCAACCTCTGCTTTAACAAAAGCAGCTTTAGAAGACTGGACCCAGGAAGAGAAATCTGTCCCAGGAAACGATTTCTCTGATCCCAAAGAACAAACTTCCCTGGCTGGGGAAGTTCGCAGTGAAAAGAAGCAAACTTCAGAGGTTGAGTCTAATGACTCAACCTCTTTAACAAAAGCAGAGGTTGAGTTTTTAGATGGGAGAAGAAGTGATGGTTGTTGAACAATATGAACCCCTCAGTGTTCATCTGGACAACAGACTGGACCAAGATACGTCTTTGGATCTTGGGAGATTTGATGGAAATTGGGTTTGATTTAATCTTGTTCCTCCTGAAATCAGCAATCATCTCCTTTGTTCTCTGGTGCTCAACCTCTGCTTTGTGATTGCATTGTTGCCTTGCAGAAAATAAAGTCTTGGGTTTGAATCCCGGCCTGGTTCTTTATGCATGGGGTTTGCATGTTCTCCATGTGCATTAATGGGTTCTCTCCGGGTGCTCCGGCTTCCTCCCACAGTACAAAAAGGTTTTGTCCACACTAGATAATAAATGGATGATGGAAAAAAAAGATTTAACTAGTTTATATTAATTATTATTATTATTATAGGTAATAATAATAATAGCAATATTAATATAAATATATTAGTATGTTAATCAATATACAATTAATGATATAAAATATAATTAATATGATACTTAGTAATTTAGTAATTATTATATTGCTAAGTACTATACTAAAATGATTCTAATAAACTATAATTATTGTTAATAACAATAATAAATAATTATCAGTATAATAAATAATAATAATTAGTATTATTTATATTGATAATTATTATTACAATTGATAATGATAGTAGTAATATAACATAAAGTTATTATATTTTAATATTGTTATTATGTTACTGTTTTTTAATAATAATATTAATATTGCCACACACAAAAAAAACAGAATATGCAGTCCATTACAGTTTTATGTTTGTATGGCTTGATGTTTATTTGCCATTATTAATAAGTGATCAATGTGGTAGATTAGCTACCACTCTACTGGTGATCTGTCAGAGTTTAAGTTGCCTTTTTTATTTTCTAACTGAACTGAAACACACAGGACTGACATGACGCCGCCATGTGGACGTAGCTCAGTCCTCCAACAACCACACTGATATTAGCTGTGTCCGAATTCAGGGTCTGCATCCTTATTATTATTATTATTATTATTATTATTATTATTGCATCAAAATGTCAATACAATGTATAGAATGGGGGAAAACAAAAAAATCCCTGGGGTTACAAGGAATAAAAACAATAGAAAGTATAATACAAGGAGCACAAACGGAAATAAGACAATGTTTCAGGAAATACAGTTAAAGAGTTTTGGGGCTTCAAGAGTCTTTACAGCTTTGGGATTGGTAGAGATCTGTATAGTTACTGCATAGTGTTGTAATTCAGATAAAAAGGCTTTTTGCCAGAAGATTTGCATTTATGAATATGAAATTTAACTAGAATTAACAATAGATTAATTACATAAAATTGATTCTTATTAGGCCAATTACGTCATAGTGTGGCGACAAGGCCTGTTTGAATGCGCCTTACCAGAGGGGCCGCTTTTCATTGGCTGATGCACATTTTACGTGGTCGCGTGCGTGGCCGTCTCACAAACACCGTTAGCTTCCCGTTAGCTAAGTACAGCATAAAGGCAGAACTGATACAACTTCTACACCTTGAAGCCTGTCTGCTACACAGTCTTACGTTAGCTAAACAGATCAATATTCAATGTGTTTGTATCTGACATACACTAAAGATTTTTATTTTAGCAGAAAAGGTTTTGGATTAAACTGTTACTCATGTTAGCCACGTTAGCACCAAGTACAGCTAGTCAATCAACCATCGCTGTGTTCAGGGAAGCGCTGATTAATAATTGAGAAATAAATATCAAGCCTGGAAACTTGATATTGTAACAGACTGAATGTTATGTTTTTAACGTAATCTTTGCTCGTCTTGCGGGGAGCAGGCGGTTGCCACGGTAACAGGTGTGCTTACACTACAAAGAGAGAGAGAGAGAGTAAAAAGGTAGGAGTGGTTTTGAGTTGTGAGTTCTGTCTTATAATAGTCTCTCAATTGCAGGTACCTGTAAAATTCATGTTTATCTAAATTATACTTCTCCCTCATTTTTCGAAAACTCTCCAGCTGCCCGTCTTCCTGTTTCCCAGTCAGGAAAAACCCAACAGGCTGCGATGAAAGGGCCAAGACAATGTTGAATATGATTTTAGTTCGGGCATATTCAACACACCACCACGTAACACACCACACACTGCAGGACGTTGTAAGATTGTCGTAAAGGGAAAAGCGGGGGGGGGGACTTTTCTTTTTCTTAGCTGCAACACCAACATGCAGAAGCATTATCTGACGGTCCCGGGCCGCAGCATAATTGCAAAGTCTTGACCGGTCCGCGGTAATAAAAAGGTTAGAGACCACTGACTTAGATCATTCCCTAAGTCAACTTTAACTTTTGAGTCAAAATTAGCTAATGCTAGCACAAGTGCTATCACTATCCTGTCGTTGTACACTAGCATAATGGTTAATATTAACTTAATCCTTTCAGAAGTCAACTTTAGGTTACGAGTCAAAATTAGCCAAAAGTTAACATTGCCTTAAATGCTATTTTATCAAATTGCCGAGTCAATTTTCTGTCAAGTCATGTTTGCTATATACAGCATTATAACAACTGAAGATAACAGTTTCTTCATTGAGCTATAAAATAGCAACATGTGCCTGAAGAATACACAATATCCCCTAATTCAGAGTAGCATCTTAAAATCCTCTGATTTTGTCTTTCCTGCTAACCCACCAACATGGAACTGAAATAGTCAAGCTGTGTAGAAACTAAAGAAAATGGAGTAAAAAAACCATATATATATTTTTCTTTTTAGATTGTTCTCCAATATCCCACCGGTAATAATCCAAATTTATAGTATTCAATTGTTGGTGTATAGACAATGGACACAGTGTCAGAGGTGGTTTGAAAGCTGACTTCAGATGTTTGACTATGTCTGAAATGGAAGAAGTGTTAAGTGTTGGAGGAAAGACCCAACATGTTTCATCCTACAATACATTTCATGACAGATTTTAGTGTTGGGTTTTTTTTAATGCTCAAAAACATCAGACGATTGTTCCGTCTAAATTCTGCGTGAGACTCGAGGAAGACGGAAGAAGTGTGTGATGCTGCCCTTTGTCGTGTTGCGTAACGGAGTCGTGCCGTGCTGCAGATCCAGGAGCAACAGGAGCGCCGGCGTCTGGAGAGGGAGGAGAGGGAGCGATTGGAGGCCCAGCTGGAGGCCGACATGAAAAACCACGAGCCCTGGGGGAGAGGCGGGGGAGGAGCTCCTCTGAGGGACACCATGGGCAATCTCATCGGTGGGTCCTGATTTCTTCTCTGTTTTTGTGAGAAAAAAAAAAGTATGAGGAAGTTCCCATTGATCCTCACGTGGGTTTTCCATCGGCCCAGCCGACCTCAAGCAGATGCACAAGCTGAACGAAGAGGCTTACATCAACCCGGAGCTGTGGCAGAGGAGAGCCACGGCTGCCATGACGACCCGCCTGGCAGAGCAGCCTCACCCCGCCGCCAGGGTCACACAGAGCAGCAGCTACGACTCTGCTGACAGGCTGCCTGGTAGATATCCTCCTTCCTGTTTACCTGCTTTTCTAACCGATTCCTTTAACACACCAGGATTCTATGAGTCTCAAGTTGTAGTAAGGCGTATGACATTAAATGATATTATTCCAGTTGATGAAAATCAGTGCTTTATTATTTTGTTTTCCATAGATCTCTGAGATGTTTTTCCCCAGTTTAGCTTTTGGTTTACATTGATATCAACTCAGATTCCTAGTATCTGTGTTTCTGTGACAAATATGTGCAAAACTGTGTTTATATATGCATCCATCCATCCATCTTCTTCCGCTTATCCGAGGTCGGGTCGCGGGGGTAGCAGCTTCAGAAGGGAGGCCCAGACTTCCCTCTCCCCAGCCACTTCTTCCAGCTCCTCCGGGGGAATCCCGAGGCGTTCCCAGGCCAGCCGAGAGACATAGTCCCTCCAGCGTGTCCTGGGTCTTCCCCGGGGCCTCCTCCCGGTGGGACGTGCCCGGAACACCTCACCAGGGAGGCGTCCAGGAGGCATCCTGACCAGATGCCCAAGCCACCTCAACTGGCTCCTCTCGATGTGAAGGAGCAGCGGCTCTACTCTGAGTCCCTCCCGGATGACTGAGCTTCTCACCCTATCTCTAAGGGAGAGCCCAGCCACCCTACGGAGAAAACCCATTTCGGCCGCTTGAATCCGCGATCTCGTTCTTTCGGTCATGACCCAAAGCTCATGACCATAGATGAGGGTGGGAACGTAGATCGACCGGTAAATCGAGAGCTTCGCTTTTTGGCTCAGCTCTCTCTTCACCACGACGGACCGGTACAGCGCCCGCTTGACAGCAGACGCTGCGCCAATCCGCCTGTCGATCTCCCGCTCCCTTCTTCCCCCATTCGTGAACAAGATCCCGAGATACTTAAACTCCTCCACTTGGGGCAGGACACCCCCCCTGACCCGGAGAAGGCACTCTACCCTTTTCCGGCTCAAGACCATGGCCTCGGATTTGGAGGCACTGATCCCCATCCCGGCCGCTTCACACTCGGCTGCGAACCGATCCAGCGAGAGCTGCAGATCACGATCTGATGAAGCCAAAAGGACCACATCGTCTGCGAAAAGCAGAGATGAGATCCTGAGGCCACCAAATCGGATCCCCTCAACACCTTGGCTGCGCCTAGAAATTCTGTCCATGAAAGTGATGAACAGAATCGGTGACAAAGGGCAGCCCTGGCGGAGTCCAACTCTCACCGGAAACGAGCCCGACTTACTGCCGGCAATGCGGACCAGACTCTGACACCGGTCATACAGGGACCTGACAGCCCGTATCAAAGGGCCCGGTACCCCATACTCCCGGAGAACCCCCCACAGGGCTCCCCGAGGGACACGGTCGAACGCCTTCTCCAAGTCCACAAAACACATGTAGACTGGTTGGGCGAACTCCCATGCACCCTCCAGGACCCTGCTGAGGGTGTAGAGCTGGTCCAGTGTTCCACGACCAGGACGAAAACCACACTGCTCTTCCTGAATCCGAGGTTCGACTATCCGACGGACCCTCCTCTCCAGGACCCCTGAATAGACCTTGCCAGGGAGGCTTAAGAGTGTGACCCCTCTATAATTGGAGCACACCCTCCGGTCCCCCTTTTTGAACAGGGGGACCACCACCCCAGTCTGCCAATCCAGGGGAACTGCCCCCGATGTCCATGCGATATTGCAGAGTCGCGTGAACCAACACAACCCTACAACATCCAGAGCCTTAAGGAACTCCGGGCGGATCTCATCCACCCCCGGGGCCTTGCCACCGAGGAGCTTTTTAACCACCTCGGCGACCTCGCCCCCAGAGATTGGAGAGCCCAACTCAGAGTCCCCAGGCTCCGCTTCCTCAGTGGAAGGCATGTTGGTGGGATTGAGGAGGTCTTCGAAGTACTCTGCCCACCGGCCCACAACGTCCCGAGTAGAGGTCAGCAGCACACCATCCCCACTATAAACAGTGTTGGTGCTGCACCGCTTCCCCCCCCTGAGACGCCGGATGGTGGACCAGAATCGCCTCGAAGCCGTGCGGAAGTCTTTCTCCATGGCCTCTCCAAACTCCTCCCACACCCGAGTTTTTGCCTCAGCAACCGCCCGAGCCGCATTATGTGTTTATATAATGTTGGAAAAACATAATTTTGCTATTGCGGTGTTTCTGTTAAATAAGAAACTAACCGCAACTAAAATCACACATGAATAAGTTTGTCCACACGACAAGTAATAGTCACACATCATCCTCCAACTACTTCCTGTCGACGTCTTCTTCGTGGTTTGTGCCAGTGGCAGCATCCGGTTGTTGATCATGTGACACGTGTGAAAAATCTTGTTTTCGTTGCAGATTTGAGAAGCAAAACAATGTTGATATGGCAAAAAACCCCCCCAAAAAACAGCTCACTGTAGCGGCAAAACTTTTTATTGAAAAATTACAGTTTCTTTTCCAAATTTGAAAGCTAATTTATTTTGTAATGTCAAATTGTGCAATTATATGATGAATGAAAATGTAGCTAATGTAGCACAGATTGACAACCGTGTTGAAAGAGGGAAAACCTTTTTTGCCATCAGGAGGTCACGACAGAAAATGACTCTGGATCCAGATTTTTGCGAAAAGTCAGGCTTTTAAATTCTGCCGTCTTAAAATGGTTGATCAGCTGATGAACGGCCTATTTCAGTTTGTTTGTTTTTTTTGCAACAAAAAGGTTACTCAGATTTTGTTTCACTCCCATTTCTGCCTTTTGAAGCTCTTCCTAGAACCATCGTAAGGTTCATAATGTGACTTCTTGCTCATTTTCAACTCTTGTCTACTCAGTCCAATCATAAAGTCAATTGGACAAATTTTTGTGTACTGTAAGTTTTAGATTGGTAAAACATTGGGTATCTAAGGAAACCCAGACGACTGATTATTGGTTCATAAATGTTAAAAGAAAAGAGGGGTCTAGTTTTAGTACAGTGTGTGTATACCATGTTGATAGTAAAGTAAGAGCAGGCTTTACAGAAAGTAAAATCTAAGCAAGAAAGTTCCAAAACCTCATAATGAAGGTCAAATTATATTCAAAAACGTATTTGGTGAAATCATGCTGTTGCAACGTTTACCAGCTAAACTCTGATCTTTAAACTCTGTACTGCTGTGACATTTCTTTGTCCTCTGGTCTGCGTATAGAACATAAACTATCTTCATTCTTCGCCTCGTTTTTCCCAGGCTTCACTCATGTCCAGACCTCCCAGTTTGCCAGAGGTAAAGTTTTTGCCAGCCAGCCCAGTGAGCTCCAGCTCCAGGAACAGGACAAGTACAAAGCTTATCTCAAGCAGCAGGTAACGGCTTTCTGAAATACTAAAATAAATAAAATACTCCAACACAGTTGGAAAAGTAGTCCTGCCCTTTCTAAAAACCATAACCAGCAAACTGAGCAGTTTACGTCCTGTGGATCTCACTGGCGGTACGCCGTTACTCTTAGATTGACGAGAAAATGCGTAAAAAAGCAGAGGAGAGGGAACGGATGAGACTGGAGGAGGAGAAGGAGGAGAGAAGGCTGGCGGAGCAGAGGGCCCACATCCAGCGGGAGTACGAGGAGGAGCAGGAGAGGAAGAAACGGAAAGAAATGGAGGTGAGGGGCCCCGCGGTGTCCGTCCTGTCTGTCCGTCCTGTCCTGGCGCGTCTCTCTCTAAATGTGACGCTGTCTCACAGCAAAAGGCCAAGAACGAGGAGCTGATCCAGCTGGCCGAACAGAGGAGGAAGGAAGCGGAGAGGAAGAAGAAGGAGGCGGAAGAGAAGGAGCGCGCCGATCTGAGGAGGCAGTATGAGCGAGAGAGGCAGGCCAGAGTGGCCGAGGTCAGTTTGTGTCATTCAGCCCATCAACTTCCTGCACCTCTAAAGCTAAACGCTCTTACGGTTTCAACAAGGAGGAGGAAATATGGATGTGTTTTATCGTTTCCATGATGTCTCTGAGCATTCCTCTGCTTTAGCAAGGAAAAGATGACACTGGCTTATAAAAAACTAATTTTTGGAAGTCGTCTGTTTTTTTCAACTGAATTATTTTGCTCCGCTGAATCCAAAAACAACATCCATTTTTCTCCATCAGCTCAGATTTTTATTCTAATTTGATTTACAGAAATTCAATCTTCTGACTAATTGATGACATTTTTGTGACATCAGTTCATTTCCATTAAATTTGCTCGTCCAAAACGGTTTTAGGAGAAACAAAATTGTTTTCTAGCAAAGTGTATTAATTAAATGCTACAAACTTGGATTTCTGTAAATTGAATAATAAACACTGATAAGAGTAAGTCCATGTGAATTGAACGTTACGTCTCCATTTCCTCTCTGGAGTCTCTCCTCCTGCTCGTCACTCATTGATCCAGATTGGCAGGAAACCGATCCAGATGTGAGAACAAGTCGTGAATTTTGATGCTCATGTTGCTCCATAGTTCAGAAAGTCGACCTGATGGAGCAAAACCAATGTGGTTTTTGGATTCAGCTCATCAACATGACGCTAAAACAGTTGGAAAACCCTTGACCAGTGTAATCCAGTGGACGATCTGAGCGTGTCAGTCAGAATTCGGGCTAGTTCTCATCTGAATGTGTTTAGGTGCAGAGAGAGCCTTCTCCTCCTATCCCGACCCTGCAGAGGAAACACGGGCGATGCCTGCAGCACGCCTCCCGACCCGCCACTGTCCACTCCCACACCTCCACCTCTCCCCTGTCTGTGAGTAACACACAGAGGACCATTTCCTATATAAAGAAGAGTTAAACGGGGTTTTCTTATTTCTACCTTTGTATTTATTTTTTTACAGGAGCGATTGTCATCAGGTCTTCAGTCCCCTCCTGTTCCCGCTCGTAGGAACCAGCTCAGAGCTGCAGGTGCGGTAACCCTTTGAAAACCCGTTCAGCTCCAGCAGAGACCTGGTTTGTTTGCTGGGTTCATTCTACCTCCACTGTCTTACTTTTCTTCAAACACCCACTCAGTGTGTGGTTTTTATCCAGAGATCCAGGCTCAGCACTGAGATGAGTTAGTTAGACAGAATGTTCTGGGTTTCAGGAGACCACCGCGACCTGTTCAGTGAGCTGTCGGCGTTGCGTCGGCAGCTCCGCAGCGAACAGAAACGCCTGGAGAGCGATCTGCAGCGGGGGAACTTGGAGGAGCCGGACTCGCCCGTGAATATCAGGTCAGACCAAATCAGAGCCGCTGCTTCTTCTGCCGAGACCAAAGGATGTTCACTCAGTCATCTGAAAACTGAGACGGTGCCGTCCCACAACTGCAGTCCCTTGTGTATTGCTGTGTGGGATTCCCGCAATCTAGAAAATTTTGCTGCGCAAACCCAAAAGAGCAAATCATAAACATTTGTTCTGCTAACGCTATGTATGCTAAGTTTGGTTATGCACTGCATAAGTCTTAAGTCTTTCTGATGACCTTGTGACCCTTTACTAACCATTCGTTCAGAGACAAAGTTAGTGTGCAGATCCTTTTAGTTGCTCAACATTTCCAGAATAATAGAACTGGACTGGAATTGAATGTTGACAACTTCTCTTCATCTGTCCAGAGATCGGGAGCGTCCGGCGGTGGACGTGTTCGACATGGCTCGGCTCAGGCTCCAGGCTCCGGTCCGAAGGCCAAACTCCCGAAACACAGAGCCCAGAAATCTACTGCGTATCCATGACTCCCTTCAGCTGAAATACACAGGTACTAAATGGTCATGGCTGATGTTTGGCAGTGGTGGGCACCGCTAGCTAAAAAGTTAGCTGCACTAAACCCAAAACACTAATCATTAGTTCTGCTATTGCTACACCATTAAGGTAATTAGTTGAAGCTAATGTTAAAGCGCTACACCAACAAGGTATTTAGTTGAAGCTAATGCTAAAGTGCTACGCCAACAAGGTATTTAGTTGAAGCTAATGCTAAAGTGCTACACCAACAAGGTATTTAGTTGAAGCTAATGCTAAAGTGCTACACTAACAAGGTATTTAGTTGAAGTCAATGCTAAATGCCACACCATTAAGGTAATTAGTTGAAGCTAATGCTAAAGTGCTACACTAACAAGGTATTTAGTTGAAGTCAATGCTAAATGCCACACCATTAAGGTAATTAGTTGAAGCTAATGCTAAAGTGCTACACTAACAAGGTATTTAGTTGAAGTCAATGCTAAATGCCACACCATTAAGGTATTTAGTTGAAGCTAATGCTAAAGCACCAACTTCAACCATGTTGATTCACACCTCCAAACCTCTGGAACAAACATGTAAATTTCCAGATTTGATTGTATTCAGTTATTTTCTTAGATAATGTATTTGTGTTTTACATGTTGCTCTCTACTGTTGAAATAAATAGCGTGAAGAGAGGAAGTGGAACTGCTGCATAAATTGTTTTCACCCATTTCAAAATAAGAGAATGAATATAAACATCATTCATCAAAGCTTCAACACAAATGTCAAACTTTATCCAACTGAAAGCATATAAAACAGACGAGTAACTTAATGCTTTAGAATTTGTCCAGAAAAGTAAATTTAGGGTAAGCTAAGTAAGCTAAACATTTGCAACGTTAGCTAAAGCACTAAACAAAAAAATTAGCTCTGCTTTTAGCGGATTAGTGGAAGTGTGCCCACCACTGTCCTAGTGGAAACCACAGTAACTGGTCTGCGTGTCTGAGGCAGACAGAGAGTCGAGGGCGGGTTCTGGAGAGGACGCCAAACTGGAGGAAGTGGGCGTGGCCAGTACGAGGAGGCGGGACTACAGAGACTCCTATCATCACCACAGCAGCCACAGATCTACTGTCCAGGATGGTATCAACGTTTACATTATGATTTCATTTCCTCACCAGTCATTTCCTGGGAACAAAATTGAGGCCTTACTTCTTCAGAAAATCACTGCCGTAGAAACGCATCACTCAGCTTTAATTCAGTAAAGTTTGTCTGAAGGTGAAAATCTAACCTACATGTTTCATTTCCAGATTATTTAGACCTGTCTCCACCTGAGCAAAACGACTATCTGGTGAGAAATTATGCTTTTCAAAATAAATTATGAAACTTTGTAGCATTTTTGGAGGTGATTTGTGACCAATGGTGTGTGTTTGTGTGTGTTACAGAGGAGTGTGAGCAGTGCATCCAGAAGAGGTTTCCTGCTTGAGTCTGAGAGCGCTTTCATGGGTAGGACAATGCAGCAGACTGTTAATGAATGCCGTCTCTAGTGTTTGTTTGCAGCAATTCTCTCATTTTAAACAGCTTTTTCTTCTCCTCTTTGTTCTGAATTGATACTTAAACGGTATTAAGTGTCTATTTCTGAAGCGTTAACTATCAAAACGATCACATATAGACTCAATCAACCAGATCAGTTCATTTTACAAAACTTTATTAGTCCTAAAGGGAAATTAAATATACGTTAAATATATATTTTTTTCATACCAGATCTGATTTTCAATTTTTATAGATTTGTTGTTCTTGCTTTCTTTAAAAAAAAAATCACAAATGACAAAAACCACATTTAAAAAAAAAAAAAAAAAAAATTCAATTCAATTGATAAAATCGATTTACCACCTCACCCTAATAACACGTCTGTCAAGCACAGGAAAGCAAAGCTAATATTTACTCTGTAAGGTTTTGGTACAGAATTCCATTTGCTTTTTTCCGTTTTTATTCCGATCCTGCTTGTTGTGTCCAGACCCCCTGGGCGGGGCTTCTCCGGTGCCCCCAACTCCAGAGCAGGACAGGATCTGTCAGCCGTCGGCCAGGGAGAGGAGGAGACTGGCCAAGCAGGCACAGCGCCCCCAGGTGACCATCATCTGCACCTGCATGACTCTTCGCTTTACAGTCCGTCTCTTGACTTTTCTGCTCGTCTTGTAACCTCCAGGAACGAGCTGCTTCCGTTCAGAGGAGTTACCCCGACCCTTCAGGTGGCAGGCTGAACCTGGAGGAGGCAGGAAGTGAGGTCAGGAGCCGGAACAGGACAGGTCAGCTGATGCAGGGTGTCTGCGCATCCTTAAAAAGTCTTAAATTCATGAATCTAAAAGTAAGGCCTTAAAATGCCTCAAATGTTTGTGGCAGGACTATTTCATCTCATATATTTCATGTATCTGATTTCTCTAGAACAAACACCTTCATTTACCTTTTTAGGTAGACGTTTGAGATGCGTGCAGACATCTTTATTATGTTCTTTGATTTGAGGCTAATGCTAACTAGATGCATAATAGATTAAGAATTTAATGATGGCACTTGACTAAATGTAATGTTTCAATTGTCAATTCTATGTTAATTCTTTGTGTTTTGGTGTTTTTATGATGTAAAGCCCTTTGAAATGCCTTGTTGCTGAAATTGGCTATACAAATAAAATTTGATTGATTTAATAATATACCCCTACTAGGTAGCGTGCTAGTTAGCTAGCTTGTTTTGTATCTATCATGCGTATGTGTAAATTTATTGACGGTGCCTGGACTACGTTTGTTTTCACCATCAACCCATACGAGACTAGGTGCGTTCTGTGAAAAAAATTAAGAATTATGGTGCTATGGAGGTTAAGGCTACCAATATACAGTGTAACACAGCACGATCCTTATTTACAGATCTTTTGGTCTTAAATTTCATTCATGGTGGCATTAAAAAGTCTTATATTAAAAGTCTGACATTTTTTAACAAACCAAAAAGTATTTTTGAAAGTTTTCAGAGAATGTTGAACAAACATTTCCACCATACTAAAAAAAAAAAAACAAAGTCAAACATACATTCTGGGACGTTGTGTTGCAACAGGAACCGTGTTTTCCTGCCCGTTTCTTGAGCCGCTGCCTGCTTGTTTCTCTCTGCAGAACCTCTGGATGGGTCGGGCGACGAGTCCTCCCCTCTTCAGTCGTCTCCTCTCAGTCTGAACCGTGAGAGCTCCGAGGAAACCGTCACCACAGACTCCTGGATCGGACCAGGAAAGTCGGACGCACTGAAAAGTTTGGACCTAGCGTCCAGGAGGAAGCGGCAGGCTACATAGGGTCGTGTCCTGGACGTGGCCGCTTCATGGTCTCATTTTTTTTTATTTTTATATATATATAGTTTTATTTTAATGTTTTGCTTTTTGACCAGAGGATGTGCTTGTCTGAAACCTCCTGTCAGATTCACCTCTGAATCTGACAGGCCAACGTTTTGCTGTTTGGATCAAACATTACGTGTTGGTGCGTGTTTTAAACGTTTTTACTGGATAAATTATGCTTGAAATTAAATCTATTTTATATATTACCCTGTTTTCACTATTTCTTTTTTTTTAGGAATAATCATGTCATGCAACATTTAAATTTTCATGTGCTAAGAACTGCGGGACAATTACAGAGAGCATCCATTTAGATTATCTGAGATTTCTCTCCAAATCTAGACTGCATTGCATACATGCTGTACACAAACGGAAGTAAGTATATTTTCTTGTGCTGATTTTTAAAAAAAAATCCTAATCTAATTAACAGTCTCTGAATTTTATAGTTTTATATTAATAGCGACAGACAGAATACCAGCCATGATTGTCATTGCTTTTCATTACATGACACTCAAAAACTTTTTTTCCCACATTGTCTTAATGGGATATTTGTGTGTGGAATTTTGAAGAAAGAAATTTACTTCATACAATTTTTGTAAAATGCAGGAATAATGTCGCACTGTGAATATTTGTGAAAGGAAAAAAAAAGAAAACTAGATCATTAAACTGGACCTTTGCTGTTCAACTAATCAAGTTTCTGATATGGTTCAGGATTATTAAATGTATTAGATAGATTTTTAAAAAATGATTTATTTACCTGAGGCCTCCGTTTGTGCTGAATCATTCCCTTTCCCCTGGGAGCGGCATCAGGACCTGACTTTAAATTACAACCTGAATAATATTTGCTCTTTTCTGTGCTGCATACTTTAAAACACACCCCGGGGACTGACCACTTCACCTGCTGAACCAGAACAAAGAAGAAGTAAAACCGTCCAACATAAAAAAGCTGTTCTGCCTGTGGCAAAGTCACAGTAACGGTTCAGAACTGAGCCTGTGCTCCGGTGAATCACAGTGTCAGCATAATAAAACATTCATTTAAAATGTATTGTAGAAATACATGAATAACACTTTTAGTAGGATGTAGGAACCAGACTCGTACATTGGCTGCATTTTATTTGGTCTCATTCAAATGTTCCACATTGTCAAACAACTTTTTGTGTCAGGCGAATTAAACCTGAGCCGAGACAAAATTCTGCTTTGAAATGATTATTTTAATATTTAATGAAGCTAGCAACCCAATCCAACGTGGTTCGATATAAAAGAAGCTAATTGACCTCCATGTTAA
Organism: Xiphophorus couchianus; assembly: GCF_001444195.1. Classification (NCBI taxonomy): domain Eukaryota; kingdom Metazoa; phylum Chordata; class Actinopteri; order Cyprinodontiformes; family Poeciliidae; genus Xiphophorus; species Xiphophorus couchianus. The sequence goes on along the minus strand of NC_040250.1, from coordinate 26,961,287 downwards.
ACCATGAATTAACTGTGGCCAAATTATTGGTGGTGATGAAGCAAGAGCAGACGAAATCTTTTACATCCACCTTCTTTGTCTTCATCTTTGTGGGTTCTCATTTGTGCTGCGTCACTAGCGCTCAACGCTCATAGCCCATCTTCCCCTCCATTCCCTCGTCTTTCTCTCTCTCCGTCTGTATGAGTGATGACTTTCTCCAGCATGGGATGGGAAGCCAGATAGAAGCCATCCACACTCAGCTGTGGCTCCATTAGTCAAGCAGACACCCAGATGTCAATATACCTTCACTGCCTCCCACTCAGCATTACACTGACTCAGGAAGGCCTCAGCACTGTAGCATGACTGGAAACCTCATCCAGAAATTGATTGTCCCTGGCAAAAAAAAAAGAAAAAAAAAATTCCCCCATGGCATGTTGAAACAATTTATGGCTCCAAACTAATTTAATGCGCTTTAACTTTTCCAGCGGTGTAAACCAAACCACAGGATCCTGTACAGTCTGCAAACATAATTCTGCTGAGATAAATCCTTCCTTTTACAGCCACAAAAAATATAACTGTAATTTAAATTTTACTAAGTGAACACATCCTCTGCGTCGTTAATATTTATGCCCTTTCAAGTTTTTAAGATTTTGTTTTAGAAATGCAAAAGCTGTACATTCCAGGTCATAGTTCATTACTCTGAAGATTTGAGTAAAGCGGGTAGTTCAAGATGTTCTCCTGAAAAACAACAACCTTTCAAACAGTTAATCAAATTTATTTCATAGTATATTTTAGCAACACTTCAAAGTTCATTGTCAAAAGAAACAATAAAACTTTGATTAAAAAGGTCGAGAGGGGAAAATTTAAAACAAGTGCAGGAAACAATAAGATGCTCGGCTAAAAGGATCTCCTAAGTTTTAAAATGGAAACCAAAACTCAGAGAGACAGTCCTGCTGGACTGAAGAATAGCCAAAATGGCAGACTCAACCAATGGTTAGCTTAAGAGTGATCAAAGAAGTTCTACTCAAAGAGTCCTGTCCCTTATCCACGGGTGTGGCTTTAACCGTTTTTTTCTTTTGTTGTTTTTTTGTAAATACCTCAGCTCTCAAGTGATTTGATTGGCAGCAGACTTAATTTGTGGATTTGCGTCGCTGGATGAACTAAGGCAACACTTCCAGAAGAGCGAATACAGCATCCACTGGACAGAGCAACCCGCAACGAACAAATGTTCTGAGAGATTTAATAGAAATGGGCAAAATGACACCATCAAAGAGTTGAAGCCGTTCCTACGGCCCACCCACGTTCAAACATTCTTGCCCACATTGTGAGGAACACAATGCGTTGGGAGACACACCCAATGCGTTAGGCTCTAACTTGGTTAGAACCTAACCAGACATTAACCAGCTACAGTGAGACTTGACAACAGAGGAGAGGCTTTAGAAGACATTTCTGCCAAAATATCAACCACACAACCTGGCTATGTCCCACTGTTGTAAGACCTGCATGTATTGTAGAGGTTACAATTAACCAAAGAAGGTATGGACTGGCCAATGAGAAATGCTGCAACATGTTATGGACTGATGAAAGCAACATTGTTCTGTTGGGTGGTTTTAGGTCCCCATGTCTGTGTGTCTGCCAGAAAACACCAAATAAGGAATTAAAACCACAGTACACCGGCACATAGTGGCTCAGGCTTCATGGTATGAACGTTTTTCATTTTATGTTGTTGGGCCTATTTTTTATGGATAATTTTAAATACATTGAAATACTTTATCTGAAGAGAAAATACCCTGGCATCAAATGAGTGTTTCAACATGACAACCAGATACTCATGAGGACCTTAATGCAATCTTAAGCTTGTGAGTTGACATCACACCAGTGACGTGCGGTGAGGTTCATAGCTGGTGAGGCACTGACGTCATCAGAATCAGATTTGCAAATAGATGCATAGATTGACAGCAGTTTACAGGTTATGTTTCACTTCTGCATCCTTACACATACAAACCTTTCAGCTCCGGCGTTGGTCTTCCTTTGGTTATTATCTCCTGCTTCGATTGAAAGTCCACTTGAGAAAACTTTTTTAGTGTTGTAATGTAGTCATCCATGTCGAAAGTCGGGATAAGCGAGAGGAAAAAAATCACTATCTCTATTATAATCTATCGCTGCACTTGACTTGCTTCCCGAATCGTTTAGCCTAGCTCGCTGTCACTTACTCGGCAGTTGAGGAGTGAACAAGACGAACGTCTGGGATCTTGAGCGCCCCCTGCCATGAGGCAAGAGAACTGCCTGCCTCACCTCGAACCTGTTCTCTGCCGTTTATAATCGCTCATTACACGAAACACGTTACACAAACACAGTTGGTGACAAAAAGCACTGTACATTATATACATAAGCTAAATTATTGGAAATAAGCTCACATATTAAATTTGTTTAAACCATTTTATTGACGCCGTACAGCAACATGCTCTCTCCGCTTAGCAGCCAGCGCAGAGCCAGGGGTTGCGCAATCCAAGGTGAGGCAGAGCTCGCTGCTGCCTCACCGGCATCGCTTCCAAGCATTTGAATGCGAAAATAAGAAAATTCAGCGATTTTGAACAAATAAAAATCGAAATTGGTGAAGCTACATGAAAAATAAATATTTTTTAGTACAAACCACCGGATGAATATAACAATTTAAATTACTTTATGATTATATATTTTCTTTCTTTCCATGATGGCTGGTGAGGCACTGCCTCACCTGCCTCCCCTGACCGCACGTCACTGCATCACACACAGCGTTTCTGAGCCAAAACTAAAAAAACAGGCCAGAATCCTTCAACAAAGACGTGAAAACAGAGGTTATACAGCTACATATTAGTTCATGTTAGTGGTCAAAGCATTTTTAGTACGTTAATCTAAATGTTTGCATTAAGAAAAATGGCAATGCCTTACATTCTTTTCCTTCGCTTTCTGTAGAATAAAGGAGATTTGATTAATTTCTCCTTATGTGATGATTGGGAATGGCATGTGCCATATGGAAATAAAAATGAATGCATTTATTTGGCGCTTTATGCATGTTTCTGATTTTATTTTGAGCACAAATGCATCTCAGTGAGTCTTCCACAAATTTTTAACTAGAGGTGAACATTCAGCAGATTGATTTTACGTCTGTATTGTTCACGTTTTCAGTAACTTCCCTTTGAGTCCCCATGTTGGCTGAACATTTTTTTTAGCAGCTCAAAGCAGAAGTTCTTGGTCTAAGTTACTTGATTAACATAACGATGCTAACATCGCCCATAGCATCGCAGGCACTGACACGTGTTGGTGTGTGTTTGTGTCAAGGAGAACCAAACCCTGCCTGTGTTTGGGACTTTAGTTATCCTGAACCGCGTTACAAGCGTCTCATCTATTTCAGTCAGAGTTATGAACCTATAATGAGGCTAATGAGCGCCATAGCTCACGTATGCTAATCAGTTTCTTGAATTAGATTGTCACTGGGGGACTGTTACAGGAAATCACGGAATAATGGATGAGGCCGGTGCCTAGCTAACCTCAGAGCGCGGTGAGATTTTGTAACATTTTTAATAACTATTTTTCAACACTAGTTTATGTCTATATAAACTAATAAAGTGGAACATTTAAAATGTAGTTCTTTACAAAGAAATGTTCTTTTATTTATGTCTGAAAACAGGAAGTGAAGAAATGTGCTTATAAAGACGCCCTACCCGCAGCAGCTAACCTACCCGCAGCAGCTAACCTACCCGCAGCAGCTAGCCTACCCGCAGCAGCTAACCTACCCGCAGCAGCTAGCCTACCCGCAGCAGCTAGCCTACCCGCAGCAGCTAACCTACCCGCAGCAGCTAGCCTACCCGCTAGTCAGCGAGACACTTCCTGCGACAGGATTTCTGGAATCTTCTTTTAAGCATCTCGTGGTCAACTTTTAGGAAAAATCAGCCTTTAGAGTCAGAACTGGGTAAGTTGGAAGTTGTTTTCTCGTTCTCTCCTCATAGACTGTTTTGACTATTATATGTTTGAGGTCTGACGACATCCATTTTAATTTCACGGTCGTGTTCATTCTCACTTTAACTGTTATAAAAACACCAAAGTAAATGTCTGAGGTTTAAACGGAGAACAACTCCTTCAAAACGCGTAGAAAATATGTTTTAATCCTATTGTTTTGGTCTGTATAAAGCTCCAGCCATTTAAACTGAAAATGAATGTGGTAGGTGTCCTCAGTTTTTCCTGAACAGAAATTGCAGTTGTAAAAAAAAAAAGTCTTCCCTTAATTTTCTAACTTGCGTTATTGGTAAGATGAATATTGACTAGAAATATGTTAGAAAAAAACCCACGCGTTGTTGAGTGTCTTTGGTGACGCGACTGTATATTCAACACAACTAGAAAGTTCCTACGAGGCAAAGAGCAATTGCATCATCTCACCACTGGGTGGCAGTGTTGTTTTATGCAGCGCGGCTTTACAGCGGGAGTTTCTCTCCAGAGAATAAAGCTCGCGCTGTGATGACATATTCACACACACACGGGCTCGTTTCAGTAGCCACAGCGAGTATGATTATGAATACATTGAAATGTATTCAGCCTGAGACTGTGAACTCCGTTCAGCGTGCTCTACAATCAGGGTCTCCTTTGTATCTGTGTCTCCTCCGCATCTCTTTCCGTCTTTGCTCAGCTGCAGCTCAAACCTCTCTCCCTTCACTGCTCCTCAAGTTCAAGCCGGGAATCATCGAGCAAAGTTTTGGATCAATTTTTTGATCATTCCATGCAACATCTCTGCTACGCCCAATTAAGCTGACACACACACGCACTCAAACAAACACACAGTGATGCAGACTTGTGCTGCCTATCTCCTTATTTTACCTCTGGGATGCGGCTGACAAATGACAGCGCTGTTCATCTGCCAACCCGATGTCTCCTGCTAGGCAGGGTGTGTATGTGCTTGTTGCTGGAGGAGAAAAAAAAAATCGTTGAGGGACATGGGGAAACAGGGGTAGTAGGGTAGGAGTGGAGGAGTGCATGGGGGCACGCTGGTAAGATTCATGCTCTCTGATTGGCTGATGAGAACATCCTGCAGAGTTATGGATTTCTGACAGAAAAGATAGTTTGCTTCGACCATGTTGCCCAGCAGACTGAAAAACAGATTATGTTCAGTTTTTTTCTGACAATAAACCTAATCCATATGCAGGTATCACTTGCCCATTTATGGATTTCCTCGCGGGGTGTGGATGAGAAAGCTTAGACCTACAAGTGAAACTTTCAACTTTATAGGACTTTAAATGGAAAGCATGAGCTTGATACAAGGTTGCTGGTTCTAATCCATCTGGTGAGTCTCACACTTTCCCTGTTTCTCACTCTCTCACTCTACACAGGGAAGTCTCACTCTGAGCAAGGCTCTAGATGTGACCTGATTTCTCAATAGCTCATCCAGCAAAATTTTTGAAGTCCCAGTCATTTGAAGAAGGGGAAAAAAAGTTTCAAACACTGGACATCTCTCATTGGCCCATATTGCGGTCTAAACCAATCAGAAATAGTGAAGTGTGGGAATACCCTCTCTGATTGGCTGTCGTCCAGCTGTTCACGAACATGTCCACGTTCTGCATTGCGGTCGCTTGGCTAGTCGAATAAAAAAAGTGAATGAAGGAAGGTTGAGGAGAAAATTTAAAAAAGTTAAGGGTAAGTTAATTCAAGAATGGTTGAAAAGCGTATTGACTGACATTCATCAGTTTGACGTAGTCATCACATTGTTGTGTAGTTTGAGTTATACTAGTCAGCCAAAACACTCCCAAGTCTTTATTTTATTTTTAACAAGTAACACAGTCATATGCCGTCTTCCTACTTCACTGAGACAACTTCACTGAGCATCACTTGTTCTATAAAGGGGTGTAACACTTTGGTCTCCCCACATTGGTCGATTGTGCACAAGGGGTTACAGAGGTTCAATGAGTCTTGCCAGGTTGTCCATCTTATCTAAACATAAGGTTTGCAGGGATGTGTGCATGTTTCTGGGCTTCCCATCATTCACCCATAGAAGCTTTGGAACATTTTTCACTTTGTGATGTGTGTCTGTCTTCCTTCCTGACCTTTATGAGGGGAATGTACCTTTAGTGCAAGCTCCTTTGTGATCACTTTGCCTCCCACAAGATGAAAGTCTCTGAGAGCGTCTTGGATGTGAGGTGTGTTTTGTACTTTTAGCTGTTCTCGTGTTTTTATTATTGATGTCTGTTTTGACTGTATCACACTGAGAACTGACCTTCATTCAGAGTGCCGCTGCTTCCATCAGCTTGATTCAATTTAGTTTGAAACCTAAACGGCAGCCCTTTAGCTGTGTATCAATGTAAGGGCTGTATTTAAAGGCCTAATGTGTCACTGCTGCTGTGCCATTTAAAAGAGTGATGCAAATCTTTTCCTCAGCTGTGATCGATCCATCAGGTTGATGCTTCACAGCCCATTCCGACATCCACCGAGGCTCGCTATTAGCAGCACCCTCCCTTGCTGCAGGGCCCACACAGGCTTCTCATTCTGACTTATTTATCTCAGTGTGTTTCCTAAGTGTTGTTGCAGTAAGTGGTAGAGGAGTTTTGATGCTTCCACTTGCTGTTCAAGCTGAAAACAGTGGTTTGACCTCCTTTAAAAGCAACCAACTCTCTTGTTTTTGTTCATGTTGAAGTGCAGAGGATGACAGACGGTGATAATGAACTCAAAAAAACCCTGTCAGGATTAAAATTCAAGAAATCTGGAAAACTGTTTCATCACATTCCTCTAGAAATGGAGAAGGATTTGAGAAAGTTTACCAAGGACTAGACTGGGATCGCTAGATCTCTAGGTCAAAGTATCTCCAAATCCGAAGTTCTTGTGGGGTGTTCCTGATTGGCGGCGGTCATTATCAGAAGTGGTCCAAGGAAGCTTACAGTGGTGAGCCTATATGAACTTCCTGACGCCATGTTTATCCCTTATAGCACATGTGTCAATCTCCAGTCCTCAAGGCCCGGTGTCCTGCAACTTTTAGATGTGCCTCTGCTGCACCACAGCTGAATAGAATAATTAGGTCATTAGCAAGACTCTGGAGAACTGATCTACACAAGGAGGAGGTAATTAAGCCATTTCACTCATGTTTTGTACCTGTGGCACATCTAAAAACTGCAGGACAAATTGAGGACTGGAGTTTGGCACCCCTGCCTTATAGGAAGTTGTGCTTGTTTTGAAGCCATCTGATTAGCTGCAATAGGTCTTAGCTTTGCGCCACATCGGCCCCTATGAGTTTGGCATGTTTAAAACAACACTCAGGATGAGTGAAGTCTCAGATGAGTATGAGCCTCTTCAATAGCTATGGGAAGAGAAGATGTGCGTTTAAAAGGGGCATAGGGATGCTTATTGACTCTCCCAACTATAATCCACGTCCACAGTGCAAATAAAAATGCTTCACCGGCTTGTAGCTGATCAAATGCACACATGCTAATGTCGGATTCTTGGTGCGATGGAGGGGCGGAATGGAAACGGAAAACATTCTGGGCCAAAGTAGCAGAGATCACGCAGAAACAGATGCTTTAATTAGCAGCCGGCGAAGTGCCTGAAGCCGTGTGGCTATGTGTGCGTTTGATGGATTTAATTACTTGAGTGTAAGATGAACACAGAGAAATCAACAAAGTGGCATCTTCATAAAGGTTAACAACCGGCAGCCCTCCTCTCTCCGCCTCTCCCCCCTCATTCCTTTCATCCTTTCTTCCCGAGTCGGTCACAGAAGGGAAGAGAAATGAAAGCGGGGCCCGGAATGAGAATTAGGGAGCAAAGATGGAGTAACTCTCTTTAATCAAACCAGTAGCTCCAAGTGCCATCAGCTTTATTAACTCCACAAACACACACACACACACACACACACACACGAACTCGCGCAAGCCTGTCTGTTGTTCGAAAGCACACCGATGGAATTGTGCCCCGCAGAAAAAGAGGGAGACCTTCCCTTTCATGCCTGGCTCTCACTGTACAGATTACAGGTAGAAACTCAGAGATTACTGCAAAAGTGAAATTGAGTGTCTAGTTTCTGATGTGTCGCCTTCGGGCCCCCACCCCACCCCCTTTTCTCGTTCTCTTGTCTCTCTGTACCTCACTGCTGGGGTTGTTATAATATTATTTGGGTGAGGGGGGGGAGACAGAAAGATTGATGAGAAAGTTATGAGACAGGATGATGAGCAGCACGTTCCAGACTGCCTGAGCCTGTGGGCCAAAGATGAGATGTGGCACAGAGGTGACAGGAATTCGGGATGTTCTCTCTGATTGCGGTCTCCGGGAGCCGCGAGTCATTGGACGCTTTTACATTGATTTACGTCACATCTTGTTCTGCCTCACAGCTGGTGGCTGCGATCTCTCCCAAGTGATTTGGTTTCTGTTATGAAGATAAAGGTGCAAATGTAGACATTTTTCAAAATTTTTATATATATATATTTTTCAGAATGCTCCAGTATTACTTACCCCAAGTGTGGCAGCTGCAACTTTTGTAAATAGGATTACAGTCGCAGGAAAACATGTCTTTCAGGCTAGATTCCAACTTGGAGAAATTCTGTTAAAGTATCTGATTTCATTTAATCATTCCCCCGGTCTGGTATGAGGGGAAAAAAGTTGCTTTCCAGACTTTGTTTTCTATAACTTAGTATCTTGCTTGTACACTTGCATCCTTCTTTCGTCCATACCTGTCTATGTCCATTCCTTTTATTCCTACCTTGCTCCTGTTTTCTTTTCTTTCCTTCCTTAACCACATCCTTCTTTCCTATCTTCGTCTTGTCCTATTTTCCTTGGTTCCTTGCTTTTTTCCCTTTCTTTGTCCTTACGTCCTTCCTTTCTTCTATGCATTTCTAAATTCCTTGTGTTCTTCCCGTCTTCCAAATGCAAAGCTCAAACCCACTGAATCAATTTTTATTTGCGGCTTAACATTCATCAATAAGTTCTCTGCAAAGTGAAGGTGCTTCAGTCATCATCAATGCCAAAACCAAAGTCTAAAAGAAATGTTTACTTGTGCTGTCAGGCATCCAGATAAGCAAATGGGACAAAAACAACGTAGCAAGGTCACAGACTCCTCCTGATTTTAGATAACAGCCTGGTACCGGAGTGCATGGAAAGACAGGTTACCTCTGCTGCGTTTGTGCTGTTCGACATCCCGCTTCGCTAAATTGTGTCAGACCAGTCAGATTTGAACCGCATTCAGCAGTCAGTCGTCCAAGTGGGAAGGTCTTTCAATCATCATTTGTGCCAGAACATTTCTTGTTCTTGGCAGGTAAAAAATAGAAATTGCAAATCTCTACTTAGACTGTTGAATGCTGTTTGATGCATACCCTTTCGAGATAAACCTAGATGTCACCAATGGTGTATAAACTCAGTTCCTTATGCTGAAACCATCTCCACCATGTCTTCCAGGTTGTGGACCGGAGTAATAATGAGCAGGAAACCTCCCAGTGTTAAAACATCATAAGATCTGTTCTCAGTCAAGTCTGTGTTGCAAAGTCCTATCTCAGTTGCTGTATGTCTTACACAATTCATTTAAATGTAAGCTTGATAACCTGTAGACTATGTTCAATTATAAGGAATGAAGTAGTTCCTAAGTTACTGTTATTTTAACAGAGTCTGCTAACAAAGGCTGCTTGTTGGGTCTTCAACAACATTTTAAAATAGAAGTATTGAAGAAGTCCCCAACGATTTTAAACTGTTTGTCACAGTTTTATTCCTACTGCATAGGCCTGTCGCGATAAACGGTAAATCAATTAATCGTACGATAAATCAAAACTATCGACGTCATTTCAATTATCGGCATTATCGTCTCTTCCGGCCCTTTTCTCTTTTGAGGAAACTGTTCATACTGAAGTTGAGGCAGTTTTGAACTCTAGGCCTCTGTCCTATGTAACTAGTGATGCATTAGAGCCCCAGCCACTTACCCCATCTCATTTCCTAGTTGGTAAACTTCCTTGCCACCAAAGATTAGTCCTTCACCTCACCTAAATCAGGTTCTCACTGCAAACCGCGAACAGCTAGGTAGGAGGTGGAAATACCAACAGAAACTTTTGATAGGCCTTTGCAAACGCTGGTGCAGAGATTATTTGATGGACTTGAAATCAGCCCACAGGGTGAACAGTCGTACTCCAACACTACTTAAAGTAGGAGATGTAGTTCTTTTGGGGGAGGACAATACACCCAGACAGACATGGAAAATGGGTAGAATTGTAGAGGTCTTTCCAGGCAGGGATGGTCTCATACGTTCATGCAATGTTCGTACTTCGACTGGTGGCTTGTTATGCAGGCCCATTCAGTTATTGTACCCTTTAGAGGTATCTTAAATGAAAGGTAAATCCTACACAGATGAACAGTTGTTCATCGGGCGGGAGGATGTTGTGACTTTTTTACACTTATGTTGTTCGGTATATTTGCATGATAAGTGACTGATTTACAATTATATGTTAAGCATAATTTACATGATGATTATTATTAATTGTATTGAACATGATTGTATATAATTACAAAGGTGAAGTGAAATATATTTAAGTGCAAGACATGATTTATTTGAATAGAGGAAGTCTTATTTTGAAGAATGCTTAAGGATCTGTTACTGTTTGTCACTATCTTGCTTTGTTGACTTTTGATTGCCATTGGTTACGAACAGCTGTTGCCCGTTATCAGCTGACGCCGTTCTTTTTCTCGTCAATAAATACTGAACAGAAAGGTTCAGTAAAAGAAATACGAGCCTCCGTCTTGTTTGAGAAGAAGCTTTACTCCGTAACACAACCCCTTGAGTTCCCTTCGCATTGTGCGTGTGGAAATGCTTTTGTGTTCACAATTAAACATACTCCTGAGTTCTGCTGTTGTTTTTCTTCGATTTGATTTGACCAAACGTTTAAGTAATCGCCGATCACGATCATTCAGGATTTTTTTCCGACCACATTTCTTCCTGGAAGACGATGGTTCCCCACCATCCTTCCAGTTTTTAATTATGCGTTGGACAGTTCTTAACCCAATTATAGTAGTTTCTGCAATCTCCTTAGATGTTTTCTCTGCTTGATGCATGCCAATGATTTGACCCTTCTTAAACAGACTAACGTCTTTTCCACGACCACAGGATGTGTCTTTTGCCATGGTTGTTTAAGAAATGAGGAGTTACTCATTGCATCAGCTGGGGTTAAATAACTTGTTGCCAGCTGAAAGATAATCGCCTATGCAGTACTTATCCAATAGGAGGCTTGTACCTATTTGCTTAGTTAAATCCAGGTGGCGACTTTTTTTTGGCCAGGCAGTGTATATAAAGATAGATCTATATATACAGTACAGACCAAAAGTTTGGACACACCTTTTTATTCAATGAGTTTCATTTATTTTCATGACTATTGACATTGTAGATTCACACTGAAGGCATCAAAACTATGAATAACACATGTGGAAATATGCACTAAACAAAAAAGTGTAAAACAACTGAAAATACCCCTTATATTCTAGTTTCTTCAAAGTAGCAACCTTTTGCTGTGATTACTGCTTTGCACACACTCTGCATTTTCTTGATGAGCTTCAAGAGGTCGTCACCTGAAATGGTTTTCACTTCATAGGTCAACCTGCCCTGTCAGGTTAATAAGTGGGATTTCTTGCCTTATAAATAGTCATGAAAATAAAGAAAACCCATTGAATTAGAAGGTGTGTCCAATCTTTTGGTCTGTACTGTACATCTATAGATCAATCTTTATATATATATATATATATATATATATATATATAGCGAGAGAGAGATGGAGATAGAGTTAGATTAATAGATATATATAGTTAGAGATATGGATATATCTATTTATATATAGTAATAGTAATATTAATAATAATATTATTATTATTATTAATAATAATATCAATCCATTATGAAGCGCACTAAATCTTTTTGGACTGTGGGAGGAAGCCGGAGCGCCCGGAGAGAACCCACATATGGACATGGAGAACCAGAAAATCCCATGCAGACAGAACCAGGCTGGGATTCAAACCCAGGACTTTCTTACTGCAAGGCAGCAGTGTTATCCACTGAACTACTGTGCAGCCCTGATGTTTTATTCACACCAAAGGAGAATTTAGAAACTAATTAACAAAACAGTGATGACTTTAGATTGTGGCAGGAAGCCGGAGCGCCCGGAGAGAAACCTGCAAACAGGATGTTAACTTTTGATAGTTTATTCACAAAATTCAATGTTTCTTCCTCCTCTAAAAAAACAGCTTTGTTGTTTTGGAGATTAGTGGCAGGAGAAACCATTAGGTGGGATTTTCTGTGGAGTGTGGAGTGTGGCGTTTCTCTTCATGTGTTTGCTTCTCATGAATCCTCTTCTTCTGAGCTTGAACTGTCCCATTTGGGGTATTTTGTTTTGGGGGGAATCAGTAAAATATGGTTCCAAAGTTTTTCCTCTTCTTCTAAGCTTGAACTGTGCGATTCGGGGTAGTTTTCCTTTTGGGGAATCAGTAACATCCGGTTCCAAAGTTGTTCCTCTTCTTCTGAGGTTGAAGTCTCTACAAACTGTTCTGAACGTTCCAAAAATCTTTCTTCATCTTTTGACTCCCTCCTGCCCTTTTTCAGGGCGGTTTTGTGTTTGCTAATAGTCTTACCGCCTGGGCCTTCACTCCTGCTCCTGTGTGTTAACCCATCCCAAAACAAATCTCTCTCATCATCCTGGGAGCTTGAGAGACGACTTAAATTTTGGGCAGAAGAAACTTCCCCAGCCGGGTCAGCTCTATGTCTGGGAACCAATGGAAACCCGTCCCAAAACAAATCTTTCTCATCATCCTGGGAGCTTGAGAAAGGACTCAGATTTTGGACAGAAGAAACTTCCCCAGCCGGGTCAGCTCTATGTCTGGGATCCGATGGAAGCCCGTCCCAAAACAAATCTCTCTCAACAGGTACTGGAGGTACTCGGAGGTACTTGGAGGTACTTATGCCTGAATCATTTCCAGGAAAGAAATGGTCGAATACTTTCCTCATCCCTGTTGTCACCAGATATCCTAGTCCAAAACCAATTGGGAAAATTAAAGGGTATGGCATTTTGGAAACAAAAATTCTCACTAGACACAAAACCTGAATCTCACTGAAACGTTTGGATTCTAACTGATGTGTTGAGATTCAAGCAGTTAAAGCCTCAGAACGTCTTTGATCTGTTGTGATGTTCATGATGTCGTCTGTGACCTCATCAGTGAGGTCACTGTGGTTCTGGGGAGGGTCCTGCTTCTGATCGTTGCTATGGGAACAAACAGATAAGTTCTGTTTCAAACTGAAATAATGACCAAATATTTAATAAGTAACTTGTTTTCCCATTTATTTAACATGAATTGATTAACAATAGATTTCTACCTTGGTTTTCCGTACCTGATGTATGTATATATATATATATATATATATATATAGGCCTGTCGCGATAAACACTAAATCAATTAATTGTACGATAAATCAAACCTATCGACGTCATTTCAATTATCGGCATTATCGTCTCTTCCGGCCCTTTTCTCTTTCTGTTGATGGCACCGAATGAAAAAAGACTCAACTCCGGTGCTCTCCACTGACCCTCCCTTCCTCATTTCCTTAGTGTAAAGCCCAGCGCACAAGACCCGATCTAAGAGCTGTCGGCCCATTTTCAAAACCTGACAGACCACACATTAGCCGACAGAAGTCCTAGGTATAACTGTTCGATCGGGTTCGGTCCTGCCATGTGGTGTCCAACAATGGGCACAAAATAATGGCTACAAGTTCAGTGAACTAATTTTAAAACCAGGCATTAATCAATGCTTTACTACAATCTACCTGCAATGCATGTGGCTAGTGTCAGCGTAAAGTCCTGACTGACTGAAAATCATTAGAACATATTTATGTCACGTTAACGAAGAACAGCTGAAAAGTTACCGGGTTTATCAACTGCGGTAGTAATTTCGCTCCAACTCCTCCTCTTGTCATTTCTGTATTCTTTGCATGTTGAATAAACATTAATGTTGTTTCCACACATCATCTCCAATGTCCGCTGGACTTCGTGTTGCCTTGTCAGCTGTTTGGGATTCCCCGATGTAATTTCCACTCAGAAAGAGTGGAGGAGGATCCACGCTTTGTGATTGGCTGCCTGACACATTCAACAGGTGTAGTTAAAGCTTCCAGTCGGGGAAAATCCCTGATTTCGATCGGAGCGGCAACGACGATCTACCGTAACACACCACACAATCTTAGAAAGACCAACCTTTTAAGATTGTTGTAAGAGGAAAAAAGAAGCAAAAAATCATGTAGTGTGAACTATTGCATCAGGTAGTCGATGTGCCCATTTTCTCTATTTAAATCTAATTATTACTGAAGGGCAACATAATATACAGACTTCATAATCTGCCCTCTTTTGGTTGAATGCAGTATTTATTTCCACTTTGGCTTTATGTTGTTTAGTCTTTTTTTTTCAAGTGAGTTTTTTGTTAATGGAGACTGATAATCCATTTTATCTTTGTTTTTGGTTGTTTTGTTTATCAGCTCCAGTGTTTAGTGTTCTTTTGAAAATAAAGTGTATCTATCTTTGGCAGGAAATCGCATGCATTATTACGTCATTTACATTAAATCAGTGTAAAAAAGTCTTCAAATAATATTATCGTTTATCGCAATAATTTTTGAGACAATTAATCGTTGAGCAAAATTTGCTATTGTGACAGGCCTACTACTGCACATCCAAAATATTGCTCTACAGAGTAACAGACACGATATGAACAGTCTGCAGGTACTGTGACAATATCGCAACAGGCTAATTGTAAGCTGCTAACAATGTTGAAGTTAGCATCTGCTCGGGAGCTTCCAACCTAGCCGAGGCTAATCCCAGCAAATCCAATGCAAACGCTTATCTGTGCTAGTGGGCAGTGAAGGGAAAAGGCAATCCAATGGGTTACCAGTGTAAACATGCTTGTCACCAACTTCTTCAAAGCTAACGCAAGTGAGTAGCCACCGTCTCATTTGCCAATTGCTCAGTTACAGATGCCAGCCTGTCATTAATCAGAAGAGTAGCTAGCTTCGGATTGGATAGTCTTAATTATAGTGCTGAAAATGCGCTGTAATTACAGGGATGTCTGGCCAACTGCAACCTCATCATGGATGGATAGATGGGTGGATGAATGGATGGATTGATGGATAGATGAACTGATTGATCTAAGGAACGTAATGCTATCAACAAAGATTCATTGTTCTTTGCTGTGAAGAACAAATGAAGGTTTGTTCTTCGGCTCAGATCTCCTCACCCCGTCCCTAAGGTCTCTTGAATAAATGCTGGACATCAAGGAAGTGAGAGAACGAATATGTGGTTTGTTCTCTGCTTCAATCTAGATTCCAATTTATATTTCTATGCTCATTGTCTTCTATTTTCACTATACTTTGAGTGAAAATCAATTTTAAAGCTCACTTGACACGCAGTACTACCTGGTAGTTGACTTTGTGTGGGGTATTTAAGTTCAAATGCTCCTCTACATGCTTTTATACAGTCTCATCATTTGATCTATGACACTTCACAAGGCAATTGGCTTCAAATAAAGATACAACTGGTGTGTGTGTGTGTGTGTGTGTGTGCATGACTTGGCCTTGGAGATTGAGCTTGTGGATTTTACAGCTCTTTTATAGTCCATTACTCGCTCCTTACTGCAGCGTAATGGCCTCATTCTGTTCTTTTTATTCTGTATCTCTTTACAGAGTTAAGTAACTAAATAACGACAGTAGATGGAGCAGCAGCTCTTGCACCGCCGCTTAGACACAGACAGACGCTCATAGGTAGGAGAAACAGCCGACACCGTTTGGGTTTCTCAACAGCATTCAAGTTTACAAGTCCAAAGCACATCGTACATCGTCCTGAAGGATTGTTTTCGAACGTTTTCGGATAACGTTTTGTCCTATGCAATGACTGCTGTGTTTACAAGCTGATGAAGGTTGAATATGAGCGTTGATGTGCTTCTATCACTTGCTGTTACTCCTTCAGACCAGAGGTGTTGCTGT
Source organism: Xiphophorus couchianus (assembly GCF_001444195.1). NCBI lineage: Eukaryota > Metazoa > Chordata > Actinopteri > Cyprinodontiformes > Poeciliidae > Xiphophorus > Xiphophorus couchianus. Next base: position 26,945,326 of record NC_040250.1, on the reverse strand, counting down.
GGGACAGTGTAAGACGCATAAATAATATTATCAGACTGTTTCTACTCTGTCAACTTCAAGAAACTTGCAAGCACACTCTTCTAAACTGCATGTAAAATCCACCTATAAATTTATATTCGACTGCTTTTTCCAACAAATAGTCCTGGCAATGCGCAGGCTACTGAACTAAATTTAGATGAACTCTTTCTCGGCCAGAATCCGTCCAGAGGGGAAACGCACTGGAGAGAGGGCGCGCTTTGAGAAAAGCTAAAGGGCTTTTTTCTTCCTTTTACTGAAAAAAAAAATACAGCTCATCTCTTCCTGTTTTGATCCTATAAATGTACATATTTATATATAACTGCATAATCTGAGCCATTTCTTCTACAGACTGTGCTCTTTCTCCTAATATCAATTATTCTGGAGGGGAATCTTTCCACCGACTTCTACAATTTGCAGCTACGTGCTAAAACCATCCATGGTTTAGAATGGAATATTGTTTGTATTATTTGCCTCCGACCCAGACATTTGAACCGTGGTACGTTTTGTCTGTCATGAAATGCGTTTGTAGCGGACCCAGAACTCAAACAGAATCTCAGGCGATTCGAACATTGCAATGAAACAAGTGAAATCTCAGAACGGTCCAAGATAAACTCTGATAACCCTGGCTGGAAACAAGATGGTGAAAACGACTGCAACAGAAAAACAACGGGTAACAAGTCGGACACGTAACTGTACGTCAACACCGGGATCTGACAACGGAGGTGTGAGAAGCAGGAAACAAGGACACCTGTGGGGAAACTAATGGGAGGGAAAGGCAGGACAAAATAATTCAACCACGGCAAACAAATCTCAGAAACCCAGGAACAATCTTCCAAATAAAACTCATGTCTGAAGTGTTCGTTATTTCAGTGACCCAACTCTGAAATAATGAACACTGGCCAGTCTGGAGCTCAGCCAAAGTAAATGGTTACGATAATAATGTTTGGGATCCATCTCGGACGGCCATCTATTGACTGTTGTGTAATGCAGTTATAGCTTTACTGATGAGCATTCTTGTCGAAAGTGAAAAAAGAAAAATAAAAAAAGCCTGATGACCAGAAGTGAACATGTCAGATGTGCCAGAGAGGGTGTAAGAAATAGCTATTTTTCAGTTTATAATTTAAGCATTTGCCTTTTCACAAGCAGAAATGCTCATCCATTCCTCTCTCCAGCAATATGTCCATCCAGTCAGTCCTCTTCCTTAAACTGCATGTCTAAAACGCTGTCTTCGAAGGAGTGTTCCTTGTCTTTGAGATGCAGACTGCAAAAACACAAAATCTTACCAAGTAACTTTGGTCTAGAAAAAAAAAGGATTCTTAAAGAAATAAATAAAATTGCAGAGCATCTTCTCTATGAGAACGGTTTTCCTTCTGTGATTAATGAAGTAGTTTTAAATTGAGTGTTGAGAATCAAGTAGAGTGTGCGTTAGACTCAACTTAGCTGTACCAGAGCTCACCATAACCTGGTCAGTTTCTCACATTGCTGCGTTTGAGTGAAGGTGCATCAACACGACATGGCAATGCTGCTGCTGATTTCTCAGAGCAATGTTGCTGTTTAAAGATTTATTCATCTTCTAGATGAATAAATCCTGCCTGTTGGAACCCTCCACTTGGACTAAAGCCCAGCCCCGGATGATCTACTCACTGAACTGACCTTCTCTACAGTCGCCTTTAAAGAGGGCACAAATTGATATCCGTAAATCATGTGTATTTAGTCGCTTGCGGCGTTTTAACCAGATGGAGAACAGCCTCCTTTGCAAATCATGAGTAAATTAAAAAAATCCACCGATTAAAAAAAGAAAATAAAAATAATATCCATCACCTGCTTTCAGTGTCTGTTGGCCAAAGGGAGTAAACTGTAAAGATGTTGTTTATACGTTTGAACAGAGTATTCCTTCGTCATGACGCCATCTGTTTGGTCAAATGGACCAGTTCATCTTGTATCAAAACAGCCCCACATCATGATGCTGCCATCTCCATGTTAAAGAATTGCAACTGAGTTATCAGGCTCGTGGGGTTTCCCCCTTTTTGCTCCAACTCTAATCATGATGAGACATATCTAGAAAAACTTGAAATATTTCTTCCTGAGTGTAATTTTTTTATGTTGCTTTTGAAGTAATGGCTTCCTCCTCGTTTTGTGTCCTCCATCCTTATTTACTGTGGATTATCAGAAGACATTCATGCCTAAACAGTTTAATGGATGGACATTTCTATGAAGCTTTTACTTGACTATAATTATTTGTGGCACCTTCAGGGATAAAACAGACATGTGGAGGGCAGCAATATTCTTCCATATATTTTGGCAGATTTTAGTAAACTTTTCCATGTTGTTACTCAATATTGTGGTGAAGATCACCTAATCCAAGATCAAGTCAAGACCAAGAATAGTGCCGCCATGCTAATAAGAGATAATGTTTGCTTGTGCTCCAAGCTAGGTGGCAAACAGCTGAAAAGAAAAGGAAACTAGTTCCCTAAAACATACAGTGTTTACTGTACAAAGTAGCTAACTTAACATGTGTAGCTAATATTGACTGAATTTCCTTGTCTGGGAGCCAAGTTCAAAAATGTCTTTCAAAACTAGCTAACGTTAGCTAGCTAGTTTTGCTAACATCACTTGTACATAGCTTACCTTTCTTTCTGCTTCCTTTCTAAGTGGCCATAAAAGTTTGATGTTGTCCCCGCTGTCTTTGAAGTGGCTTCGGACTTGAAAAGTTGTTTTACAAATATATTCTCCATGATTTACGAAGCCAAATTGTATTGCTGAAAATCTTGCAGATTCGCGCGCTTTCTTGGATTGTGAAGGGTTGAGAACGGGCGATGGCAGCAACAAAAATACATAATTAGCAAGAAGCCACGTTATTGCTTAACATTTTGAGTCTGAGGGATTCCCTTGTATTACTCAATTTAACGTAAATATTGAAGAAGCTTACATAAAAACGACACCATCATATGGGCTTTCTCAAAGCCACAGTTATCTTACTGTATAAAAATGTTTGAATTCAAAGAAAGCTACAAACTCTCTCCCTAAAACGGTCTGATTTAATGTGAGACGTTAAAAAAAAGAAAGTTGTGTGTATTTTTATTCAGTGTATGTTAATTTCTGGTTTCAGCCAATCCTAGCATAATAAAGAACCATCCATCCATCCATCCATTGTCTGTTCACCCTTGTCCCTAATGGGGTCGGGAGGGTTGCTGGTGCCCATCTCCAGCTACGTTCCAGGCGGGAGGCGGGGTACGCCCTGGACAGGTCGCCAGTCTGTCGCAGGGCAACACAAAGACATACAGGACAAACAACCATTCACACACACACACACCTAGGGAGAATTTAGATAGACCAATTAACCTAACAGTCATGTTTTTGGACTGTGGGAGGAAGCCGGAGTACCCGGAGAGAACCCACGCATACACAGGGAGAACATGCAAACTCCATGCAGAAAGACCCCGGCCGGGAATCGAACCCAGGACCTTCTTGCTGCAAGGCAACAGTGCTACCAACTGCGCCACTGTGCAGCCCAATAAAGAACCACCTCCCTTTAATTCACCGACTGGTTTCAAGAAACTGTAATTTCTCTGCCCTCGGCGATTTCATTTACGGGAACATGCAATAAGCCACAAAAGCAATTTCCTGGCTGTTCGACAGTGAGCGGTCCCGGGTTCTGTCCGTGTTGTGTCGTAACGAAGCGTCTGATCATCAACACGCTAACAAACCGAGAAATTTTTTTTTTCCCTATTCGCTCCGGCCCGAGCTGTTGTGCAATCCGTCAGCACGTGTCACAAACGCCGTGTGTCGTGTGTCTCTGCCGGCGTGTGCCGAGGTTCCTCACGGTAATGGCGATAATGGCGAGGGTGTGAGCCTCAGAAGTGATTAGGGAGGGTTTTCAGCTCCCAGACGTGTCACGGAGGAGGAAAATCAAACGAGGCTCTTTAACGCTCACACACTCGGAGCGGCCCAGCACAGTTTGAGCCCCGCCTGATGTCATTAGAGTAGGTTGCTAATTAAGAAGAAAGTCTGTCTCATTCATACACACACACGCATACACACACATGCACACGCCGACAGCTTGGAGCTTGTCTTGCTTTTCCCAGAGTCTCATGACGGACTTGGTTGTTTGAATGTGTGTGTAGCGGTGTGTGTTGTCTGCTCTTCAGTCACAGAGGCTTGAAGGGTGATTTGTTTCTCTTTATTGTGAGCATTAGGGCACTTCATAAATTTGAATGTACTGTAATCACTGCAGTGCAAAAACTACTGTAAGAGTAACAGCTCCGTTCTGACAGATCTAGCTCCTTGCAGAAGGTTTTCATCATCCTCCAGCTTCTTCACAACTACAGAATTCAGTTTATTTCATTGGGATTTTTATGTGATTAACCAAACTACGACAGGAATCCTGACTGAAGAACTGATAAGCTTGGTGTACTTCTGAATTCAGAGCTACATTTCACTACAGTGGTAATCTTTAAAAGGTAGGTTACATCTCCACCAGCTTTGCTCCAGACTATTTGACTATTTGTAGCAAAATTTGTTAAAGCTCAGTCATATAACAAATTTGAGGACATGCCACAGATTCTTACCGGTATTTAGTTCTTGACTTTCACTGGGTCATTGCACATAGATAAAAGTTTGGTTTCACTGGGCCCCAGCAGCTGCTTCTTCCACGTGTGTCGGTGTGTCCTCTACAAGGATTTTGGGAAGCTTTAAATGGGACTTCTTATGGCTTTCTCTCAACAAACCTGTCATATACTAGCTAATTTAAGATGATAAATTAAACATTGCTCTGTGAGACGCTCACAGCTTGGGAAATTTCTGAAAACAACACTCCCGTACCGCCTCCCTGCACATTTAACACTGTAGCTTGTACAGTTTGATCACCACATAAATCAGGATGCTACAGATTAAAAAAAAAAACATTGAAAAATTCAAGACGAGCGCCTGAACTCTCACACATCATCTATAGCTCATCCCTACAATCGAAACAACACAGCTGCACCTAATCTTACACTGCACTATGCAGAGACTCTTTTCTCACCTGCAGGGACGCGGGGTGACTGGAAGTAAAAGTGAAACGTTGGGCAGCCCTTATTTTGATTAATTAGCCTGAACTTACATGACCATTTGGGGGCACTCATCTAACAGTTTTATTTAATTCCCGTTTGATTCAGCTGAGCCTTCTAATGTTTTTTTTTTACCTTTAATACTTTAAAAATGTGCAAGAGAGGTTGTGGAAAAAGTCATGTAACCAGTCATGAAGCATCAGGATACTGTGAACTCCGATTAGAGCGGCCATTTTGGTGGCCATTTTAGACTGATCCGCACTCTGGTTTTTTTAAGTTGTGTTCAAATTTCACAGGAAATATTAGTCTCCCCCTTCACTTTAATAACTGTAACCTTTATTTTTTTGTTTCAAAAATGTTTTCAGTTCTTAATTCTGAACCGATCCAAGATGAAATATTGAATGAGTTTAAAAAAAAAAAAGGGGGTGTATGTGGTGAACAAGATGAACAAGATCTTTGTTGCTGTCCTCTTTTTTTAAATTTTTATATTTTACAGCTAATTATCATCTTCATAGTTGACATAATAAACGGTCGTACAGCTGTTCAGAAGCTCCACTAAGCAAAGCCCGAGTGGAGGATGAGGGAGGAGACTAATCTTTCAAACGATCTGAAGTGACAGATAGATGAGAGAGCCTGTTTATGTGCGTAATTGTGTAAATGAGAGTGAATTAGAGCTACAAGGAGTAAACAAGCCTCATCCATATTAATAAACTGCAGGCTTCTCGCCTCCACTTCAGGGACCGATAACGTCCCTCACACTAATAGATCGCACATCCTTCATCACCTGGTGGCTTGTTTTCATACCCGACTCGGAAAAAAAACCCAAAAAAACAACTAAGCTGTGATATTTCAACTTTATGACATTTGCTTGGCATTTTCACTTGAGTCCCTCTGTTTCCTCTGTTTGTTCCCACTAAGGTTTTACTTAAGTTCATAAGTTATCTTAGGTAACTGCAGCCCTGGATGGATAAGAGGAGCTGCTGATCATCAGGATGTGTGAACGGCTCTATTAAAGCGACGGTGTTGGCAGTTTGCTTTAATGGAGGATTCAGGTGAAATAAAGGCTTAAGTAGGAAGGCAATGATGCTAGCGAAGAAATGCTGCCACCATCCAGTTTGAAAAGGTTATTCAGCCACAACCAGAATACATGGAGTTAAATATTTCATTATAATAAGGGATACAAATAATTAAATGACAGAAAGATTTCAGTAGGACAACTGAATTTCAGTTTTAGTTATCATTTATGTCTGCTATCCTGATCATGTACCTAACCCGTTTCTTACCTCCTGACCTCTACCTTCGACCCCCGCTTCATACCTCTAGATTTCATTCACTACCTCATTAATATTGGAACCCTGTTGGCTGTTCTGTTGCCCACCTGACCTGTTTACCCGATTAAAGGATTATTAGCTTTCCCCTGGTGAAATCAGACCATTTTGTAACCAACGTAAACAAGCTTATCTAACTAGCAGAGTTCCTACTCATCAAGGCTTTGCCACTATTGCTTTCCACCGTATAGAGTTTCGTTCTTTGTAAGGTGCTCTGGGTAAAACAGTCCCCAGTAAATGAACACTTTCCTGTCTCTGTATCTCTACTTCAAGTATTCCTGACAAGAAAGGTCAGAGTCTCCAAAGAGCCTTGGAAACCACCTTTGTAGGATAATCATTTACTTTCTGTTTCTGCAACCTTCTTCTACGTGTGCTGCCAAAACCTCACTCTCCTTTCTGTCTTACGGAGTTTGAACTGAGAGCTGTGAAACAGAGACAATATTTCCTAAACATTGTTTAACCTTGTAATCAGTCCAGTTCTGACAGAAATGAGCTTCCTCCAGAGCAGTGGTCTCAAACTGAACGACAGTCCTGCAACTTTTAGTTGTGTCTCTAAACCTACATACTCAAATGTAATGGTGAAACTTCCTCACTAGCATACAGTCAAGCTCTACTGATGCTAATATTGGATACAGTGAGTTGCAAGACACTGGCCCTTGTTGACCACTGCTCCAGAGGGTGGCTGGACCTTAGGAATAGGTCCAGGAAGTACTATTTTCTCTCTTACAGAGAGGTACTACTATTAGCACCTTTCAATTCTCCAACAACTCAAAACAGAGATGCAGCTTCTCTGGAGTTGAAGTGGTTCAGACATTAGGATTCCTCATGTCCGCCTCGCCTTTGGAGGTATTTCAGGCATCACCTTCCAGGCAAGGGTGGAGACCCCAGAGACGACCTAAAACTCACTGGAGGGAGTTTACATCCAGTCGGACCCAGGAACAACTTGGGATCCCGCATAAAGAGCTGGAGGATGTCAGTAGAAAGTGGGACGCCAGGAGGTCCGTACTGGATCTGTTTCCCCAACGACCAAATCTTGGCTAAGCAGAATAAAAAGACTAGAAAACATGGTAGTGAGGCGCCATCTGGCATAGTGGGTATGCAGAGGCTGTGGTCCTCGTGTGGTGGTCCCATGTTGGATTCCCAATCAAGGTACCTTTGCCGCATATCTGCCCCCTTCCTGTCTGCCTACTGTCAGAAAAATGGAAACAGGCCGTTAGCGCCGATCAAAAACAGATTATAAAAAGGAAAAAAACTCGGTTACAGCCGTAGTTTAACACGGCTGTGACTGAGAGGAGTAAACAAGCCTGAGAGGGTGACATCTCCTCCTGTCTCGTCTGTCATTGACCAATTCATTGTCAGTGATCATTGGTCTTGTGCCAATGATAAAAAGTTACAAATTTTATCAATCCCAGATTGGCAAAAACTTCCTGCAACACAGACTGAATAACGAATCGATCCAAAGCCGTCCCTTTTCCCACATTCTGTCAGTATATTCAGCTTGACGTTTGGTCAACGTGTCCTTAGTCTCGTTAGAAAGGAAATTCAGTTTCAGTTATTAGCACCGTCACCGGCTGTGACAGATGAAAAGATAGCAGAAATTCACAGAGATGCAGAATCACTGATTCTAACCTGAGTGACAATACAGCATCATTTTACGATGGACACCATACACTGCTGCTTCTCTTTTGTTTTCATCAAACAGATTCTGATCATTTCACATGTTTTTGGCTTATGAGCTCATTTCCGCCTTATTATCTTCTGTCTTCACTTATTAAAATGAAGCACGCTGCAAAATTCTTTGGTATAATATTGTGCAAGCATGCTGTGCGACAGTAGCAACAGGTCATTACTGGCGGCTGAGCTCTATGCTAAAAAACAAACAGCCAGGAACGCAAGAAACAATGAAGCAAAATCAACAAATCAACTGGCAGTATGAGGAGTGCTCAGGCTTTTACGCTGTAAAACTGCAGCTTTTATTAGAGCTAACAATAAAATATTAAAGGTCAATTACAGATTGTTTGAACTTGCTTCCGTATTTTCGCCGAACGGTGTGTGTGTGTGTGAGGGATTTGCACAGACCAGCCAGAGAGATACTGAGTAGTTTCAAGAATATTTTTAATTTATTACAAAAAAGTCAAAAAAGGATGAGTTGGGCCCAAACCAGAGGTCAACATAACAGATTGCAACTCAGGTAGTGACACAAAGAGCTCAAGCACAAACACATGAGGGGAACCTAAACATAGTGGCTGATCAGAACACTGCCGACAGGAAGTTTGCCGCTGATATAAGGAAAAGGAAGAAATTAATCTGATGCATATTAACCAAAATACAGCAAACTGACAAATAAAGCTAACTAAATGTGTGCACTGCAAATAGTTAGCTGAACAGTCAGGCTAGTGAAAATAATTGAAATCAAAAATGAAAATCTAAACTATTCACCGATTAATACGTAAGCAAATTTTAAGAATGAACGGTAAACAGTTACCATTCGACATCTCTGTGCGATAACAAGGGCAGCCGTCACGTGGTCACATAAAAAAAAAAAAAACCCAATAATAAAACAAAAAGCTCAGGAAACCATCCGCTCCCTGACAGCGAGACTGAACACTGAAGGGCATTGAGATGTGGAGTAATGATGTTTACGAAGGAGCTCGGATCTTAAAGGTGCAATTTGTCTGCTACCAGGCTGCAGTGATGCTGGGTGTGAGAACACACTGACAGGAGATGAACACACCGCGACAGAAAGACAGAGCAGACGGCCGCTGCTGTCCCTGCAGCGTCAGGTGAAAGGCTCGCAGTCCGGCATTCTGACGCTTCCTGCTTTATATCAGACTGAAAGACACACGTATAATAAATAGCATTAATTCCTCTTAATTTCCCCAGTTTTAATCTGTTCTCTCCTGCTTTAATTGTTTTGATTCCAACGTTTTCTATTGTAAATTTTATTTCTACGCTGTCCTTCTGTTACAGATTCCATGTTGCTTCGCTGCTGAAACACAAAATCTTACCAGTTATTTTTGATCTAGTTTCTAGTGCAAATATCTTAGGACACTTGAAATAAGACAAAACTAACTTATAAGTCATGTCGTGGAAAAAATACTATTTCCAAGCACTGTTCAGGTGAAATCACTCAATCAGGTTTATTCATACTGTATATTGTTCACAATACAGAGAGCATGTAGGATAATCAGTAGTGAAGCAGGCCTGGGACCGTCAGATAATGCTTCTGCATGTTGGTGTTCCCACTGAAGCCCCCCCCCCCGATTTTTCCTTTACGACAATTTTACAACGTCCTGCAGTGTGTGATGTGTTACATGGTGGTGTGTTGAACATGTCTGAACTAAAATCGGGCATATTCAACATTGTCTTGGCCTTTTTATCGCAGCCTGTTGAATGTGACAGGTAGCCAATCAGAAAGTGTGGTGACGTAAGAACGGAGGGAAATCTTGGACATCGGAGGTAATATATGGAAATGTTTATTACTATATATAAAGGTCATTTTTATATATGTTTATTATATGTGGCTATATTTATTTAGTTAAAAATGTTAACTAAGAAAAAACATAACTCACCTCCAAATCATAGTGCAGCAAATAGAGCGGCTGATTCCACCGTTTTTTATCAAACGCCTTTTCTTTTTGTTTCGTCTTTTATCGCTTAAAATGAGCCACAAACTATCACTGCTGCTTCTACATCGTCATCTTTGTTTGATTATTCTAAATTCACGTTTGGTATGTTGGGGGTTTTACTGGGTTTTCTTCTGGAATCGCGATGTTGGTGAGTGGAATCGGTTCTGTGGTGTGTTGCTCCTGCCGTGTGGCTGGACACAAGAAATGATCGAACCTGTTGGACTTTTATCGGGTTTGGATAAAAGGTTTGGAAAATCGGCTGATAATCCTTAAATCCTGCCGTGAACCAGACATAAAACTCACAAGCTCTACTCCTCTGGTCTCGACCACTGCCCTAACGCTCTCTGACTATGGGCGCTATGGTAACGTTTACATGTCCCTCCAAAATAAGATACAGATGCGCCACAAAAACGAACATTTTACTTTCGTGAAAATTTTAACTCACGATATCGACTAATGGAGCCCTGAGCTCGTTTCTCTGTAACCAGACGGTCCATCTGGGAGTGATGAGAGACAATGACACCAGAAGTGTTGCTTATGCTCAAGGTGCTCATGGTCTCTAGTGGAGAATCAGTTTGAAGCTTCATTGCCTCATTAACAGCTGGTCACCAGATCATGCAGAGCTTGGAATGTGGGAATCACCTACCAGGATAAATCCATCCTCCTGTCTCTTCTCTGGGCCTTTTCCCTTTCAAAGAAACTTTCCAAAGAATCTGATCTGTTTCTGACTCATTTTGCTGCTTATGGCTCAATGTTGGCGTAACCGAGAGAATCCGGTTAAAGGGTTTTCAAAATAAAAGATCCTCCAGACTCAAATAATACATAAAACGGAAATATTTAATTATTTCTTGTGCGGCCCGGTACCAATTGGTCCACGGACTGGTAGCGGTCCGCGGCCCGGGGGTTGGGGACCACTGATGTAGAGGGTTAGGAAACCTTTGCAGATGTTTTGAGATAATTAGCTGATTAGGGTGTAATTACATAAGTTTCCAATATTTCCCTTCTTTCACAGTAAATGAACAGACTTTTCTGATGCTTGACATTTCTGCTTAAAATAGTCTGTTATGTAGCTCTTACATAGTAAAAATTAAGCAGAGAAACTTAATGTGAGTTTTTTTATTATTATTTGGAAGCAATAGTCATGAAAACTACAGTAAATAAAGGGTTGATATATTTCACTCTGTGTGTGATGAATCGACATAATTTAACAGTTTCACTTCCTGAAATAACAAATATTGACATTTTACACCATATTGTAATATTTTGAGACATACATGAGATTAAAGGAAGTTAGAGTTCATCCAACCGGCTGAAAATGAAAGCCTATTCAGCTCTTTGTGACTTTACACACTCTAGTTCTACAATAATGGTTGTGATTCAATATTTTAACATTTTGTGAATTAGGATTTAATCGTCAGCCTCATACATAATACATCTGGTAGTGATTAACACGGTTACTGTCACCATAGTAACCTGTTTGTTCCGGATGTACAACAGTTTTTTTTCTTTTACTAACATGTTACTGTGACATTACTGTATTTTTGCTCAACATAATCATGCTGTCTTTCTTTATTCAGCGCAGCAACATGGATGGCTGTGGGTATGTGACACCAGGCTGAGTCCAGAGATATATTTCACTTGATGTGCTGTCCAGTCTTGTATAAACTGCACATGCACATACATCGTGGCTCTTTGTGTCATTTTTAGCAGCATGAATATAGCCTTGAAACAAAAGTGACTATGATATTTATGACTGAATATTTTGTAGATCAAAATATGGCAGATTTTCTCTGTGAGAAAGACTTTCTCACCTAAACGTCATCAGTAGCTGCGCTTCCAGTACCAATGTGCACAAAACCTTTTGGATATTTTAGTAATGTTGAAAAAATAAAAAGTCACAATTCCAGTGTTTCCGTTAAATAAGAAATGAAATTAAAATCATGCGTGAATAAGTTTGAAATGTTTAAAAATCATGGCAGTAACAGACGTAAACAGTTACAATAGATGTATTCATAATTCAGCAATGGTGTTAGCACTCATCATCTATCAGCCAATCAGAGGAAACGTCTTATTCAGGCGTTGGAGTGAAAAGCCCCGCCTACTTGGGAACGGCTACGTATGTGGCGTTTTGAGAAAATTGCTGTTGGTGATTTTCCTGAAGAGCTACGGATTCAACATGTTGGAATGATTCAACTTTTCATGAACAATAAAACAAAACAAAAACAAATGTCATCCTGCCACCACTTCCTGTCGTCATCTTCTGCGTTTCTGCCAGTAGTAACATCCTGCTGTTGATCACATGACTTGTGTGACGAGGAAAGAATGTGACGTGAAAACCACATCGTCCTAGGGCAAAACCTCTTTGGCAGAAAACGTCATGTTTTTTTGTTTTTTTTTAAAATCTCCGTGTTTCCATTAAGCAAATCTGTTTTCATTTCAATTTGTGCGATTTTAGAGTTAATGGAATCTCAGCCTGACGTCTACTGGATAGACAACAGCCTCACATTTACCCTCAGACAAACCTCTCACGCCCGAAGGCACCTGTAACACAGAGAGTGATGTGTACTTTCATACAACTCATGCTGGCATTCACACACACACACATGTTCATCCACATGTTAACCACACCTCATCATGGAGACAAAGCCTTTCTTCTTTGGCTCCAAAGTGACATCAGCCTGAGGCATGGACGGATCCCAGTGTGTTTCAGGGCGTACACACGCCCACACACACCAACACACCGGGGCGAGGGCAGCAATCAGTCTGATTAAGACAGCCGTGTGTTTCCAAAGTGACTGACTCCCGCAGAGTGACAGGAGGAGGAGGAGTGGTGGTCTTGAGAAATCTGAGTTGGAAAATACTGTCTTTTTGGTGCAACTGGAAGGTGAAAAGTCTGGAATGGAGGAACTGTACGAGAACGCCTGCATCCTTTGCGTTTCCGTGCAATCAGAATGAGGAGGGGCGAAGTGGTAAAACGGGAATCTGTGTGTTTGAAGGAACGATGAGGGACAAAATGAGACAATTATCCAGATGATTACTGATCCATCATTATCTCTCGGCGTAGAACCCCGTTGTCCTGCTGGTCGTCTCATGCGCATCAAACCAACATCACTGATCAAGATGATCGCTCGCCCACGCATGAAGCCGACTCGTCACGCCGTGACGCCGGCGTCCTGATCGTAGCTGATCTGGGGGCCTTAAGGTGGAGCACAGACGGACTCCAACGGGACGCTAGAAGCATGAGGAAACGGATGCAAACGGGAACCTGTGTCGGGAACATTGTGGTCCGACGATCAATGGGAGCGCAGATGTAATCCAGCAGTTATTAAAGATTATGATGAGGGTCAATTTTCAGAAATGCGATCTGTAAAATTGAGGAAGTGAATTTCTGTTAAATATGGAAGTTAGTTTTGCTTCGGTCACGCAGCAACAGAGCAGCCAGGCGGAGTCCTGTACTTACGAAAATCATTGTTCCTCTTATAATGGCAGCTAAAAGAAGAAGTGATTCAACTGTAACTGACCATCTGTGATGTGAACATTCTCTTCTTATTTAGTAATTTTCAGTTCTGGTCCTTAGGAATCGTGATCCTGCATGTCTGAACCACTGAACTCTGGCATGGAGGCGTATAAAACATGTTTTAGTTATTATAATAAAAACTTTTATGTTAGAGATTCCCCATGAACATGGAGATGTTTTGATAATATCAGTTGAACGTCAATAATGAGATCAGTTACTGTCTTTTGTAGAGAAATGCCTGTCCCCATGGTAAATATATATCCATTAGCTGCATTAACTATTCCTCAAAAAGCAGCTTAATGCAATTTTATTAAGACAAATGATCAGTTAGAACTTCAGTGTTATTGTTTTCTGTATTTTATTGAGTTTTAATATGTTTAATGTGCATACTTTATCAATTTTAAAAAATGATTTACATGTTATTTCAGTCATTTTCACAATAGTGCTTTTTTATTTATTTTCTGCACTTTGATTGTCGTCTGCCAAACGTGAATAAACCTGAGCCAATCCTTGATACGTTCATACGTACATGCATAGGATTTATAGACATATACAATACAGAAGGAAATAAACTTAAATCTTAAGTCTAAAAGAAACTTGCCGCTTTCTGTTTTTCATGTCCATGGTAACACCATGAGTCTTCAAGTTCAAAGTTTTTCTGCGACACTTTGAATTTGGCTCCTGGATTTGATTTAGAACCGGTTTTGACCTTTTGTTCTTTGTAATTTCTGTACGATATAATAAAACTTTTGATATAAATCCATATTTCTAAAAATATCCCCATGTTTCTGTTGCATATTTGTTTGACGTTACAAAGTACCAGCACTTATGTTTTCCCCACTTGATGCACATACAAGGTAATAAAAAGTAAGAAAATTTGTGTTTGGTCGACTTTAGTCTTTGCTGAAATGTGTCTTGGCAATAAACATAGTTTGAATAACTATGCTAATCACACCATTGGCCATAATAAAAAGTACAATATAACTGAACTTTACAGACAGGCAGCTGTTTCCCATTCCTGGTGCCATAAAGGTAAGGAAAACGTGTTTATGTCTTGAGCAGTGGAGTTTATAATGTTGGTTGTAATATTCCAGGATGACCAACACAATCACACTGGCAGGCTTGTGACAAATGCTGGTTGCAAAATGGGTTGCCATGGCGACCAGCCTGAGTCTTATCTCAGAAACATATTTTCTAAGTAGAACATAAAATGTTTTTCCTAAACCTTTTTCAAAGTTGAAGACATGATAGTTTTATGACGGAGACTTTACCGGTGATGCTCAGTCTGCCACCTGGCCTCGTCTCTGGTTTAATATTTCATCTGTGTTAAATGGCGCTTCGAAAAGATATTTTACAGCACTTATTTTCCCATTTTCCATCGGAAGCCGTGTTCGTGATGTGCCTGAACCTCTCGTCTCTCTGGCCATCTGGACTGTTCAGCTTTCCACCAACCCAAGTGATCATTGCTCATTAGCTGGGCAGTGAACTTGTAAAGACTGATGCCAAACTGAGCGGCACTAAACCGATTAAGAGTAACAGAAGTGGCACCGCGTTTTGGGAACCACAGCAATATACCATGTCACAGTGAACAGATTTAGACAGTCTGATTGTGTATTTTCCATGAGAAACCATTATGTGGACTTTTCAGGCCGTCCATAATGTCGCTATGTGTTTGTGGATTGTTGCAGCATAAAATTGCTGATTTTTGTGGCACCTTTTTCAAAGAGTTGCTGTCAAAGTTGTACATTTTTTATGCTTTATTTTTTGCCATTACGTGGTAATACAAAACAAATTAGATTGCTGCACATAACCTTCCCAAAGAAACAGGATGTTAACATAGTTGATTGTTTTAAGTGCAAACAACAGTTTTCAAGTATCTTCTTGAAATAAAATAAAATACTATTAAAATCTAATTGCAAAAGAATTCCATATTAAAGTTAAAGGGGCAGTGTTGCACAAAATCAACTTTTTTGAGTTCTACATCATGTTATTATGTTATTCCCTCATCAAAAACATACCTGGAGTGTTGGATTGATTCCTTCATGCATGTTTGAGAAATTCTTTAATCTCCATGGCAACCACTCAACTGTGAAAAACGCCTGGGTGGACCTAGCTCCGCCTTCGAGAACGACGCTCCTTTCTGGAGCTGCAGCTTCAAGGTTCCAGCTCACAGAGCAGCCCTCTTCCAATCAGCTCCTTCAGACTAGCCAACAGCAATTAGCAAACAACTGGTGGAACTGAGCATCAGCTGAGCTCATTATAGGAGCTGCTTCCCAGCACGGTGCTGGGAGAAACGTTGTTAAAGGGTTAATAGAGGAGCCATGTTGTGATGATTTCCTGGAGGCGGAGTTTCAGAAAAAGCGTTTTTAAAGAGATAGAGGCCCAATTTCAAGGTGTTAAATCAGGATTAAAATGTATTTTAAGTCGTATTTGATATATACAGCATTTTTATAACCACTGAAAGTAACAGTTACTTGACCATACTGTAAAATGGCACTATGCGCTTACAAAAATAAAAGGCAAATGTCCTGCTGTTACAGGTTTTCCTCTCTGCCTTTCAAGAGATGTTGTGAAACAGGAAGTTAAATTATAAGGGGAATAAAAAGGATTGGTTAAAATCAATCCCTTTTATTGATTGGAAGGGATTAATCAGCGACTGGTCAGAAAGGAAGAAAATACAGGAAGTGCTAATGTGAATGACCAGATTTACGTAAAAGTTGCGATGAGTGGTGGAAATTTGTGCAAAATCTACAAATAAGGAGTGAATTTGCATTAATAATAAACGTCACGACTTCTGGACTTGCTGTGGTCGTCTTTCCTCAGAGTTTCATCTCTTCTCCCAGATGACGGACAGTTCTGCTTTTAGCTTGGTTCAGTCTGTGAGCCCCAGCCGGATCAGACCAGCAGGTCGCTTTGGTCGCATAAAAAAGAAGCATAGAGATCCTGCAAGCTTAGTAAAAAAAAAGAAAAGGTGTCAGTCTGGCTGTGAGCCGGTGCCTGCTTGAATGGTAATGAAAATGTAGCCGTAGGAAAACCTGAGCAAAATTCTTGGGCCTTCTCTTTATTTGGGAGAGCATTGTTCAGCCTCTTGGGAAGTTCTGATGTGATCCGCACTCGTTATTTGTTTGTTAGTTATTTGTTGCGAAGGTAAAAGTAACTTAAGCTAACAGAGATCTGACAAGCAGAGCTGAAAACCAGGAGGAACATATTCTCTGAGGGAATGCTTACTGAAACAGGGTGGTTGTGATGATTAATAAACGAGGACCTGTAGTGTGAGGAAGCAAAAGATAAAAAAAGGGGAAATACATCAAAGAAAAATATAAAACAAGGACAGCAAACACAGAAAAGCAAAATCCAACACAGAAAACCGAAAAAGTTAATAACACAGAATATTTAATTGGGAAAAAATAACTAATCATTTTGTCCCTATATTTTAAAATATTTTATTTCAATTACACTCTTTTTTTATTATTAAAAGTTGCTAAATAGATGTTAGCGGTACTATGTGAGATTGAAGTAATATTAGTGTACATGAATCATATCCTATCATTTCAGGCGCACAGTGACCTGCGCAGTTTGGTGGACACATTGTGGCTGCGCTGCATTTCATAAAGTCTGTCATACAACGTATTAATGCGCAGAATATTCTAATAAAAGGATTAGTGCATATATAGCAGTTCATTTTAAACGGGTAGGCTATTCAGATGAAGGAAGTGATCTTGTGCTTGTACTGAGTTAGAATCTTTTTTTGAGAATGGGGATTCTTAGTTTTCCCAGACACACGGCTGAGCAATACCTCTTGCCTTTCCCATGAACGGAACATCATATGTTTTAATTTCGCCTTGTCTGGTGAGCTAAATTTGAATCATGTTTACATTTAGACTTCTTTACACATTTTTCTTTTCTGTTGACCTGTGTCGTAGATCACTACAGTAGTAATGATTGTGACTGATTGTTTGTCGTGTTTCTGCAGCCTTTGGGAGCTCCCAAAAGTGCCCATAAACAAAACAAAAACATAAATACAATAAAATGAAATTGATTTCCCATTTTGTGAGCAAAATGGGAAATCAAGTGGAAACTAAGTGGAAACTGCTGCCCTGCTTGGAAACTTTTAATCACTGAGAGATGAATGACCCTTCCCCCTCCTTGACTTTCCGTCTTTCTGCTGTTTTCCGTTCGGCCCGTCTCTCGTTTTAACCAAGGCGGAGGGCTTTGTCTACGACGAAAAGAAAACTGAATGCGAAACGCGAGAAAGGATAAGAGTAGTCAAAAGTGAGTAATGAAATCAGACAGCCTGTGAACCTACATGGAGCTGGCCTCTGTAAATCCCAACTCCTCCGATCTGCCTCCAGTGACATAATTATGTCTTCTGTATCCACTCGCTGTTCCTCCCTCAGCTTCCTCACCAGATCTCTTAACAATGATTATCTTTCGCTACGCTCGTCTTTCCGCTTTTGTCTCCCGTAAGCTTCCCCCCTTTTTTCGCATCCTGTCCTCATCCTTCAATTTTTATTCCTCCATGTTCGTATTTTCTGTACCCTTGCTTTCTGCTCTTCCCCCCCCCCCCCCCCCCCCCCCCAGCGGACAGAATAAGACACTCTGTTCAGTTTGTCAAACCCTGGAAGCATTTCATAAAACTTTTATGGCCTGTGTTGGTTTAAAACGCAGATTTGAGCGTAGGCAGGATGCCTTTGAAATGTATTCACGGTCTCAATGACTGTTTTGCTGGTCTTAGTGCAGGGCTGAACAATGGTGGGAGTTTCTATTCTATGCTTGTTCAGTAAGAGGCCAAGACGAACTTCTTGAAAGATGTTCTGCAGAGTCCATTGGACGATTGTTCGAAGAGACGCTCATCTCTAGAAAGACTCATCAAATTGATGATTCTCAGTTGGTTCTGTGCCACACAGCATTGCTTCTGTTTGTAATTTTAGAAATGCAGTTTTTAAACAAATATATTTGGCATTTGGTGATTTAATGGCTGGTGCCCAAAAGGCTAACTATGGAAATTGCCATAGACCCTTAGACAACACGCCATGGAAAATTTGACTAAAATGAAATAAAACTTCCAAAAAAACCCCAACAAAAAACAAACAAAAACCTCTTACAGGTCACACTACGATATTTCATATATAAGACAAATATAGGAGAAAATGCTAAATACAATCCAAACTGATGCAATGTGGAAAAAAAATATTGATCATTAAACCTAGCAACTGGTTGTACCATCCTTGGCAACAATAACTCCCATCAAATGTTTATAATAAATGGCAATGAGCTCTTATTTTTTTTTTCATCACTTTGGAATTGCTTTAGTATCCACATTGAATTGTTTCTGAACATGAATGGTCTGTTTAAGGTGTTGCCATAGCATCTCAATGCCATGTTTTTGTGCAAGTATTATGTGTTTTGCCTTGGGATTTTTACAGAGATGAAATTGTTGCCCGCCTCATTTCACTTCCTTACACTTCAATTTATTTATACGCCGAGTCATAACAGGTATCATCTCAAAGCACCTCATTAGACAAATGGATCCGGTTTATATACAGGGGTGTATAGTTTAATGCTGAATGTGAGATGACATTATGTCTCCTCTCATCTCTTCTGATATCCATGTTGAGTTTTCTGCAGGCTTTTGACTAAAAAATGAAGGGGAATCCACTTACACAAGAAAACGTCTAGTATGTCTCTGACACAGTAGAACATAAATCAGAAAATAATACATGGGTTAAATTTTTTCTTTACCAAATTTAAATCTCACAATTGCTGGCGTGCATGTTGTTTTCTCTGAGTTGGATCTGGTGGTAGAGAGGTTGCTGCACAGACCAGGTCAACCCAAACGAAGGCCGATGGAGGAGGGCTGAGAGCGTTTGGTGGAGGAACCTGATCGGGTGATTCTCAGCTCACACCCCTGGGAGAATTCCTCTCACATCCAGAGTTAACTTGGAGACATGGAATCACAGTGGGCCATGTTCTGCACCAGCAGGACCGGCTGGTGATGAAAACCGTCAGGCGGAAGAAGTGAGGCTGTCCTTTGGGACTTGAGAAGCAACTGACGAATACAGGTTGACCTGACCTGGTTACCGATTCTGTTTGTGGTGTCGGGTTGGAAACCTCAAGTTTTATTTTTTATCTGGTTATGTTGACGAGATTACCAGTGAATTACAGTGCTTTGCAGGTGAGCTTTGGTCGTTGACTGGTAAAAAATGGGACTGCTGGTGTGGTATCAGAAGTCATTTATTTGAAAGATCTTGTTGTGTTGTTCACAAGTTTTGTTAGGGAGGATCAGTAGAGTAACTTATAATAATCTTAAAAGAACAACAACAGATTGAGTGGAGCTTTGTCTGCAGCAAAGCAGGTCCTGCTCTCCTCTACAACGGCCCTATAGCTTATTAGCTCGCTGTCTTACTAGATGGCTAGCAAGATAACTGACTATCTACCTAGCTTGCGAGCTTGATAGCTAGCTCACAAGCTCTCGACTTAACAGGCCATCTAAACTTTTACCCTCACATCTGGTCATGAGATATGGACCATGGTTGTATGAATGACATCCAGACACAAGCGGTCAAATTGAAATTGGTCTGTAGGGTGGCCGGATTCAGACTAGGAGATATGGTGAAGAGCTCCATCATCCAGGACCCACTGGTAGGAGACTCTGGGCTTAAGCCAGAACTCGATAGAAGGACTACATGTCCCTTCAGACTGTGTTCCCCCAGAATGAACTGGGAAGTGCCAACGTACTGTACTTTTTACCCATGCGACCTGTTTCCCATTGAGTGGATGACCATGATTGGTGGATGGGTAATAGCTGCATGCTGGATATTCCAGATTGAAGTGTACTCTGCTTCCTCTGAATCTCTGAAACAGAGATCCAACTCAATGTGAATTAAATTAATTTAAACTGTGATTTTGATAAGAGACACATACATTCTCTGAGGGATATATTTTAGGATTTATTTGATGATATTCATTCAGATCCAAGTAGAAAAAAAAGTGAGTTCCTAATAAAGCAGTGTCTCATCACTGTTACCTTGGTTGCATTCTAATTTTGTCATCAGAACGGAATCTGGCAGCTTAATTAAATGATTTGCAGAAGAGGCTTTTATATTGCTATTCTGATATTTTAATAAGTGAGTAAAACCAAGCTCACATCACTGCAAACAAAAACCTCAGTGGAAACTTCAACAGTCCTAGTAAATCTTTTATTGATATTTATGCGTCTGCTGCTGTATCTGTCACATGAGAGGCTCGACTGTTTTTGTAACTAAAAGCTCAGAACAAGTCAGAGAATTTTAAAATCTCTGCCCAGCTCTAAAGATGACTGTCACCATCCACGTATCCACTGACTGACTGTATATAGCTCGCTTTACAAGTTACTGCTGAAATGCTTCCATGAGGCCAAGGCTGGAACTATAGAGCTACACATCCTAGAATATTGAAGTGAACTGGGTAGTGAGGTACTTTTGTTCTGTTTACTGTACATAATTGTTAATTTGTAGTAGTGAATATTGCTTTATTTTAAATGGTGATTATCAGTAAAGCTCATTGACATATTTGCAACAACAGCCATAGATGTCCTGTTCCACCCAGGGACTCTGAGTTTCATTCTGCTGTATCTCTCTCTGCCTTTTTCCCAATTTTTAAGGCAGCAGTTCACTTCATGACAGTGTAAGTCACACACCTGGCAACATAATTCAGTCCCCTCCTCGATACTTTTAATATTAGTGTTCTTCTGTCTGTTAGGTTGTTGTAAATCAAGTCTTCCCTTCCTTAATCCTTGCTGATATCCTTGTAATTAATTATTACCTCCCTCCCTCCCTCAATAGCTAGCAAGATACCAAGCTATTTAGATAACTAGCCACAGTGCTAGCTATTTAAATATCTTAATATGTAGCTATCTACAAATCTTGGTATCTGGCTAGCTAGATATCTTGGTATCTAGATAGCTAAACATGTTTAAATAGAGTGCTAGCTATCTAAACATGTTAGTATTTAGCTAGATAGCTAGCTACCAAGATATCCAGCTAGCTAAACCCCACAGCCTCTGACTCCAGCAGCAGCGGGTGGTGCAGTCCAGTTATCTCCTACATTTTAGTGCTCTGAACCTTGGCCACCATCTGTTGTCTGGACACACCCCCAGGTATGAAACCAGCAAAAGAAACAGGGACTGGTAGCGGAAACAGGTCATCAGTCACGAGAAGTAAATGTTCGCTACGCCGGACCTTCTTCTGCAAACGAGTCACCATTTAAACTTTAGTGCATTAACTCTTTTCTGAAAAGCCAAAATTTTTTTATTAGACTGAGTATAAAAATTTTTTTTGTGAAATTGAGTTATTTTGAATTTTGTCACTTTCATCTACCTTTTCTAGTGCTTTACTTCCAAATGACCATTAACAGTCATTGATGGAAACACCGTTATTGAGAGCATTTGCGATATAATTTTTAAATGTAGTCTGAGGAGTTTAACTCCAGAGTATCCGTTGTGGTCGATGCATTGGCACATGTGAGCAACGTGATGGAACTGGGAAAGGACAGGCGGTGGTGTGAATAAGCCCTCCCTGTCACTTCAGCTAAGCACTCAAGAAACTGTGCACTTCACCAAAGTGAACCTGGACAGGAAAAGGGAGGAGAGGATTGCTGGAAACCGAGGGGAAACACAGAGAAAGATCTGTGGACAAGACAGAGTTAAGGTTGACCCGGAAAGAGTTTATGGTGGAAATAGACTGTAACTACATGGGAAGAAAATGACAAGGATTTAAAAGGTATCGGAAAGGGACGGAGAGCAACTGAGGACAAAAATAAAATCTGATGAGTGGAAGACACAACAAAAAAGAACAAGGCAGGAGGTGTCACACGCAGTGTGCCAGATCAAGTGTGTGCGTTCATCCGTGTACGTGAGACAAAAGGGGGAAAGGTTGACAAGCTTATGATGTTATTAGGTGACATTTAGCTGACAGAGGCCATGCAACAGATGGGACAGGGGGATTAGGGATGAGCGCTCGTCCTTATTCATGTCCGCCCGCGTCGGCGCGCGAGTGTCGGGAACGGGGACACCTTCGGTTTCAGAAGTGATGTGACACTAATTGGTCCGAAAGCCCGCCAGGTTCAAGAAGAACGTCGTCGTGTGGGCGTCGCGTCAGCCGGCCGTCTCGGTCAAAGTTTCAGACGTACAGCCGTTCGGATGGGTGAACTCTCACCTCGGTTAAATGCTGACCCTTCGGTCACCCTGTGTCGGATAGCAACAATATGAGAAGTTCAGAGGACACATCTGGAACAACAGGCCAGATTAGTGCCATATTTTGGATAAGAGTTTATTTATGCTGTTTTTGTTTTCTAAGGATGACGTCCTTCCTTGGACCTTCTCAACTTCACACTTATAGTAAAGGTCAGATGAATAACATTGTAACTTATACATTTTTGTTTGTCTTTGAAAATATTTTTAGTTTAAACGACAGAAATCTCTACATGAGAAGAAATAAAAGGTTCAGTTTTGAGTTGTCAGGAAAAAAAACGAGTATTGAACACATCAGTGTTTTTCCCCCAGTAAATATATTCTGACAAAAAATTTTAATAATTCCTCCATTGCAGTTATTACAATTGATATAAAAAATTACATTAGAAAAAAAAATGTGAAAACTGTCATTGCTTTTAGTTCACACAATGAACCAAAATTGCCAGTGTTGCCAATAAAATGAATGATTACCAATTATTATTACGCTCACAGCTCTTTCTTTAGGCTGGAGCTCAGCAAAAGCAGTTTGGTCACAAAAAAGTAAAATCACTTTTATTGTTTTACTGTAAAGAAAAGATGGCTTACTGGTTTAGAAACATGTCTAGGAAAGGAACAGAGTCGAGAAGAAAATCGACATAAAAATCCGTTTGTAGATGGTTTTAAATTCGCCTGCACTGCTGTAAATGTCACTCTCTCTAAATGCATAATGCAACACATGATGATGGAACCTTTCAGTATCTCCAGCTGCCAAATTTCATTCTGATTTCATTGAGAAAAAAAGCAGCAAGCTACTGAGAGCGGATCCATTTTTTCTTCTTTTTTAAAAAAAAAGAAATCTGACATTTTAGTTCGGTGCCTCACCGCTTAACAAGAATACTGCGTTGTGCTGTGTGCAGACAAATCCTCCCGGGAGCCAAACGGGAAATGTTTTTGCCAGACAACAAAACCAGCGGTCAGAAGCTGTGGTTAAAGAATTAAGTGACAGAGCGGCGATGAAAGAGCGACGGTGCGTCTGAACGCATCAGGTCGCTGAAAGCATTGTTGTGTTTATGGGACTGAACTCTGATAAATGATTCATGCCTCTTGGACTTTTTTGTGTCATAATGAAACCACCAATTTTATTGTATTTTATAGTGCCAACACAAAAGAGCAATTAAGTAGGAAGTGGAAGTAAATGGGGTCTTCATTGCTTTTCATTGGGAAATTTTTTTTTATCCAGGCTAAAAACCCACCTTTGCTAACTGGAACATTGACCCAAAATATCTGTATGTTTGATGATTTTGATGGTGCCATTTGACGAAAAGAAATGTCTATTGCTTGTCTCACATTTGAATACTTTTTATGGTGAAAGGCACTTTGAACTCTCGTGTTGCTGAAATGGCGCCAGTCGTTTGTCCTCATCCAACCGGCGTAATTCACGCATGTGAAATTTCTAGCCTGTAGCTGCGTGTACGAGGGCTAGCAACGCTTCGAAGCCTGTCTGGTGACATGGGAGAAAAACCTTTTAAAAAATGGTCACAACTTAAAAACCATGAGTTGTTATACTTAAGTTGCTCCCGCAAGTTAAGTCATGGCCACGATTTTTTAAAATCTTCCTCCGTACGACGCAACACGAGTTGGAGCTCGCTGCTTTGTTGTTGTCTGTCGCGGAAAACTTTCACCTTGCGCTGACGGTCGTTGAGTCTGTAAGGCCCTGCTGTAACGCCTGAGAGAGACTTTTAGGTCAAAATAGGCAGTTTGATTAACCTGCCTGTTTTTGCTAAAATTTTTTATCAAAGTTTTAACGTGTCATACTGACACGTTAAAACTTTCAGATTAATCGCATGCGTGAGGTTGCTAGACTGGGTATTTTTTGGTGTTTTCTTGCGTGCTTTTTTTGTTGCTTGTTCAACATTGGTGTTCAGCCCACAAGGTAAAATCCTTGGTTGAAAATCAGTTGGACTCTCAGTGACCCGTACCGCTGACAAAACTTAGCTTTCGTGAACCTCAACAATCGGCAGACTGTGAAATATATTTAATCCTCGTATACATTCTAACAGCTCGTTGATTTTCTTTCAAATTTCATTTCAAATTGGTGGTTAACATAATTAAAACCAGGTGGATACTTGAGTAATCCAGTCCCTATTGACATGCAAAGGTTCTTTAAGAACGTTGAGAGTGTTTGTCCGAGGTCAAGATGTACAAACTGTCTTCCTCGTGTTGTCAAAGTCATTAACAGGGACGCTGATGTGAGGTGACACACACACACACACACGCTCACCCCCACACTTCAATTGCACACACACACTGTTTAATCATGCTCATGCATTTATGCGGCGTGACAGTAAGGCAAGCAGACACATTTGTGGGCTTAAGGGACGGATAAAGACGGGATGGTGACAGGTGGTCGAGAAACGAGTGGAGCACACATTAGTGGGAAAGAAGATGGAACGAGTTTGACCACTACGGCTCGAATGGAGGTAGTATCGATGAGGAAAGGAAAGGGACATGTGCCAAGGCGGTAAGGGAGGCGCAGTTGATCTACACGCCAAGCCGCAATTTCTTCGAACGTCTCAACGGTCAGAGTGTGAGTGTCAGGCAATCCGAGTTTGAAAAATCACTTTTAAGTGGAAACAGCAAAGTAAGATGCACAAACCGGATCAGCAGTTTCCCAGTGTCCTTTGTTGCAGACGTCTTATCTGGTTAGAAACTTTCATTCTGTATCTTCCGCTCTCCCTCTTTTACTGTTATACACCTTCATACATAAAATGTTATCATTGTAAGGAAGTTTTTTCTCTATATGTGTCTTGTTGAATTCAGATTATTTTTTGGTTTGACTTGAAAGGAACATATTCAAAATCAAAATTTTGCACATTTTTGTACTTCTATTTGGGTTTCTGATGTTTCTAAAAACAGTCCAAGCTCTTAAACCAACAAGACGTTTTTTTGGCAATAAGTTAATAAGTTAAAAGTTTTTCGGTGTCAGGAAAACGAGCCGTTTCAAAAACCTCGAATGTAATGTCACAAATCAGGAGCCCCAGCCCCGTTACCTAGCAACCCGAGCCAAGCCCATTACCTAGCTAGATTCGCTGTCCAACGGCTGCTAGAAAAGACAAGTGTTTTGTTGTCGACCTACCATTCAGAACCCACTCCTTACAGCATTCCTGTTGGTTGTGCACGAGGCTCCACTTCTGCTTTTCAAGAAGTATAGTTGCACAATTGTGCATCTGTTTGCAGCTATTTTTGTGTCTGAGTGTAAGCATTGAGTTTCAGGGACGTAGATTTGGATTTAAAATGACATGACGCCCTTAAATAGCTCATTCTGAAAGGAGCTCAACATGGGAAGAACTGAGCAGACTCATTATCTAAGAATGATTTTATGAAAAGAATTTAATGAACATGTTTTATAATCGCCCATAGACCTGTCCTAACCTGTTCAAGGAAGCATAATAGGTCACATTTAAGAAAAAAGGGGTGTGAAAAGAATTGGGTGTTGAGGTAAATTTGCCGAATCAACAGAAAAGATTTTCAGTTTTGCAGCTAGATTGCTTATTTACACACTCAAAATTGCTGCCTTCAAATTATTCAAATTTTTTGATCTGTAAGAAACAACAAAGAAACCAAATAATTAAATATCTTGATAGTGTCAGAAATACAACTTCCTTTTTTCTTTTCTTTTTTTTTTTTTACCAGTGAAACCAAACTTAGAGGTTGGAGTTGAGCTGACAGAGAACAACAACAAATAATTAAATGCAATATATTGATTTTTTGGGGGGCTGGGGGGGTGTTGCCTGTGGTGCAAGTAAACACAGAGTATTAGCAGAGTGCATAAATCGCAAAAAATGATTATTTTTTGAACTGGGCATTTAGAGAAAACATTTTTCACTTAAAAAGAAATGTTTACGTCTTGTGTTGATTTGAGTGAAAGTGCTGCTGTAGCCCCACATTCTCTGTCCATCATGTCACAAAGCATTTATCTCTTCAACACCCAGTCACTCTAGCACTGTTTTCATCATGTCAACCTCACGCTTATGTCTGTCCGCCTGCGTTTGTCTTGTTGTTCTGCCCTGACAGTTTAACTTTGAAGCTGTGGTTTCTGCTGTTTAACAGGAGCTTTGCTCCGTCCTCCTTCTGGATGTTTTCTCTGGTTGTTTGTACCGTTTGGTTCTCAATCCAGACCCTGTATCTGGATAAGAGAGCGCAAAAACAAAGGGTGTCAGGGAATAGTTGACATTTTTTATCCAAAAGTAAAATAGAATATACTCAAATGAAAGCTTTTTTTATACTGCATTTTTATAGAAAAGCCCCATTTACCCTGAGTTGTGTGAAAGCTCTTGTTAAAGTCTCAACAGAATCGCTCTGTGGCTAAAATCCCCACTTTGTTGAAACTGACATTGATGAGATTTCAAATACGTGGAGTTCCTGCGTCTATAACTCTTCCAAAAGTATTCATGAGCCCTTATTTTCGCAGTTACTCCACATTACAACCACCAGCTTTGTTGGTATTTGTGATGGATGCCAAACGTAGTTCAGAATTGTAAAGAACTACAAGATTAGTACTTTGTGTTTATTTCTTATTTGAAGAGATGTTTCAAGTGCTAAAGCGGCAGTATTATGTAAAATTAAGTTTGTGACCTTTACATAATGTTATGATATTCCACCATCAAAAACATTCTTTCATGAATGTTTAAAAAAATATCCTTTAATCTCCACGGCGACCATTCAACAGTGCAAAACACCTGGGTGGCCCTAGCTCCGCCTTTGAGACGCAGCCCCTCCTCAGAGCTGCAGTTTTCAAGCTTCTGCTTCACAGAGCTGCTGACTTCCCCACTCAGCTCCTTCAGACTAGCCAGCAGCAATTAGCCATCACCTGAAAGACCTCCTTTAATGAACCCTTTTAATGAGTTCATTGAAGCAGCTACTTCTCAGTAAAACGCTGGTAAAAACATTATTACAGGGTTAATGGAGGAGCCATGTTGTGATGACTTCCTGAAGGCAGAGCTTCAGAAAAAGCAGGAGCTTCTTAAAGAGACAGAGGACCAATTTCAAGGCGTTAAATTACAAAGTCAAGTTACATTTGACATATATAGCATTTTTATAACAACTGAATGTAACATAGTTACTTGATTGTGCTATGAAATGGCACTATGTGCCTGGAAAACACACAACACTACCCTGTTAATATGAGGAAATTCTCCGGTTGTGGAAAACAAATCCAAATTCTCAAGCTTTTTTTTTTTAATAGGGGCAATGAAGCTGTCTCCTGAACCAGTGTGGATTTAGGGTTTTAGAACCTATTTTGATTTTAAAAAAACAAACCAAACTCTGGACCCTCCTGACACTGATTAAAAAAGTTGAGAGGAGACGTAGGACAGATCGAGTAGAATGATGTGAAGAGCGATAAGAAAGGGAAAGGTAAGATAAGAAGATGAATGGTTGGATCGATCGCTGTAAGGAAAGAAAAATGAAAGTGTTGGTTGGGTGAAGTGGCTTTTTCAAAGACTTTCTGGATTGTTATAGAAGTTATAGAAGTGAAAGGATTATAATAATTTTCCCAATGATGAATCACACTGCATCCCTTTCACTTTTATAGCACGTTATTATATTAGACAATAAATGCAAATATTTTTTCGCAAAGATCTACACAGTTGATTTTACATAATACTGCTCCTTTAATGTCCGCCGGGCTCTCAGTCTCCTCGATCATCCAATTTGGTTTGGCCGTTGGATTGAAGACGTGATGGTGGCTCCAAACCTCTGAGAAATGGAGACACGCTGCGATTTGGTTTGGCTGTTCAATGTGACTGAATGTTGTTTTATCCTTCTTCAATAGGATTTTAAATGTGCAAACTATTCATATCCAAATTTAAAATACTTTCTCTATGCTTGATCAATGCTTGGTCAAAGGTCAACCCAACGTCCTGGTTGTCAACAGAAAACCGCTGCTTCTGTAATGTCAAACACAGCAGCAGAAGATTTATCTAAAGAGTTTCATTCCAAGACCAGCATTATGTTGCTGTTAATACTATTGAAGAGCAGCAACATGTATGTGACTTGATAAAGTACAATTTCTGCGATCCACAGACAGTTCTTTGGGTTTACCGACTGTGTTCTGCCCGATACCGTCACATGTAAGACCTTTCATGTAGCGTCACAGATCCACAGGTTGGCTCCAATTAATTTACAGAAGGTTGTTTTCAAATATGCCTTTTAACCTCTAACTAAATCTGGAGAAAAACAAAACAGTGATAATGCTTTCTGATGGGATTTTATTCCAAAGATTCATCCATTGTCAATAGATGCCAAGACTTGGAGGGTTGTGGGGTGTTGGTGGCCCCTGGACAGGTTGCCAGGGCAACACACAGGACAAACAACCATGCGCTCACACCTAAGAAGAATTTAGGGAGACCGATGGACCTACCAGTCTTATTTTTGTACTGTGAGAGGAAGTTGAAGTACCTGGAGAGAACCCAAATCTAAAAACAACTATTTGATGAGAAACTTGAGTTTGACTCGCATCGTACCCCAACTCCACTTCCCATGGAGTGCTTAAATGTGTTTACGACGTAAACCAGAATTGTACTTTTCCGGACAGGAAACACAATAATTCATGTGAGACCAGTGCCAACTGAGAGCTCTTAAAGTTTCAGTCACTGACACTACTTCCTGATTCAGAAACATCTGTGTAATTTATAAAACTACGTTTTTCTCCTGCTGTTTTCCAGAGGCTAAAGAAGGCTTGGCCCACCTTGTCTGATTTTATGTTGGCCTGGCCGCTGTTTTAATAGCAAACATTATGTAATTATACCTCTCCATTAGGTTCTTAATTGAAGGATTGATTGCCTTGATATTTAAAGTCTTTGATCAGGAGAATGCTGCCCGGTCTAAACCTGCTATAGCAGTTCATACGTTTTCCTTTAACTGAAGAATGTCTGAGGTACAATTTGATTGAACTGTGGTCTGCCTTCATTGCAGGTGCAGAAGTGTGTGTGTGTGTGTGTGTGTGTGTGTGTGTGTGTGTGTGTGTATGTCAGTGATGGATGAATTGCAGATGGCCTAAGCTTTATATAATTATGCTGTGGACACTGGAGGAAGTCCCGTGAAGAGGTCACCCAGGACAGGCACACGTCTAAAGGAGGAGAGTCTCAGTGAGTTAGAAAATTCAAGGCTCTTTTTTTAATGAAGCTCTTTAACAGATGGCAGTGATTAGAAAATGTAGCTTTGTGAATATAGAAACAGATAAGGTATTACAGGTACAACACACATACTATGTCTTCCTATCTTCACAAGGACTTTGCATTGACAGCTATTCATTTTTCTTTCGTTTCTATGGCCATAACCTAAACCTAACTGAAACTCAATTTACGCCTTAGTATTATTCCCATCAACACTTCCTTTTATATAAAAAAAAAACAGCAATTCTTCTTGTGCACGGCCAGCTTAAAACTTTTTTCTTTTTAAGGTTTTATTGGCTCTAGAGGCCTTTATTTGATAGTTAATTGACAGGAAAGTGGGTAATGAGAGAAGGGGAAGACATGCGGCAAAGGTCGCCAGGCTGGGAATCGAACCTGCGACAGGACTAAGGCCTCTTTATGTGGGTTGTGCTTAACCCCTGCGCCACCACAGCACATCCTTGTGCACGGCCAGCTTAGCGCTGTCAGTCATGCCTGTGTATGCACTGCTTAAAGTTCTTAAACAGGGAAACAGCTCATCTGTGGCCATGCTAATAAGCCTTAGCATTCATGGTAAGCTCCATTGTGGTGATCTAGCTTTAGCATAGCAAAGAGCGAGGGGCAGGGTGTGAGACTTAAAAAAAGGTTGGCCTGTCTCTTTAAGAAGCTCCTGCTCTTTCTGAAACTCCACCTTCAGGAAGTCATCACAACATGGCTGCTCTATTAGCTCTTTAACAATGTTTTTACCAGCGTTTCACTGGGAAGTAGCTTCTATATTAATCTCAGCAGGTGAGCAGTTCCTCCAGGTGTGATTTAATGATTTAAATGTGAAAAGGAAGAAATTAAAAGCACAATATGTCCTCGTTAATGGTAAAATATACAAAGCACAACTTTTTCTTCTTTTTTTTTTAGTTGTATCTAATTGACATTTGGCTAGCTGAGGAAAGTTAGGTTACCAGTAATTTTTGCATCCCTAAAACGGAAAGAAAAATGTGGATGAAGAACTGGTGAATAAATGTAAACATCCCTGTGCGCATCAGATTATAGTTCAGTTATGATGCATGTGGACATAAAGACTTCCATGACCCAGAAAGATTAGGTTTTTTTAGAAGCACAGATGGTTTCCAGGGACTGCAGGATTCATGATGATAGCTGTTTATATCAGAGAGTCACCAAGTCATCTTCTATGTGAGGGGAGTTTGCCTGGAGTAAAGGTTAAATTGAAAACGTTGTGTGGTAATATGAGGAGAGCTGAGGTGTTGGCTCTGCACATCAAAGCTGCACATTTATGTCCACCAAGTGCTT
Organism: Xiphophorus couchianus; assembly: GCF_001444195.1. Classification (NCBI taxonomy): domain Eukaryota; kingdom Metazoa; phylum Chordata; class Actinopteri; order Cyprinodontiformes; family Poeciliidae; genus Xiphophorus; species Xiphophorus couchianus. The sequence continues at coordinate 26,914,101 of NC_040250.1, read as the reverse complement.
TAGTTAAAGCACCACTGAGTGGGTCAAAGAAAAAAACTGGTCAAACGTGTTAAGGACTGGCTGGACTCTACCTTTTAGAAATTATTTTATTTTTGTCGCTGCTATCACACAGGTATAAAATACGTCACCATGTTTTTGAACATAAATTTGATAGAAGCCTTTTATGGCCTCTGTATTTAAATCAGGTGTGTGTGTAGTTCTAAAGATTCTGCCTCTCTCTGATTTATTCTGTTTTTGCTTTCGATATGTCACGTCTCAATCTGACTAATTATAATCAAACATCCATAAACCTGCATAGATTCATCAAGCAGATTTTAAGTAATTTATTCTTTTCTTAAGCTGGAAATTTTTCTACAACTTTTCTTCCCTTTGTAGAAAAGTTATTGCCTCCCCCACCACGAACCTAAACTGTTGCACGACAGTTACCGTCATGCGTTAGGAGCTAAATGACAATCTTTGAAGGTTAATATAGGCGGCTATAGACGATCATTTGTTTGCATTTTTGGTTGGTGGTGTGCCTCGTGATTTTTTCAATGAAAACAATGTACCTTGGCCCAAAAAAGGTTGAAAAACACTGTCTTAACAGACGGATGAACGAGTTTCGAAGGAGGCCGAGGAGACGGCGCGTCAGGCGACGATAATTAATCACGTTCAAAGGAGGAAGGGAGAGCAAGAGGGATGAAAAGTGGAGAGAGAACGAGAGAGAGAGAGGGAGGGAGGGAGTGACGGGGGCGCTGCAAAAAATAAGGAGAGGAAAGAGATGAAAACGAGGGGAGCAAAGCGAGGGGGAAAGGTTACATGAAGAGATGAGAAAAAGATAATGGTAAGATTAAAAAGAAGACTGATACTGTGAGGCGATGATTAATCTTAGGGAAGGGATGCAAAGATAAGTGGGAGAGCAGCAATTAGGTCATTTATTGACATGATTAATTTACCAAACGTTATCCAGCACTGATATTAAAAGGCAAAATAATAATATCTTGTCTGAAAATGATTGTTATTGATTCTTTTTTTTTTTTTTTTTAAAAAGGGGCCACAATAAATCATTTCAGAGGTTTTTCAATATTTATCGTGTCATTTATCCCGAGTTTAAGCAGGCACACACTTAGAGTGTAAACGAATCAATCTGGAGCCAACTGATAGAAACACGTCAGCTGGTGTTGGTGCTTGTGACTTCATGTGTAGACAAACGGTGGCTGTGTTTCCATTAGCCATAGAATTGTCCAAATTGAAATTGCGAAAATAAATTTGCTTAATGGAAACAGAGCAATTTCTAAAAAAATAAAAGTTACATTATTAGATTAAATGTTTTTGTTCTAGGATGAGGTGGTTTTTTTCAGCTTTATTGAGAGATGCATTTTGCAAAATTGCCATGGAAACACTTTTTGCTTCACACAAGCCACGTGATCTCCAGTCAGATGTTACTACTGGTGGAAACGACAAAGAAGATGACAGGAAGTGGAAGGATGATGTTTTTTTTCGGACAACAATCAGCTGGCTCCATCAGAGCTCTCGCAGCGTCACACAGTTCATTAAAAGTTGAGTTATTGAATTGTGTTGAATCCATCACTCTTCAGTAAAATGGCCGACTACAATTTCCCTGAGAGGTCGCGTAGCCGCTCCAAAGTAGGCGGGGCTTATTGCTCCAACGCCTGAACAAGACACTGACGTCTCCTCTGATTGGCTGATAGATGATGAGCGCTAGCACCACGCTTGAATTATGACCTTGTCTCATGTAACTGTTTACATCCGTCGCTGCCATGATTTTTACTGAATTATCACGTGAACAAGCTTATGTTTTTTACTTTATTTATTTAATAGAAACACCACAATTGTAAAATAGTTTTTTTTTTTTCCCCAACATTAGCAGAATATCAACAAATATTTGCACACATTTATATTGGAAACACAGCTAGTGAGAAACTACATTTCTTTATATGGATCTGAACTAAAAAGACTTGGAGAACAATGAGCCTTTTTACCCCCAAAGTTTCCAAAGTTTTCCTCTTCTTTATCTGATATCAGTCTCTCGGAGGAGGAGGCCAGGAGAAAAACAGGAGTAAAAGGAGGCAAACATACAAAGCAGACAACAGTGACACACACTAATGGGTTTTACCCAAAGTGATCATTTGGTAGCAGTTGATCAGAAAGTCCCACAGACTGTTACATAGTAGTCCATGTTATGACACAAAGAGCAATGCCTAATGTAAAAATATATTTGAGTAATTATGGTATTATTTTTCATTTTAATAGGGCACAAAGCTGCCACAATGAGCAATTTTGCTAGACGATAAATTGCCCCAGACGTGATTGCGATTTAACGATAATATTGCCGTTTTGAGACAATCTTCAGCTAATGATGGCAAAAGTAATTAGCTTTCCCTCTGAAAGACTAATAAACTTTAAGTTGATAAGGAACACTCCACACTGGACGATCTTCTGAAAATTCAAAATAATCCAACCAAAAACAATGAATAAAATCCAGTTGCAATGGAAACCATAAATAAAATGCATTGTGCAGTCCCTGTGAACAAAAATGCCCTTCAAAACATGTTAATTATCAGAACAGAAATAATCAAGCTCATTTTAATTTGTCATGCGATTAACTAGCTTGTTGCAACAAGCTTATCTATGCATACTTTTCATATCCCACATACGCCCACAACGCCACGTTTTGAAGCATTTAAAGGAAATTTGGTTGAAATGAACGAATATTTCTTGTGTGGTGCATATTAAAATATGTTTTTAAAGCAGGTGTTCTGCCAGTTATCCACCATGTTGTAGATTTTCAAATGAAACGTTTTTGGCCTTACCTCAGCTGTGGCCTGTGTTCTGGGTCTGACTCGTACTTCATTACGAATTACGCCTAAAATTTAGTCCACTGACTAAATTATTACAAACTGGATGTTGAGCTTTTTGGGGCAATTCTGGAGCATTCACAGCAAACATGATTAATGTGTAACATTTCATTACTGTCTGCCAACAAACAAAGCTAACCTCACCCTGTCAAACTGCAGGATTCAGTAAAGAATAAAAAAAAAATAACCAAAGTTAATGTCTATATCTCATCACATCTCAGTTAGAAACACATTTTTTTTTTTCTTGTCTTGAGTGAACAATAATAGCTCGTTTGGAAAGTTTTTTGTCTGAAAAAACCCCAAAATTGTAGCTGAGTGGAAGCTGGTTTTAAGGCAGAGTTCAACATTTTGGTAAAATGAAGTTGAATATTTCGATAACTGGATGTCGACTCAACAGCGGAGAGCTGATGATTTGGGCCTGAACCTTCGGCCTGACGGGCGAAGCTCTCTGAAATCGGTCAATGCAAAAGGACAATTTGCCCAGCACAGCAGCAAATCTACAACAGAGTTACTGAAAAAGAGAGGGGGAAAAAAAATCAAGGTGGCGCAATGGCCTTATTAAAGTCCAAACCTGAACCCAATTCAAATGCCATGGCAGGACCTTGGGACAGCTGTGCTTTCATAAATGCCCAGAAACAGAAATGAGTTCCCTTATGACACGCGGAAACCTGATGAGGTCAGACAGAAGGCCATTACTTTAAGGTTTTGATCTAAAGATGGTTCTTCAAGGTAAAGAATAATGGAATGAAGATTGTTTTTTTTTCAGAAACTCACTGAAACACATCCTGTATTGTTGTGTAACACTCTAACTCTACCCCCTATGTTAAATCTAGGATTGTAATTTATGAATAATCAGATTAATAACGGATCATTTATCTAAACCTGGGTGTTTCCCCAGATTTCAGTCAGGAGATTTTATGCTGCCACTGCAAAAACATTTAAACTTTTGCTCTTAAATCATGCATGTGTTGAGTTTTCAAGGATGTGCTGTTGGGTGTTTTTTTTTGGTTTTTTTGCTGATCGAAAAGTACCTAAATATTTCGTCAACTTCTAAAAACGTTGCTCACGCAGCTCGCAAAATATCAGAGCGTACTATTTGACCTACGGTACATCAACCGAGGAATTAAAACACAACTGCTCAAACTGTCACAACAAAATCCTTTCAGGTCCTCGAAAGGTAAACTGCCTTTCAGTGGATGTTTTAGGCACAGATTCTCCTAGAAGTCACTGATGCAGACGGGCGTGTTCTTCACTTCAACAACAACATCAGGTCTTATAGGAAAACTTTATGAACATCTAAAAAAACAAAAAAAGGTCTGAATATGTAAAGAATTCAGTTTTAAAGCCGTGATTGACACGTCAGACTTTCTAGAGTTTGAGTGCGATACAGAAACAAAAAGCGTCAAAAGATCTTTTGATTGAGACGTGAGACTTTGTGTGTATGAAGCGGCAGATTATTTTCGATCCAGTCCCGCTGTGGAAGAAACTTTCAAGTTATTACCCATACTGCATTTCTGTGTTGGCCTGAGTTATCAGACAGTGTCTGTGTTTCCATTACAAATGTGTGCAAAACTTTGTAAATATTCCGCTAAAGTCGGAAAAACACAATTTCGCAACTGAGGTGTTTCCATTAAACAAGAATCGCAATTAGAATCACACATGAATAAGTTTGTTCGTGCGGTAAGTCATTAAAAAACATGACGAGCCATCGTCCTCCAACAGCTTCCTGTCGTCATTGTCTCTGCGGTTTGCGCCAGTGGCAGCGTCTGGTTATTACTGTGTAAAGAAAAAAGTGTGTAATAAACCAATTTTGATACGACCAAAAAGTCACATCATCCTAACTTTTTTTCTTCCATACTGGCGTGTTCTCAATAAACAAAGTTACTTTCCAAATGTCAAATTGCACATTTATGTGGTCCGTGAAAATGCAGCTAGTTCGAGGTAATGTGAAATCCACGAAAAGTAAATGGGAACCAGTTTAGCTTTTAGTGATTAGTGTGTGTAAGTTGAAAAGTTTAGCCACCAGTTTCATGAAACTGCATCAAACTCAGGGTTTCACAAACTTTTCAGAGCATGGGACAAGTTTACATTACATGACATTTCTCTAAACACCAGCGCAGATATTCTGAAAGGACTTAATGGGAATACATTTTTAATCATAAGTCTTCAATAATGCATTTATTTTCTTTGAAACAAGCCTTCACATATTTCTGACCCAAGTGGTGTTTGACTTTGCTGTTCGAACGCCTCAGGGTGAACAGTTTTATTGGCGTGTTTGCATAAATTCTTCATACACACACGTTTGTAGCGGTCCAGAGGGCCGCGGCGTGTGTTTCTCCATACGTTCATGACGGCTGTTGTGTTGTTTTATTTACAGGTTTTACCGGAGCTGAGACATGACAAAACATTTGCCATTTTCAGGAAGCGACTGCATTTTTCATTTGCAAGTTGAACTCGGGTCAAACGTTTACGCTTTCGTTAATTACAATTTAGTGTTTTGACATTTGTAGTCTTGTAGGTTGCTTCGTAATCTATAAACCATGTCATTGCATGTGATGTCACACTGGTTGTTTTTTAGGCATTCGTTTGTGTGCGACACAAAGTGCGTTGGTTGTTTCCTGTCTTTTTAATAAAATAAAATAAAAAAAAAGAAATAAATTCTGTAATTGCTATCAAAGCCTCCATAAAAGTCACTGGGTTTTCAAATGAATGCTGGCTGGAATTGATTTTTCATTGAATAAGCCGAATTGCTCATATTGTCAACAAGCCACCATGATGTTGTTGCTTGAGGTTGCATCATTCATTCTTTCGGTCTGGGAGGACAAAGTGAAGGGTGGGAGGGGGAGGGGGGTAATATTGATTGGATTTTGTTATATAGTTGAAGACAAATTATACACAAAACATGTTGAGTCAAAAAGAAAAAAAGACAATAATATTATTGAAGCTTTAGATGGCTTTAACATGTTTTAACCCAATGTGAGAGGTCAGTGGATCTTTTCAGTAATTACCAGGTTCAGTCTAAACCAAGCAGATAAAAACTCTTAATAATTAATTTTAAGAATAATAGTAATAAAAATCAGCTTTGTGTTCTTTCAGAAATGCTATTTGGTGGGTACTGATCTTCACGGGCGCCGTATAGGGGAATAAAGTTAGGACAATTCCCTCTCCTCGCTCTGTGCTATGCTGCAGCTAGTGCAGCCTGTTGTGAATGCTCAGTCCAGTTAGCATAGCTACCAATGACAGCAGATAAACAGTTTTCCTGTAATGACAAGTTGTTTCTCCACCATTAGCACATTTAGCGGTGAGTGAATGAGGTTGATTGGCAGCACTAAGACCCTCCTCCTGGATCTGATTGGTTGTTTTCGGTCGGAACGTTGCATTAATTTAGCCAGTAATAGCAGCTCAGGGAGGAGGTGGAGGAAATTGATCTTTTCAGACTATCAGTCTCATAACTAACTGGCATGACATAGTGGAAATATGGGAAAAACATTTTTTTATTAAAGTTATGTACTGCAGCTTGAACAAAATGCAACTACCAGCAGAAGTCTGGATTGTTTTATGTATATTTTGCACGTTGCCGACGTAGGTTGTTAGTGGGGAGAGACATTTCGGTGAGCTAAAACTAGTAATAAAAAAATGTAAGCAACCTATTGACATACTGTATGCGGACTGTTTCATTTAAAATTCACTAGCAGTAAATATTGTGCCAGTATCAGTCTTATCAGTCTATCAATGGATTTATGAGAGGCATTTCAACACAGAGCAGACTTTGATTTGCAGCCTAGAAATATAAGATAAAATGGGAAGGAAGTAATGAAGGCAGGTGGGACTTGAGGAAGATGAGAACGGGGTATGAAGGTGTTGAGGGAGACTACTTACCTTATTTAATATGCAACTGATATACAGGAAGAAACTAGAGACTGGGTCAAAAATCTTCTGGAGACAGCAAAGTATGAAGCAGAAACATCAAACCAAAAACAGGCAGAACAAAACAGAGAGAGAACACTGGGTTGGATTCGGTAGATCTGTCCTTATACCCAGGGTTTCCTTCCCTTTGGTCTTCTCTCCTTTACCAACCTTCTGGGGTCACTTACAGACCAACCAGCATTTTACTGACTCAGCTTTGATTAGACATAAATACATGGCAAAGCAAGCATAGTTCTTTAATCATAATCACAAGTTTCCAGGGAAATAACTTCTTCGGAGGAAGAATAGAAGGAATGAAGTCCGATTGTGACAAAGGAAAGGAAGGAAGGACAGAATGGTAAAAATAAGAAGGAAGAAATAAAGGAAAAATATGCATAAAAGAGGAAGAAAGGGAGAAGATAGCAACCTGAAAATGTGTAATTAAAGTTAAAAAGACCAAAATATGCTACAGAGAGTAAAGTCATTACTGATATCCTGGTGTCCATATTTAGCTAAGCTGGCATCAATCACCAAAAACCTGAAAATCTTTCCACTGCTGGATAAAAACAATCAAGAGCCTCTTGTCTGTCATTACCGGTATTCACTCTTGCATTGGCTTCGCGTGGAGTCCTTTCAAAAGCTTCAGTGTCTTTCTTCTTTGCTGTCTTGCATGAGAGATTCAATGACCTCTGACATACAAATCCCTTGTTGGACTGCATGCATGTACCAATATACTCTTAATGGCGGATGTGCAAAAATAAAGTTTGATTGATTACTTTCATATCCTTGCTGCTGGGGACGTGAGCATAAAGTTAGTGTCGTCGGGGGACAACGTCGTTACATTTCCATGAGTTTCACTTCTCGCCGAGGATGAGAAGACACGGAAGGACGAGCTCAAGCCTCACCAGATGGCTGTCAACTCATAAATACACCTTTAGACATCTGCCCCTGCCAAGACCTGCTCACAGCAGAGCCTGACACCGTCACACCAGAGCTACACACCAGAATACATTTCACAGTCAGAATTATTCTCCTCGGCGAGAGACGAAACACAGGATTTCTGTAGAGCGGTGGCATAGAAGGGCGCTCCATTGTCGAGTAGGCATCCATCACACCAATAAAAATAGTTCCCCGCATTAAACGATGACTTTTTTTTTTGCTTTTCTTTGATTCGTTAATACTTACTAAAATAGCTCCTTTTCTCAAAGTTCAGGCCATGCAAGGTAAAGTAATGCATGAACACGTGAAAGTATTAAACTGAAAGATAATTTATTACTTCCTAGCCAAAGCTAGGAATCTGCATTCGTTCACATTCTCCGTTTAGACCGGCACAGATCCAGTTTTGAATGCAAATGTAAAGGCAGAACACCATGCCCACCCTGAGGGAGCACATGAATGAAACAGAGTACTTCCATGTTACAGCTGACTGCAACCTGTGCTATGCAACCTGTCCAGTCTTGGGAAATGAGTCATCCGTACTATGCAGTAGGCTTTTTCCATTTTCAATATGTGTGTGTGTGTGTGTGTATGCACATCTGTTGTTTCATATTGAATCAGATGAAAGCAAGCCAACTTATGCACTTGTGAGTAAAATAAATGTGACTTGAGAGGGAAAGACTCCAAACACAGAGGTGTCACTTCCTTGTTCTCTGTATGACACACACATGCACACAGACATGTTTTTATGACTTGTGGGGACTTTACATTGACTTCCATTCGTTTTCTACAGCTGAACCGTTACCCTAACCATCACATGCATAACCCAAAAACAGCATTTCCCCTCAGGGGGACCAGGGTTGGTCCCCACAATCACACAATGTAGACAGAAAAAGGTCCCCACAAGGATACAAAAACATAGAACACACCCACACTCATACAAAATGCCCATCTATTTACAGGTGAGACGTTTGTACGCCACAGAGAAATGTTACAAAGTTTAAATCATTTATATCAAGGGATACCGAAAAAAGGTCTTACTGGTGCAGCCAGCAAACGTGTCATTACTTTACCCATATCATTTACAAAATTTACTAAAATGCCAAAATGAAATTTGTGGCATTTTGGTCATGCCATAAATTTCGCTGCACAACTATCAAGAAACATCTACAAAATATTTTTTAATGACAGAATTGACTATGACACTTCACAAAAAATAAATTAAATTGCAAGTCTGCTATTAAAAAGAAATCTAACCTTGGTTAAATCATTACTTGTCAAGCAAGAAATAGGCTACAGATTTAACTTCACAACTGCTTACTAGTGTGGCATCTGATGTCGCCCAAGAGGAGAAGCCGCCCTGGGCAGCTGCCCACTTTGTCCATAATTTTATGAAGTCGTTTCTTACATCCCTGAGATAAACTAACAACATGTTCAGGGCGGACCTGATGCAACCTTCCCCATAGACCCTAATGTAAGTTGGTATAAATAGACTTAGATGAATGACGAAACAGGAACCTGGGCACAGCTTCTATAATTGTGGGAAAAATGTCACATATCCATAAGGCCCCTCATGTATTGTTGTTCTGCATAGTGCATATCTATACATAGTGCATAATTTCTAATGGAATTTACTTCCAGAAAATTACAACCCCATTCAATGGCTAGTGTTTTAATGAAGACTGCTAGAGCCTTTTTAAAGTTTTAAATTGGCTTTTGCACCGGCAAGCAGGACTCCCGGTGTGCTTCCTTCAGCATCTTTGCATCGGCTTTGCAGCATTAATAAATACCGGCTTTTATATTACTCTTCATTTTCAGTCTCAAGCTTGAATTATTAAAAAAAACATTTTAAAAAACAAATATTTTGAGTCTATTTTTTGCCGTCTAAATGATTGTAGGTGTAATGATCAAGTATATTACACTCATGGTCTCTAGTGGAGAATCAGTTTGAAGCTTCATTGCCTCATTAACAGCCGGTCACCAGATCATGCAGAGCTTGGAATGTGGGAATCACCTACCAGGATAAATCCATCCTCCTGTCTCTTCTCTGGGCCTTTTCCCCTTCAAAGAAACTTTCCAAAGAATCTGATCTGTTTCTGACTCATTTTGCTGCTTATGGCTCAATGTTGGCGTAAACGAGAGAATATGGTTATAGGGTTTTCAAAATACAAGATCTTCCAGACTCAAATAATACATAAAACGGAAATATTTAATTATTTCTTGTGCGGCCCGGTACCAATTGGTCCACGGACCGGTACCGGTCCACGGCCCGGGGGTTGGGGACCACTGATATAAATGACTTAATTTGTCCACTAAAGCTTGTAAAAGCAGATTCATACTGTTGTAGATAAACTCAGTTTTGTGAAGAAATCCATTTATTTGGATCATGGATAAGTTTGTGTCCTGTCTTGTTTCATCTGTTTCGAGTAATGTTTAACGTAAAAAAAAAGAAAAAGTAACGTCAGCACTGATTTTCTGATGTCTTTGAAGTTCAGCCTCTCTTTCTGGTTGACTTGCTTGGCTCGCTTTGTGTCGATCTGCGTAGGAAGGGAACTCTACAGCGTCATTGTGCTGCTGCGCGTGTTCTTATGCCATTGAAATGTAAAATGGGTGTGCAGTGTGTTTGGAATGGAGGTGAAAAGCGTTAGAGATTATGAAAAGACAGAGTAGCATCAAATGTGATGCTGTGACATTAAACCCCAGCGCGCAGCAGAGAACTGGACACTTGCCCAACCTGTCAATATGACACACTCACATCGTCACGGGGTGAAACATCAGCATCCAGATGTTGAAGACCTCGTTCACCGCTGGAAAGTCGTTGTGCTTTGGAAGACTGTAGAAACGTGTTCTTCTGCTCCTGGGACTGAAACCCGTCACCACAATTAAAGACAATGCCGCGAATAGATACATCTACACCCATCGGTTCGTCATCGGTGGGAACATGAATAGCACAGCTATAACGAGCCTTTCGTTGGCAGCGCTGGTTTGTGCCGTTTTTGGGCGCGCGATGACTCATGTGCTCCCCCCCTCCCTATTTTTGCAAAATAGAAGAAAAAAAAAGTGCCATGTCTAAAACCGACTTCTTTTGCTTTCCGTCTTTGTGCTTAAAGCCTCGCGCGCTTGCTCATTTCAGTAGGCGGCAAAATCTGGGCCTTATCTCATTTCACACCTGATACTGGAGTGTAGCGCACAGCTGTTCCAGAGGAAAATACTGCAAATCAAATTACAGTATAAACAGTGCTCTGTATATAGAAGCGTCAGCCACACGTAGCATATGGCGAGTAGCGCTAATTTGATTACCGCAGCGCAAACATTTCTGTGATGTGTCATTTCTGCATTAATGACTTCACTGACGGATTCAACCTGACAAAAACGGGGCTGGATGCCAGTGGCTGCAAATAAGTCAGCTGCTTATTAGACATATAAAAACTAATAATAAAAACGCACAAGCGGAGGTGTAGCAGAAGGTTCCAAATTAATTGCTGAAGCTTTCTCTTTCATTTATTCTATTAAAGGTGCTACGGTACTACCACAGAAAGCTTCTGTTTCCGGGTTAGAGAGAAAGGTTAGCGAAAGTCTAAAATGTTCTCCCACAGAAGCTTTCCTTTTTTAGGATAATGAAGTGAAGAATCCGTTGAGTCTGCGAAAAGCACAATCAACCCCTGGAAAGCTTCACATCTTTTCACTTGGCAACCAAAAGCAGAACAGCATTTTATCAGGATTTTATGGTATATAGACCAACAGTGAAGAAAAACTATTGTTCAGATCACATCACTGTTGAATCAGATGTGCAGATAGCGATGTAACTTAACAATTGTTTCAAAAGTGAGATTTTTTAGGACCTTGGTATACTTTTAATCTGGTAACCAGCTCACGTTTGTTTCTGGTGTCTGGCATGTATTCTATGTTAGAGTTGCAGTATGTAACTTCTATTAAGAATGTGTTTTTTTACATATCCGTTGAAACCGCCGCTAAGTTGTGACGGTATGTTATAAGACAGCGGATACATGAAAAAATTGAGCTTCCTGGTGCTAACTAGAAACAACCAATCACAGCCAGGAGGCGGGCCCTGGCGCTGTCAATAACAATTTTGTGTGGAGCTGCTGTCTGCTAACCTGCAGCTAGCATAGCATAGCCTGTCGTGAATGCTCGGATAGTTAGCATGACAGTGGTTAAACTGTTTTCCATCCATCCATCCATCTTATCCGGGGTCGGGTCCCGGGGGTAGCAGCAAAGGGAGGCCTGTCGGTTTTCCTGTCACGGTTAAGTTGTTTCTCCGCCATTACCACATTTAGTAGAGAGTACATGAGAATGATCGATAGCGCTAAGACCCTCCTCCTGGCTCCGATTGGTCGTTTTCGATTGGAGCTCAGGGAGGAGGCGGAGGAGATCGACTTTTTCACAGATTATCTGCCTCATAACAAATTGTGACGACACAGTGACACTTTAAAAAATCTGGTTAAAAAAAAACCTTTAATAAAAGTTACATACTGCAGCTTTAAGGACATCTTTGAATCATGGATGATCTGTTGTTGCAGACAAAATTAAACAGAAGTGTGCCTTGAAGGATTTTAAAATGTGATAAATAGTGGTGTGTCATTGGCCTGGTGAATTAGCTAAGAATTGTTTCTCCATATCTGTGATGAGAATATTAAAAAATATATACTGTATATACAAAGCTCTTTTATTAAAGGGTTCATTTTGAGAGAATTAGTAGTAATGTATAATGTAAGAGAAACCAAGATTGGGCTTCATTAGGAATACCATTGGTCTGCTAAGCTTTAGCTATCCAGGTGATGTGCTGGTGACTCATCACAAGACTTAATAGGCCTAACTGTGGAGTTGCACTGAAATGTCCAGCGGTATGAGTCACACCAAACCCCGTCTGGTCAGCATGACAGTGCCAAGTGTCATTTACAGCAACAATCTGCTTTTCTACAGAACGAAAGCCTCAATTAAAGTCATCCGAAGGCAATTGGAAAATCTGGAACGGAGGCAGTGTTTTGCTTTAGAGTAATCTCTAAATGAGAACATTACGGTGGAAAAACCTAAGCTGTGCAAGTCATTTCCTCCGAGGTCACTTCCACTGTTCTGATTTATTCATCTGGTCACCAGAAGAGACGGAGTTACAGTTGAAAAGTAATATTTATATGCGCTGTAAAGGATATACTGTACAACCTCAAGTTTTCTCACCTTATTATTAGATTACAGAACTGTGTACTAGGTATATATATCTCTATTTGCTAACATAATGAAAGGCTTTGTTAGATATCGATTTTCTTAAAATTCTGAAGTTCAACATTGCTTTTACCCTCAAGTGTCCTCAGAGGCGCCGTATAGGGGGGAAAAGTTACGACAATTCTAAGGGCCCCTGACCAACAGCGGGCCCTCCACAATTTTTATTTTTTTGTTTTTAGAAATGTTAAAAAATGAAGCCCTGTCTTTTACAAAATTTATTATATTGTGTTTTTTTAAAAAATTTTTAGCAGTAAAAATTACATAGTACTCCTCTCAGACCAAAAAGCTCACATCTACAGTATATTTGCACTGAACACCATGCAGTCAGCAGCAGCACGTCCCTCCTGACCCGTCCTGTCCTGACCCGTCCTCTCCTGACCCGACCTCTCCTGACCCGTCCTCTCCTGACCCGTCCTCTCCTGACCCGACCTCTCCTGACCCGTCCTCTCCTGACCCGTCCTCTCCTGACCCGTCCTCTCCTGACCCGTCCTCTCCTGACCCGTCCTCTCCTGAGTGAAATTAAAGCTGCAGTTTGTAACTTTTATAAAAAAATTTTTTTTTTTACATATTTGTTAAAACTGTCATTATGTTGTGACAGTATGGCATGAGAGATAATCTGTGAAGAATCTATTTCCTGTACCTTCTCCCAGTGCTATCTAGAAACAACCAATCAGAGACAGGAGAGTTTTAGTGCTGTCAATCACAATCTCATGTGGTGCTGCTCATCCCTAGGCTGCAGCTAACATAGCCTGTTTTGAATGCTCAGTCTAGTTATGTCTCTAGTGATAATACTAGCGTGTTGAGTGTTAGATGCTGCTGTTCGTAGTGCTTTCACATCAATCAATGCTGTTTGCTACTTTTGTGATACTTGTTTTAAAAGGGCAGCATTAAATGTTTTCCAGGCACATAGTTCCAATTTATAGCACAATCAAGTAACTATGTTATTTTCAGTTATTATAAAATTACTGTACAAATCAAATGTGACTAAGAGGAAAGCTGACTTCTTAATTTAGTGCCATAAAACTGGGCCTCTGTCTCTTTAAGAAGCTTTCTGAAACTTCAGGAACTCATCCCAACATGGCTCCTCTATTAACCTTTTAACAACGTTTTTTTACCAGCGTTTCACTGAGAAGTAGCTCCTAAAATGAGATGCGCAGTTCCACCAGGTGTTTGCTAATTGCTGCTGGCTAGTCTGAAGGAACTGAGTGGGGGAGTCGTGACGGCGGGGGGCTCTGTGAGGCGGAAGATTGGAAACTGCAGCTCAAACCAGCACCTGTTCATCTCTGGGACACGGAACCTGTCTTCCTTCTAGCTGGACATTCCCATGACTTTTCATATTGTCCATAAGTCTAAAGAGGAAGATGACGACCTCATGTCTTAAAAAAATTGGATGAAGCAGTCTTGTGGCAGTCAACACAACTTATCTTGATAAATTGACTCATTTCTTCAGGTTTTTCCAGTATATCATACAAGATATCCTTTAGGCAGGTCCCAGTGTGTGCCTCCACTTCACTCAAACGTTGTAAATCTGAATCAAAAGTTTACAAAGCGATGAGATTTTGTAGGATAATCAGGGGCGCCGCCAGGAATCTTGGGCCCCATGACAAATTAATTAATTAATTGGGGCCCCCCCACGCAGCTGCTCTTACAATTTCTTGAGTCTATGTGACCCATCAAAGCGTCAAAATTTTAAAGGCTTGCAACTGCCTTGCTTTCAATACTGATACTATCACAATATTTACTGCTCATGAATTTTACACGAAACAGTCCGCATACAGTTTGCAAGTAGGTTGCTTAAATTATTAGTTTTAGCTTACTAAAATGTCTCTCCCCACGAGCAACAGTCATAGGCAAGGTGCAAAATATACATAAAACAATCCAGACTTCTCAAAAAATGCTGTGTTGTTACATTTTATTCAAGTTGCACTTCATAACTTTAATAAAAAATGTTTTCTCCATATTTGTTGAAGCTGTCACCATGTTGCGCCAGTTTGTTATGAGACAGATCATCTGTGAAAACAATCAATCTCCTCCACCTCCTCCCTGAGCTGCTATTGCTGGCTAAAGTAATGCAACATTCTGACCAAAACAACCAATCAGAACCAGGAGGAGGGTCTTAGTGCCGTCAATCAACCTCATTCACTCACTCCTAAATGTGCTAATAGTGGAAAAACAACTTATCTTTACAGGAAAAATGTTTATTTGCTGTCATTGGTAGCTATGTTAACTGAAGTAAGAGCTACTAGAGCTCCTCTTTCCCAGCCTCATTAAACCCAGTCACCAGTAGTCTCTCCAAGTTGTGTCTCCACACTGAATATCCTGCAGACTCTCCTTTATATTGACCCATATTTACAGAACGCCTTCTCTGCAGCGCTTCTCTCCTAGAGTTAGCCGTAACCTTTTGGGGGTTTTTTGTATTTCCTTTAAAAGTATTTTAGGTTTTTTTTCTGACGTTTTCCTTCAACGGGCACTCGATAAAACGCTCCCACTCTGAGGATACACAGAGATTTATTGGTCCACTGATGGAGGCAGGAAGGAGATAGGGAGGCCCCTAAATGTCAATTGACAGGAACATACTCGCGCGCACACACACACACACACACACACACACACAAATATGTTCACACACTCGCACGAAAAAAAAGCTCTTCCATCTCTCCGCCTCAAATACCTTCACTGTCTCCTTCTCGCTGTACCACTCAGCTGCACAATCATTCTTTTGTTCCCCCCCATCCCACTCTATGATTATCACTAGAATACGCATGTACGCTAACACCGACACACACACACACACACACGCCCACTCTGTTATTCTGAAAAGTGAAAGGTGCTGATGCCTACACTCTAATCCACATTCAAACGCCAGCAGCAATTTACCTCAATGTCACCAGTGGATTTTCTTTCCTTTTTCTTTTTTCTTCCTGTTGTGTAGACGTCTCAGAGCTTCATGCGTGTGTGTGTGCCACAGAGGAACAAAGTGCTGCACGCTGTTTGTGTCCTTTCGCAGTAATCCATTATCCGATGTGGAGTATTTTTAATTAGAAAAAAATGAGTAAATAAATGAAACCTTAAGAGAAAAGAAGGATATTTCATGTCTACTGGGGACAGTGAGATGATAAAAACAAGCTTCGGCGTCACAGATATGCACACGCACATCCCGCTGCTATTGGCTGTCGAACCAAGGACGACACAAGCCCAGAGCCACAGGTAGAACCAGTTCAAATTAAAATACTAAAATGATTGTAGTGCGCTTGGAAACGTCTGTGTTATATATGGTGGTTGAAGGTGGAGGATATGGCTGGAAAACAAAATCACAATATCAGGGTTTCATATCAGTCAATATCGATAATTGTTTTAAATCTGTTTTGGCTTGGATTTAAAGGAACTCGGTGTTTCGGCTGTTTTGCAGTTTTCTGGAAGTTTGTTCCAGATCTGTGGCGCATAGAAGCTGAATGCTGTTTCTCCATGTTTGGAGATACAGAGCAGAATCAGAACCAGAACCTGAGAGGTCTGGAAGGTTGGTGCAACAGCAGATCTTTAATGTGTTGTGGTGCTGAGCCGTTCAGTGATTTGTTAACTAACAACAGTGTTTTAAAGTCTGTTCTCTCAGTGGAAGGACTTTAGAACTGGGTGACATGCTCTATTGTCCTGGGTTTAGTCAGAACACCAGCAGCAGCATTTGGGATCAACTGCAGCTGGAGGACAGATTTTTTTTATTTTGTTAAATATATATATATATATATATATATATATATATATATATATATATATCATTTTTTTTTTCTTTTTTAAGGCAGACCTGTGAAGACGCTGTTGCAGTAAACGCATGGATGAGTTTCTCTAGATCTTGCTGAGACATTAGTCCTCTAACCCTGGAGATGTTCTTCAGGTGGTAGAAGGCCGAGTTTGTAACCATCTTATGTGTCTCTGATGGTCCAAACATTGTTTTATTTTCATGTTCCAATGTTGACCAAGCAGATCTGATGATTAACACAACAGAAAAACAAGCAATTTCCATCCCTGATGTTTCCCCTGAACTGCTGAAGCTACCACAGTAAATAATGGAGTAAGAACCAGCTGATCTGCTTTATTATTATTATTATTACTCAGAACACCTCTATATTAATTTCCGCTACGTCACCTTTTTATAGCGTTGTCTGGCCTGTTGCTGACAGGTAACGATTGGTAGCCACACGGACGTCTTGAGCCTCTCATCAGCCGAGCAGAAGTAATGCGACGTCGTTCTGAAGGCAGCCAAGCGGACGGAGCGCTTCGCCAAACGCCAGGAGAGACTCGTATTTACTGCAGGAACAATGCAAAAGAAAAAAATGAAATAAAAAAAGGTCATGATCCCAGCTTGTAGTTTCCTGGCTACAAGCAAACTTTGAATACTTTCTCATGCGTGATAGGGTTTATCTCCAGGTGTGCCCACTCCCTGCCCCATACTGTTGGTTCCAGCCCTGTGGTTTTGGCAGCACACACACTTTACTGTATCAGAGAGACGCCTAAACAGGAGCTCTCACACACAGTGGGGTTTAACAGATATATATTTACTTCCTGTAGCTTATGTTCTTTCACGCAGTACATCATCTTATTGCCAGTGAGGCACTCTGCTGGGTGAAGGTGGCCAGTTTATGAAAGATCCAGAGTCAAAATTTAAAACAAAAGCTTTGCCAAAAGTGGAAACTAATTCATACAAGTGCAGAAGTCTGAACCTCTGTGTCATGTAGTTAGCAAGATAAAACTTAATCATGGTTTGTTTTTACTTGTGATCTCATTTTACTCTGATGAGAAATAACATTGTGACTATGATATTCAATATATATATATATTCACTGAAATCTAATCCGGAACCGCAGAGCATTCTGGGTTATTTAGGCAGAGGAAAGACTTTAGCCGCTCAACCTGTCACGGCTAGCTAAGCATGTTTCGTAGCACCAGCTAACTCAGTCTTTCAGGCCAACTTGTTGAGCAGCCTGCGCAGCAGCAGTTTTAGGTTTTGCCTCGTAACTGATTAAAAATAAAAAACGGCAGCATGGAGTGAAAGCTGTGGATCAAACAGAAAAGGTCACACTAAGGTTTGGCAGGATTTCAGATATTTAACATAAAAAACAAATCAGTAATCATCAATATGCGTATATCGTGAGACACTTTTCAGCCATACCGTCCCACCCTACACTGGATTGATCTTCACCAATATGATTAAAGAAATTATTTTAGTCCTGGTTGACAAATCTTCCGGATGTTAAAAAACATTTCCTTCATAAACCATTTCCTGCTTCATCTGAATCTCTATGAGGCTTCACTGTTTTCCAGTCTGTTTGTGTTTAATAGTACTGTGAGTTTCGGTGCAGTGTGTGTGTGGGTGTGTGGGCGTGTGTGTGTGTGTGTGTGTGTGTGTGTGTGTGTGTGTGTGTAATCTTGTTCTTCTAACAATAAGAACACTTTAAGTAAGAATGCTCATTCCTGCTGTAGGGAAATAGGATTAGCATACTAGCTGGTTATCTCTGGTAAGGGTAAACATGCATTAACACTCCAAAGCTTAAGGTCAACTCTGCTGACCTTGATGTTCACAAAAGAGCGTAATTGTTAACTTCTTTCTTTTTCCTCTTGCTGTGCGACTCTGACTCATGTCATAAGGCTCTGAAGTGAGAGCAGCCATTTAACCTTTGGATGCTCGCAGTTTTCTAGATATGTAAGATTATCGGCTTTGCCCTCAAAGCCAAACATTTCCATCTCACATACGGGATCCTCGCCGCTGAAAGGAGGAATAATAATAATAATAATAAAAATAATAATAATAAATGCATGATGCAACAATTTATGTGGGCGGGACCAGAGGCAGGAAGCATTGATTACCTGGGAGGCCAGCGCCGCATTTGCACTTCACAGATACGGGGGAGACTAAACCGACTCGTCTGACAGCTGCTTTCTAAACGGACGAGGAACGCGGATTAAAGCGGCGGTGGGGGTGGCAGGCGTCTGACCTGAAGGCTTCAGGTGTTGGACCTGGCAGGGAAACGTGGGAGGGCAGAGGGAATCGGTGAAGGAGTTTCCTCTCAGTAACCGGCGCCGTCGAAGGGCCGGTGGGTCTCACTGCCGCCGGCCGCTCCGGTTCGGAGAGGACCCCCGTCACCTGGCCCTGGATGGGAGGCACAACCGGAGCGCACAGGCGGAACAACCGAGAGACTTCATTTGGTATTTGGTGAAGATGAGATGGTTTAGAGGCAAAGCAAATTCTTTTCGTACTCTTTTCTTTTTGCTATGTATCAAATATAAAAGAAAATTGACTTGGTAATTTAAATTTTGTCTCTGTCTCTTTACGAGCTATTTCTCTTTCTGAAACTCCGCCTTCAGGAAGTCATCACAGCATGGCTCCTTTAAAACATTTTAACATTTTTACCAGCGCTGCTCTGAGAAGTAGCTCCTATGATGAGCTCAGCAGATGCTCAGTTCCACCAGGTGATTGCTAATTGCTGCTGGCTAGTCTGAAGGAGCTGAGTGAGAGCGTTGTACAGTCGTGCCGTTTTCGGCAGCTTGGAAACTGCAGCTCTGAGGAGGAGCCGAGCCTCGAAGGTGATTTCTCTAACATGGAAGAAAAACATGAGGCGACACTGCAGGTATGTTTTTGATGAGGAAATAACTTAACATGATGAAAAGCTCAGGAAAAGCCCATTTTACACAATACTGCTCCTTTAATAGTGGTTGTGAACAACATGGAGGTTGCTATAAAAAAATGCATCTCTGACAAAACGTCTCATCAACACAGAACATGGTTAACATTGTATTAATATTACAGCACTACTTTACTGCTGTAGTAGTATTATGTAGTAGTATTTTTTCTTATCTCATTCATTTACATTTTGACTTGTCACAAATGTCGAGTTGGAACATTGTCTTGGAGTCTGGAAAAGTATTAAAATTGGTTCCATGCTTTTCTAACATCCTCTATCCAGACGTATGGGGAAAAATAATAACTGTGGTAAAATTTTCATTTAATAAGTTTTATATTAGTTCATATGTGACTATGTCCTTTGTGTTCAAACTAACAAATTTAACTTTCAAACTGTCAAAATGAATGTTTAATTTTAAATTATGCAAAAAAAAGTCTAAATTAGGATTTCTGTTTATTTTCTCTTTTTGCAAGTAGCCACCTTTTGAAAAATAAATGTTAAAAAATATGTTCAGGTAGAAAAATAATGGTAAAATAAACATTGAGGTGTATTATATTTAGTTAATACGCAAGATCCAACAGAACCGAGAGTTTATAATGATGTGTTGTCAGTTTTATTATATGAAACATTAAAACTGGTAATTGCTTGACAGGGGGAAATTGGCAGGCTGCAGGGAAAGAGAATAACTGACACTGGCGCTGAACCGCGACTTGGAGAAATACAAATGAAGAGAAAGGAATAACAAGAATCCAAAATGCACAAAGAACAGAACTAATAAATGTATAAAATAATTTGGCAAGGTCTAAGGACGAAAATAAATAAATAAAGAAATGATCAACACAGAAACCCAAAAGAAAAATCCGAAACTTAAACACACAAGGATCATAACAAGTACATCCTTCTGTTCTGCAAAAACACAAAGTCTTACCAAGTATTTTTGGCCAGCTTGTATTGCAAATACAACATGAAAAAAAACAAAACTTACAAATAACTTTTCATCATGTTATAGGAGCTTATTTTAGGTCAATAATTCTTGAATATTGATTTTCAAAAAAATTTTTTTAAAGTACTGGTTCCATTGGCAGATTTTTTTTCCGCTTATGGGGGAATTTCTTGCTTTCTATGGTTTTTTTAGCTTGTTTTGAGAAGATTTCCTGCAGTGTATAGAATTCAAATAAGTCTACTTATCTCACTTGTGGCTATCAGTGCAAATGAGGGCAGTGTTCAAATTTAGAGCACCATATATTCTATATTTCCTGTAGTTTCTTACATTACCCTCATGTATTTATTCCAAAATGATCCAAGAATGCCGGCTATTTAATTATGACTTACGTATGTCTACCGTATAAGCTTTATATTCTCAAGGTTAAATACTGTTGGTACATTTTAGTAAACGTCGTTGGTGTTGCTGTACGACACACTGATTTGACTTGACTTGGAGGCATTGCAACACAAACAGAGTAGTTAAATTCAAAAACACTAAGACACTTAGAGCACTTTACGGGAAACATTAGTATAATCTTTCATTTAAAACAGAAATTGAACAAAAGGAAGGCTCAATTGGTTTTAAAGCAAAAAGCCATAAAAAGGATGTAAAACACCAGATCTGAATAAGTGCACCGCCGGCGTAATCAGGATGACTGGATTGATGGATGTGAACTCCAGACCGACTGTTCCCTGGACAAACAAAAAGCATTACCAGACAGCACACTGATGGGTCCATTACTGTGTGAACAGCTCAGAAAATTGATAGACCTCTTCAAACATATAGACTGTTAAAGCTTAATGCTGCGTTCACACCAAACACGTATCAAGTTTGACGCGTGTTTACTTTGAATGCAGACGCTTGGCGTTTTGCTCTGCGCGCAGCGTTTGGCGCGTCCTGTTTACATTCAAAGTCTATGTAGAGGCGCGTTGACGGCGCGTCAGACTCGTCAAAGTTGCCTCAGACGTTGCTTTCCGTTGCTGGCTTATTTGTTGGACCCTCGTGACACGTCAAATGCACCACGACGGGCCCTCAACCTGCCGCCACATAGACTTTGAATGTAAACCAGACTCGCCTGACACTCAAAACCTCGTTTGGTGTGAGCCCACCTTAACACAAAGCAGTGGTTTATTTAGCTTCCTGAATGCTCTTCTGAATCACTGAGTTGGAGGAAGAAAGTTTTCATTAGTAGCTTCTTCTGTTTCCTTCCTGTTCTTCTGCTCATTCTGAGAATGAGAGTAGGACCTTTAATTTTGCTTGGTCGCCAAAGTTTGCTCGACGATTTGTTTGTCCATGAGAATAAAATACCAAACAGAAATAATTGTAACTCAGTGTGAGAGCGTCGTTTTACTGTGAAAACTTGAGTTCACAAGAAAATATAAACTGGGAATTGGCTCAAAAACGTTTTGGTTAAAAACTTTTAGATATCTCTTCCAACTATTTTTCCCCTTTTGTTCCTGTCTTTTTTTTCTTCCATTGTTCCTTTTCTTTGCCTACTGCTCACATGTCCCAGATAATCCATCCGTCTTGTGCCGCCCTGGATGACAAAGCTGTCATGTTTCAATCTCTTCTGATAAGCCTGTCCTTCTTGATTTACAGCCTATAGGGAGGGCGATTGCTCTCACCCAAAGTATTTCATTGGATGAACTGTTTGGATAGTGTTGGGTATGTGAGCTCCTGCTCTGGGAAATGGGCTTACAGCGCTCGACGCAGCATGCCAAACACACACTTACACACAGACATCTAAAGCACTCATACACACTGACTCAAACTCGATTGCTTGTGGATGACAACTGCAGTGACTTTCATTTACAAAATGACTCAGAAGCAAAATGAGTAGCAAAAAGTTAAAATGAAGATGTTGAGCAACTGTCCTTGTCGTTTATGCAGAAATGAAAGTTAAAGTTAAGTTGGAAATGTAAACAGATTTTAAGCAGAGTATTGTATTTTTAGTATCAAGCGTGTTTTCACACCTGGTGGTCCGGTAGACTCGGTTTGATTGGGGACTATTTAATTTCTCACCAACCAAACCCTTTGAGCAAACCGTTCCCCTCCTCGCCTGTGGCGGCGCTGCACCAAGAACCACTGAAGGAAAAGACGAGAAAACCTCTGAAGACATGAGCTCAACTTCCTCCTGCACAAAAGACTTTAGGGGTTTTAGGATTTCTGTTGTCTGTTTTCAGACTGGCGACCTGTCCAGGGTGAACCCCGTCTCTCACCCGAAATGTCTCACTGGAGATAAGCACCAGCACCTCTCCTCATCCCACTAGGGACAAAGGTGTAAGAAAATTTATGTATGGATGGATTTTTGTCTTGTCTTTAGCAAATGTGCCAAACTGCTAGTGTTTATTTGTTGTTGCTTTGGTTGTGTTTACCTAGAATGCGCTGTAGTAAACCTCCGATCTGCTTGGCGTTCACATGTGTATTCAAACCACATCAGGGTTTATGTCAACCAAAGCGAAACAGAGGCTTGTTGGCGGACCAGAGTTCGCAGAGTTCGATTGCACATTCAAACCGGACTTTCCAGGCAAGCTGGATGAAATCTAACCGAACAGGGCAGGTGTGAATACGCCAGTCACCAACCCTGACCTCAAAATCCAACATGGCTGCCAAACTTATAAAGTAAATGTTAGTGACAGTTGCAATAAATGTCATTTTTTCTGTTTTGATTATTTGCTACAATCTGTCTGGGGCCACTGTGGTAGGAGTCCATCCTGAAACAAGTGGGCAGCTGGTTCGAATCCGTGCGCCATCTGTCTGTTATTGAACAAGAGAGGTCAGAGGGCCTGGTGGCGCGGTCAGTCTGACCCAGAGTACCTGTGGCTACAATGTAATAGCTTACCACCAATAGTGTGAAAGACTACAACTACGTGACTCCAAACTACAACTTCCATCAATGAACATGTTGCTGCAGCTTTTGACAGCCGAAAACAGAAATACGTTGCTGTTCGCTTACATTGTGTTGCTATAATAAGAGCAGTTACTGTACAAACAAATTTTGACTCACTCGCTTAAATGAACTCAACCGATATGTGGAGTTTATTTAAGGATTTTATTTTACACATTTACCTGCTGTAAATACTACTTTATATGTGCCTTTTGTCTGCCAGTCTTTAAAATGATTTCTTTCTGTTTATGTAAAAACACAATATTGTGGGAAAGCTCACAAAGCTCCCCCACATTATTGGATTCTCCTCTTTCAATTGGTGTATAATGACATTAATTCATTTTGGGGCTGTGCAGCTTGCCTTTGCCTACTAATTTCAGGAAGCAAATGTCAGGAGAGCAATTGAATTCTGGTATAATGTTAGAGAGATGGGAGAAAGCCCAGATGGAGCAGGGAAGGGCAATGAGAATAGAGTGGAACTACACAGGAATGCAATGGCTAGGCCAGTAAAATGCTAGTTTGTGTTTATCCTGAAGGAAAAAAAAAGATAAGACAAACCCTGATGTCTTGGTGAGACTTCAAGGATTTATCCAGATCTTACGTAAAATTGTTAAAAACTCTGACCGCGTTCTGTTGGTTCAAATTTGCTAATATTGAAGATGGAGCCAAAAGAAAAACTCAAGGGGGATGAGTTCACATATTTTAAGATTAGTTTGTAATGTGCAGCAATAGATCAATCAATCAATCAATCAAATTTTATTTATATAGCACATTTCAGCAGCAAGGCATTTCAAAGTGCTTTACATCATTACAAACACAGAAACACAATGCAACATAGAATCAAAAACAAAGCATTAAGTCAAGTTCCATCAATAAATTTGTAATTGATTACATTTCAAATACAATTCTAAACAGGTGGGTTTTTAGTTGAGATTTAAAAGAAGTCAGTGTTTCAGCTGTTTTACAGTTTTCTGGAAGTTTGTTCCACATTTGTGGTGCATAGATGCTGAAAGCTGCTTCTCCTCGTTTGGTTCTGGTTCTGGGGATGCAGAGCAGAACCAGAACCGGAAGACCTGAGAGGTCTGGAAGGTTGATACAACAACAGCAGATCTTTAATGTATTGTGGTGCTAAGCCGTTCAGTGATTTGTAAACTAACAACAGTATTTTAAAGTCTATTCTTTGAGCTACAGGGAGCCAGTGGAGGGACTTTAAAACTGGTGTTATGTGCTCTATCTTCCTGGTTTTAGTCAGAACGCCAGCAGCAGCGTTCTGGATCAGCTGCAGCTGTTTGATTGATTTGTTGGACAGACCTGTGAAGACGCTGTTGCAATAATCAATACGACTGAAGATGAATGCATGGATGAGTTTCTCTAGATCTGGCTGAGACATTAGTCCTTTAATCCTGGAAATGTTCTTCAGGTGATAGAAGGCCGACTTTGTAACTGTCTTTATGTGGCTCTGGAGGTTCAGGTCAGAGTCCATCACTACTCCCAGGTTTCGGGCCTGATCGCTGGTTTTCTGATTCTGTTCAAAGACTGAAGACGTTTAGGTTAGCCTCGGAAAAAGCCGCTGATACGAGACATTTTGGAAATCTGAAACTGTTTTTCCATTAGGCAGATATTAGCCACATAAACAGGAGTCATGTAAACATTTTTACATCGCTAATCACTTACATCAGTCATTTTTAAATAATCAACTTGTATTTGTCTCTCTTCTTTTTCTTTTCTTTTTTTTTTTACACGGACGTCAGTGTTAAATAAACATGACTGTTGGATGCAGAACAGAGATCTGGTAAATTATTCACAGCTAAACAGAATTCACCATCCCAAACTGAGATGTGAGAGGGCTTACATTCTGTCTCCCATCACCTCTTTACTGGTGTTTTTCTCTCCAGTGCTCTCCTCCTCTCTCCGAGGCTCTGTTTCTTTCTTTCTCTCTGCCCACACTCTATCTTTGGAGTACCTGCCAATGTCTCCATGATATTTCCCTTTGTGAGGGATAAAGAGCGGAGAGGAACAGAGGGAGGGATGGACAAATGAAGGGAGATTTGGGAAGAGAGAGAGAGAGAAGATGCAGAGGGACTCTAAGAAAAAGGTGAAATTCAGGGAAATGGGAAATGTTCAAATTAGTATCTTTTGTTAAAAGTTGCTTCATAGTAGCTCTACATGGCTGGAGTTGGGGACACTGACCTGCACCAGCAATAGTGTCAAAGCAAAAAACCCTAACAATAAGATTGATTTGATGATTTTTATTGATGATTCTATAACAAATACTCATGCTAATTTCTGGACATATTGCATTCATTTGGCTACTGTGATGGAGAAATGTAAGATTGTGTCTCCATTCCAGTTCCATGGGAGACTGAAACGTGTTTGTTTTTTTCATTTGTCTTTTAATGAGAGCTAACACTTTGCTTTAATGTATTGAAGTACGGAGTCAGAAAACAAATGGCGATGGAATTTCTTTCACTATCCTCAGCAGCACCAAGTTGTGCTAACAAAACAGTTTGGTGTGGGTAGCATAGATTGATAGCAATATAGCTAATACATTTTCCTAGCCTGGCTAGGTTGATAGCTCTAGCGATCTTCCAAGCTAGCTGACAATATTCAGCTAGTTAGATAGTTTTGAGCTATCTTCAAAACTAGCTAGCTATCTTCCAAGCTAGCTAGCAATTTTCCTAACTATCTTCCAAGTTAGTTAGCAATCTTCCTAGCTATCTAGCCTAATGTTCCTAGCTATCTTCTGAGCTAGCTAGCCATCTTCCTAGCTAGCCAGCTACCTATCTATCTAGCTAGATAAATAAAATACAACTGTAAGCTACATTGAAGCGTGTTGGTGTGCTGTAACAAAATGTGACCATGTTCAGTGATTATGTCCTGCTCATGCCTTTTATTCAGTCAGAGCAGTTTAGTACTTCTCCTGGGGTGTTTTCCATTTTAAAATGTGAACTCTTGGCAGCAGGGAAGACTCTTTCTGCACCATATTTGATGTTCATGTAACCTGATTAAAACCTTTTAATTGCAAAGGGCCAAGACCAAAATTCACCACTACTGCACTCAAAAAATGTTGTAATTATGTGCACAGCATGGGCAAATGTCAGACTGGCTTCAAACAGATGCGAGTGCGGATCCCTGGAGGGAATGAAATCCCATAACGAGGGTATGTGAGGCCTAATGTTGGGTTTAAGTACTCATCTCCATGTCATTAGGAAATATGCACTACAACAAAACCCTTTCAAAAACAAAACATGTTAAAAAGGGAATCCAATGCTGCAAGTAGAAAATGGGAAAAGACTTGTTATACAACTGTACAGCTGCTAAGTGGCTATGCAAGCGAGGCGGAGAAAATCAAACGGCTTTGGATCAAAAGACAAAATATAATTTTTCCCCTGTCTCCGATTACTGTGTGTGTGTGTGTGTGAGTGAGAGAGTCAGTCAGTCAGCTTATCCACACATAGGAAACAGTGTGGGCCGCAAACACTCCAGGCAATTCCGCTTTTTCTTTTTTTTCCCAAACGTTTGTGTGTGTAAGGCTGTGTTAGAGTGTACGGGAGAGAAGAATTGCGGATGTGGGTGTTTGCAGGGTGGCGTGAGCGCGCGTGTGTGTGTGCGTGTGCACTGGAGCGAGTGTGTCTGTTGTGATAACAGTGTGGGTGTGTGTTGAGGGGGCGCAAACAGGTCTTTTCTAAATGAGGGGGAGACGAAGAGATCAGAAGAGAATTCGACACAGAACAGATCTCTGGTCCTCCAACATCCACTGTTCCCTTGACGGGTATTTTTTTTCTTTCGTTTATCTTATTGCTCTTTTTTTTATTTTTTTCCTTCTTGCCCACTTAAACGTGCGTCTTTGTGATTAAGATGCAGACTGCTCTGTTCTCAGCCTTATTTAAAAGGCAATCTGGTTTTAATTTTGTACATACAGGTTTAATTACATGGTCAAGCAATTTAGCACTAATTAGGCTCCAGTTATAAGGGAATCTGTTTAAAATGCACATCTTATATCTGGAACTGGTCTGTGTTGTACAATGTGCAGAGAAGTGGCTGCTGCTCTTCATCTCTTGTCAGGACAAACAGCAAATAATTAGAGGAGCTGGTTTTACAGCATTAGAAGGAAAAATCACCATGAAAGCATCAAAGCTTTGTGTGAATGTAAACGGTAAAAATACACCGTGTGGAATGATGCGTTATTTTATTGCTCACTGTCTAAACCCAACCGTCATCTTTACATGTTTCATATCAGGCAAATTATTTATATTCAATAAATGCGAGAAGAAGAGATTTTTGGAGTACTACACCTTTAAGCAGTTTGTAGAAGCCCTGGTGATCGTGTAATTTATAAAAAATAAATGTTAGGGGAAAAAAAACATCAAACAAAACCAGTACAGAAACAAATCATTATTATTTAAGTGACTGTCTGTCAAGACTCTGGGTTTTTGGGTTGGGTCTTTAAGCAGTCATGTTCTAGTTCACTTTTCTTCAGCCCTTCTTGGTCATTCTAGCTCCATTATTTGACTTGCCATGCTCTTGTTTTCCTCATTTCTGTCCCTCGTAGTGTTTCCAGTACGTTTTATTTCGTTCCTCTAGGTCTAGTTATTTAGAGTCAGAGTGATTCTGGTTAGGTTTATTTCTCTGCCTAGTTCTTTGGGTTCCTCGGTTCTTATTAAATGTGTCCTGTCCCTGTTCATCATGTTTGTTTCTTCTTAGTTATTCTTAGTGTTGGAATTATTGCTGCTCCTGCTCCAACTATTCACACCTGTAATCAATCAGCTCATCAGTCTCTCCACCATCTCCTAGTATTTAAACTCCTCTCTTCTTACCACTAGTTGCCAGTTTGTCCCGTTCTCACATCATCCCTCCCTGTGTCATCCGTTGCCCCCGCTCGTCTCCAGTTTAGTTTTATTTTTTGACTTCTCTTGTTCCCTGGACTCTTGATTTTGTAAGTGGACTTTGTTGTTGTTCTTCATTAAATTCTCAAAACCGTCTGACGTCTCTTAGCCGGCTGCATTTGGGTCTCCTCATCTTCTACGTCATGCCACAAGAACACAAAGTGCCGACTGAAAAAAAAGTGCTCATCACATCTTTATTTTTTTCTAAACATAATGAGTCTTTAGAGTCGAGTCATTTTTCGAAATATTTTTCCAAGACATTTCATCAAGGAATTGTAGACGCTCGTAAAAGAAAACATAATTAAACCTGATTAGCAAGGGATTTCTTTCTTTCATTTAAAGATGGAGAAACAGTTTCAGCACAACAGCACACCTAAATCCCTGTAACTGAAGTATACAATTTTTTTTAAATCTGGCTTTGCAATCAGTTAATTCGCAGCATATGAGATAATTTGTGTGTGTAATTTAAGGCCGACACCTCAAACACACCAATATGTGTTCTCACATTAATCTCACCGCGGCCTCAGGTCAGAATAAGCATTGAGAGGAATTTTTTTTTATTTTTTACACTTTTTTAATATTCTTCGATCCGACACACTGTAATGCACCACATGTCCTGCCTCTCTGTTTTTACAGCTTTTTTTTTTTTTTTTTGTCTGGAGGTTGGCTGCTCCAGGCCAGGCTCGGCAATCCAATCTGTATGCAACGTTTGAGGTTGTAAAGTTTCATCTGCACCAGGACAACTGGAAGCAAGAAGCTGGATGATGAAACAACCGGCAATCCAAACAGGTTTGTGATGACGATTGGTCTTGGCCCAAGTTGACTTGTTTCTACACTGCCTAATAACAAACGGCCTGTTTCACTGCTGATATTTCATTAAATTGAACCTAAAAATGTTCCAAACATTTAAGTAGACATAATATCTGCATCGGTTCTGGCCAATGACTGGCTCAAGCTGTTCGGTAGCGGTGTTAAACACAGCAGCAGTGAATGGAAGCAGCTAAAAGTCATGTTTCTATGGTTTTCATTGTGAGGATTGCTTTATGCTACAGTAATGTAGCTGTCAAAATGCCGCTCCGGCTCTCAGGTAGTTTACTCAGCGTGTTATTTGACACGTCGGCTGATTTTATTAAGTAGGGAGAGGAAAGTTTGACAGAGTTGATGGGGAACATAAATGGTGGTAAGAAAATGGAAATGCTGGAAGGCGACATGTTGGACATCAAAAGACTTCAGACTATGGGGGGAAATGTTCAACTTCCAGCAGAACAACAACCCTAAACATGCATTCGCAGCTAAAGAGTATTTGTCAAAAAATACAAATGCGTATTAAAAGCTCAGAATCTCTGATGAAACATAAACATTGATCTTCCATCCAATCTAAACGAGTTTGAGCTAATTTGCAAAGAGGAATGGGAAAAAAAAATACAAGGTTTAGTTGTTCAAAGTTGGTGAAACCTGCACCAGACGATCTGCAGTTGTTGCTGCTGCAAATACTTATACTATAATTTTCATAACTTTATTTGGGGGGAAAAAAAGTTGAAAACCAACCGTCCTTCTCTCTCTTTATGATCATACAATATTTTGTTTTATTCTGTCTGAAAATCCAAACAATGCAACATGAGATTGTAGTTGTAACATGATAAAATCTTAAACAGTACAAGGTGTTTTCCATTATGTAACTATAAGTGACAGCTTCTGAACATGTGACTATCATTATCTAACTGAGCATGAGGAAGAATGTCACCTGTTCTGCTCTTCTTCTTTCTCTGTCTTGCTCACTTATGGTCTTCCCACATATCCCGATGAGAAGCAATTAATGATCTACTTAATACTCCTGTCACTTAGATTAAAGGAACAGGAGTTTTAAAGCGGCAAAAGTGTAATACCAGGGAGTCCAAACATCCGCGAGTTGAATGCACGAGTAATAAATGATTTCATCAGTGCAAAATGGAGGTTATTTTTGCTTGATAATGACCCAACATTTTATACAGTTAAATAAAGTCAACACACAGTTGAAACCAGAAGTTTACACACAATAAACAAGAAGACTTGCACTTTTTTCCCCTTCTGTGTCGGAAGCTAAATCAGACCAATCTTTTTAAACAATGACAGAGAGCCTCGGTGATATAATTTATTTGGAGTCTGACAGGCTAACTGAGATAATTGAGTTAATTGGAGGCACACCTGTGGATGAGTCCATGGCTTTCTCAGAACTCCCCATTGCAGCTCTGACATGGTCATGACACTTTACATATACAGTAGATATATGTATCCATCCCGGCAGGGACGGCTGATATAAGAGGGCTAAGCCCTCTCTGACATTTACAATAAAGTTGTTAAAATAAACAACTTAAAAATAAATACATTTTAGAAATAATGTATCACATTTTGTTAAATTTTCAACAAACCTGGTGTCAAACCGCCTGGAGAAAATCCCGGGGTCTTTCCAAAGTGCTAACTTCTGACAGCCCCATTCAGCGTCTCCGTCTCTCAGGGCTCAGAATGATTGGCAGCCGTCTAGCCACGCCCCCTCGGTTTGCGGCTCATTGGGGCTAATGGGCTCTTTGCACCTCAGCTTCCGCGTTCGGGGAAAAGCGGCTCATTTTTGTCCGGTCTATTAAAGATGTCATTTTACAGTTGGTGTTTGCAGGGTTTGCCAAAGCTAACAATTAACGATGTACATGGTATTTGTAAGGCGGGATCTAAAGCCCCATCAAGCAAACTGGAAAAAGGTTTTAAGATGTACGTATCCTCATACATTCATGGATATGAAGGTGAGTCTTACTTTAAAGTTCTTTAAACTTCGTGGCTAACATTAGCTTTAGCTTATGCTAATAGGCAATATTCTCGGACATTTTACTAATACAATTGTACTATTTAAATATCTAAACATTCTTATTCTTTCTAACGGACAATG
This sequence comes from Xiphophorus couchianus, assembly GCF_001444195.1. NCBI lineage: Eukaryota > Metazoa > Chordata > Actinopteri > Cyprinodontiformes > Poeciliidae > Xiphophorus > Xiphophorus couchianus. The sequence goes on along the minus strand of NC_040250.1, from coordinate 26,882,814 downwards.
TTCTTACGTTATTTTGTATTCATTTTTAAGTTTATTGCTTTAATGTGTGTTTTTTGTCGTTAGTGTCAAACAGAGACCAAGTAACGGGGAGATTACGGTTCAGGCTTTTTGCTTCCGAAGCATGAGGAAGCACAAGAAGCCCCATAATTTTGGTTTATTGTATTTTTGAGTTCAGACATATTTAATTAAGAAACCAGAGGTGGGGCAAGTAACACAAATTTTAAAAAGAAAAAGGTTTGTTGCGGTGTGGATGCTTACCTCGTGTAAAATCGGATGTCATCATCAGACCCTGCGAACCTTTGTAATCCGAAGGTAGAATGGATTTTCAGTTCTTCGATCTGGCTTGTTAGGGCTTTTATTTCTTCTTTTAATTTCTGGTTTTCATTTATTACCATGTCCAGGCCAGCTGGTTCTGGGACAGAGCAATAATCGTGATCTGCATATGTGCATTCCACAGGCGGATCAGTTGCGGCTCTGGTCTGCTCTGGTCTGCTCTGGTCTGCTCACTCTTTCCCATACACTGGCTCTTCCAGGCTGAACACAGAAGTTGTTCCATTGAAATAGCACAGGGAGGCTCCTCTTTTTTTTACCATTCTTCTCCCGCCAGGAGTTTTAGGCTGATGAAACTGATCCGGAGGGAAGTGAAGGCTGCAAACTTTGCTATGCCATGTTAGCTTGAAGTTGTCGCTATTGATAAGCCATCGTCTTTGTAAGTCAGGATCGCTTGGAAATCCATGAAAACTTAAACGACTGTTATATTTAGAAGACGCTGTGCACCGTGGAACACAACAGTGTTCATGGTATTGCTTAAATTGCCTTTGAAATACGAGTTTATCTTTCCTTGCGGTCATGGTCACTCAAAAGGAAAAAAATGAGCTGTATTTGTGCATGCGGATGTGATGTCAGAGCGGCAGGTGCAAAGAGCCCAGGATTCATCCAATCAGGATGGACTTTCCTCGAGCTCGGGAGTGTGTGGGCGTGGTTTGGCGTAGACTGAGAAGGAGCCATGGCGAGCAATATTAGCATAAACAAGGTGGATTATTTAACCTTGTTGTGTCCCAGAAAAGTCGTTGGAGTGAGTTTTTCTTTAAATAATGTGGGTCTCATTTAAAAATATATTGTATCTTGTTTCATTTTATCAGTGTGATTGTGTCCAGTGTTGGGGAATTAATGCAGGGGAATTAATTTGGACAACTGCAGAGGCTCTATGCAACTGGTCTTTGGTATGTTTCCATGGCTGTTTTTTTATGGTTGTCTATAGCAGGTTTTCTCCTTATTTTTCATATTGGATGGGTCTCTCATTGGAATAAAAAAAAAAGAAGCATATACATCATATACATCACATCACATGTCTCTTGATGTGATGTGATGATATGTGTGTTAGCCCACCCTTCAAAAATCACCACCAGCTGCCACTGCATCCCAGTAAGCTAGAAGCACAAAGTAAAACATTTGAACTTTTTTAAGTAACAGGTTTTCCACAAAGGTTTATTTTTCAATTTGTTAACAATGTTGGAAATAATCTAGCTAGCTATTCTAGTTAGAATAGCTCGCTATATTTCTAGGTAACTAGGGTTATTAGCTATTTCGAGGAAGATAGCTAGCTATATTTCTAGCTAACTGGAATAGCTAGCTATGTCTAGCTAGCCAGGTAGCTGGGAAGAGAGCCACCTATATTTATAACTAGCTGGCTATCTAGATAGCAAAATAGCTAGCTATATTGCTAGCTCGGTAGTATCTGATAGTAAGCAGTTTGTGCTCTATGATGGACCGAGTTGAAAACCAGGAGTTACATAAATCATTATTAGAACAGTGTGTTTCATTTTAGCCCTAAAAAGTTTTCTATAACTTTAACACTTTTGCCCATGCAAGATTTTTATGGCCCAATTTGCACATCTTTTCACTTAAATCACACAAAGCTTTGCTCGGACAGACGGGCCTGAGGAAATTAGGAAAGCTCAGCACAATCAATCAAACAAAAGACAGAAAGAAACAGATCAGGAGTCAAAGTATCTCTAAGCTGCAAGAGAGTCTTAAGGAAATAGATTTTTTTGAAATGCTTCCCCAGATTAATCAATAGCAGCTTGAATAGGAAGACATTTTATAAAGCAGCTTCTTATCTGTGCAAGTTGAGAGGAGAGGTTTAATAAGCACCCCGGCTTACCATTGTAAGTGAAATATTGCTGTGTGTGTGTTTCTGTATGTGTGTGTGTGTGTAGCAGTGAGAAGTAGAGACGACAAAACATTTTCTGTGGGTGTTCATGATAGAATGGCTGTTAAAGCATTAATGCCTCCATAAATTAATTAATTTCCCATTTTATCATTCGTTTTGAGGGCATTTGCTAATTAAGGTTTGTGCTGAGTTGTTAGTTTGTGCCTGTGCGGACACGCACGTATTCATAAAAATTACAAATGCATTGTACGATAACATGCTTCGCATATTTGCTTGCATAAACACACATTTAACACCTCATGGGATGTCTGTATACGTTGAACTGTATCTGTGTAGGAAGTTGTCTCTTGAATGAAGGTTTATTTGTTTAGTTTTAGTCTTGAATACAGTTATTTTCTTATTGATGTGATGATTATGACCTTCTAAGTTTTCAATACATTTCTTTGTCTTAGTCTAAAGTGTGATCCAGAGTGCTATACAGACTGCGAGAGTCGACTTCCAGTGAATAAATTCTGTCCATAAAATGGTTTTATTGGGGAAGTAGTTCTTTTGAGTGAAGAAGGGATTGATTTAAAGAAGTCTTGTGGATCTATTACTTGGCTCTTGACTCACTGTTTACCTTAGACCAACGCATCCTCCTGCCCTGCCTTGCATTCCAATAGTGTAGAATGCAAGTAAGTAAATAAGACCTTTGCCTTTTCATACTGTAGCGAACACAACATGATTAAAACCTATGAAGCAAACATGATTGTTTACATTGGCATCAAAAAGAGATTTGGGTTTTTTTTTAAAAAAAAGTAAAATCAAACAATAAACAAAATGTTGTCATTGATAAAAGACACCACATTGAAGAGCATATGATGATTTGATCCCTTAATTTGATCCCAAGCAGTTATTACACTGATCGACAGACAAAAAACTGTCAAGGGTTTTCCGACTGTTTTAGCGTCATGTTGATGAGCTGAATCCAAAAACCACATTGGTTTTGCTCCATCAGGTCGACTTTCTGAACTATGGAGCAACATGAGCATCAAAATTCACGACTTGTTCTCACATCTGGATCGGTTTCCTGCCAATCTGGATCAATGAGTGACGAGCAGGAGGAGAGACTCCAGAGAGGAAATGGAGACGTAACGTTCAATTCACATGGACTTACTCTTATCAGTGTTTATTATTCAATTTACAGAAATCCAAGTTTGTAACATTTAATTAATACACTTTGTTTGAAAACCATTTTTTTTCTCTTAAAATCTTTTTTGGATGAGAAATATTAACAGAAATGAACTGATGTCACAAAAATGTCATCAATTAGTCAGAAGATTGAATTTCTGTAAATCAAATTAGAATAAAAATCTGACCTGATGGAGAAAAATGGATGTCGTTTTGGGATTCAGCGGAGCAAAAATAGTCCTAATTCAGTTGAAAAAAACATAGACGACTTCCAAAAAATATTTTTTTGTTATTGACATTACCTGGTCTGCTGGTTTTTAACGCTGTATGCGTTGTTCAATGGCTGCTGGACAAGACAGGTGTTTAGTTGTTGACTTACCATCCAGAAACCACTGCTGAATCCTGCAGGAAGATCCAGTTCTTCTGTTTCTGGGTCTGATTCAGTTGTACGATTGTGCATCGTTTTTGCAGTTTTTTTTCACATGTATAAAGTGCGAGTGTAAACGTTGAGTTGGGGTGCGTGGCCAGCAGCAGCTTATTTGCATAAAAATGACAGAGGCCCTAAAACGGCTCGTTCAGAAAGGAGCTCAAAGTAGGCAGAACTGAAGACTCATTATCCAAGAATGATTTTGTACAAAAAATGTAATAGAAATGTGTTGACTAGCTAACTTCTTTTAAAAGGTAGATCACCATTAAAGTCCCAATATTGGTATAAATACAAACCTGTGTGTGTGAAATATCATTGTTCTTAATGTGCAAGACATTTCTGTGGGAATGTTTTATTTTAGATGAAGTGCACATACACAGATGAGTGAAGTGTGTTATTGTCAGGAGGGATTAGGGCCGACATTAACTTAAGTTCCTGCATGAGTTTTGCTCAAGAATTTCCTGTCAGTGAAAACTGCAGCATGGCTAAGTCATTGCATGAAGACTCGCATGTTTCGTGGAATGTCATGCATTTCACTTTGAAGATTTCTCTTACCTCCAACTCATTTAAAGTTTTAAAGTGACTTCGCCGTCTCTTAGCTGAGGTCACCAGCTGTGTCTGTCATCAAATTCTAATTCAGGTCAACCTTAATCCCTAATGGAACCCAAAAAAATAAAAAATTCTATATGGATTTGTCTTTAATCTGATGGTAGGTCTGGACTTCATCCACTGTAAAATTCCACTGCTTCAAAGTGACAGGCAGAAAAGATGGCAGATCGAGGCTCAGAGAGTAATTTTCACATTGACGGTTTATGGTGGAAACTCAGGAAGCAAACACGATTTATTCTTCTCTGTGAAATCTGAGAGTTCTTATGGAACCTGGACGTGATGTGCAGCTCCTCTAGAGCAGAGTTTGATGGCTTCAGCAGAATTAGATGCCATGCAGAGGAGGTCATGCGGTCACTTCAATCGGGTGTGCTGGAACAGGGGCACACATAAAACATGTAGGACCCGGGGCCCGAGGAAATATGAAGGGGGAAGAAAACTAGAAAATGGATTGGTGAAAAAAGAAAAAAATAATTTTCCATAAATGTAACCTTCAAAAACCAAAGATTTGATGAATCGATAAAATCGATTCATCGCCCAGTTCCAGTGTCATGGCAGGCCAAAAACACTGAAACCTGGTGGTTTACGTGAAACAGTTTTTAACCGATCATAGATCAAGAACAGATGCATAAATTTTCAATCCATAAAATGCTACAGTTATCATATATGGCTTCATAAAGTTGTGATTGTACTCTTTTTTTTTTCCCACTATGCAAGGCTTTCAGAACTCTAATTGTTTTCATCTTTTCTCCGTCTCCGTGTGGAGTCTATGTGGAATGGACACACACACACACACACACACACACACACACACACACACACACACACACACACAGAGTGATCCATCACTTCCCAGCTAAGCGCTGCTTTTAAAGCCATGTTTAAGGTCAGGCGGGGGGCTTAATAAATATGAAGGGGGAAGAAAACTAGAAAATGGATGACGAGGCAAAGTGAGCTAAAACAGCAAGTCACCCTTCTGGACAGCTGAGCAAGCAGCAAAACGGGGGGAAAAGAAAAAAAACCTCGATGAGAGAAGTGGAGGGAGGGAGTACGAACCGAGCGTGTCAGAGAGGGAAGCATACGCCTGGAAGAGAAAGAGGTGTACCTGAAGATGCTGACGGTGTAATAAAAGTCCCATTGATGGGTAAGTGGATTTCTGTACTTGACTATTCAGTAGAACAGGGTTCACGCTGCAAAAAAATAAAAAAGTGACAAACCGCTGTGGGACATCTCGGCTTTAAATAAGGGGGGAATGTTGCAGATCAGCACAATAAAGGACAACATTTTGTGTTCACTATCAAGCAATGAATGATTGAAAATAAAACTCCCACCTCAGTCTACAAAGAAATGCTTTAAAAAAAATTACTGAAAGAGCACAAGCAAAGCTTTTTGTTGGTGGAATATATATATATAATTTTTTTTGGTAACATGTACTTTCAGCTCTAAGTGCTGCTGTGGGTTCATCTCAGAATCTCAACTTTCCTACAAGAGGAGGTGAAGGAAGATAAAGCAGACATGAGCAGAAATGCACCTTAAATCAGTCAGAAGTACAGAAACAAGCTTTGCTGTAGGGGTGTCCGAGTCCCGTCTGCAACTTTTAGACAAATTTCTTCTCCAAAGCACCTGCATGACAGCAAACGTTTTTACATCTAAACCATTCCTGTCACGATAACAGATTTTACTGGACGATAAATTGTCCCAGAAGTTATTGCGATAAACAATAATGTTGCTTTGAGAAAAATTTCAAGCAATATAATAGTAAAGGCATAATAATGCAAGAGCACATTCTCAAAGATGAATAAACGTTACATTTTAGTGAACATTGAGCACTGAAACAGGAAGACATTTTAAATATCTGAAATAAACAGAAAAAAACCCAAATACAATGAATTATGAAGGCTTTGTAGACAAAATTGCCCTTCAAAAAAAAGGAAAAAACCAAAACACCAGATTGAAGATCATCATCCAGTTTTTGGTAGAAAGAAAAAAATCATAAAACGATTGTTTATTGCGACAGGCCTAGTCCAAACAAACTACGGGCTATTTTGTGGTTATGTGTCACACAAAATATAGAGAAATGACTCAAGATGCTCATTTTTATTGGATCCACTTTTCAATGTCATCCTGAAGTCCATGACTGAAGGCGATGCCTCAGGAGAGCAGTCTAAGACAGTTGTCAAGTCTTAAGTTGCGTTGCCTCTTTGAGTTATATAATTGCTGTTCCACCTTGTATATGCAGTACTTGGTTGCATAATGAAGGCGTTCCTGCAGTGAGGCAGCAGATCCGCTGGGTCCTGTAGGTTGTGCTGTGTTGCCTCTGTGGAACATGGATGTTCAGGGAGAGCTCCGTCTAATTTAATGTGCAGCTAAATGTTCAATGAGCTAGTTTACATAGTCTAAATATTCATTTTTTATTCTTTTAGTGGTTTAAGTCATCTTCAACCTGGAAAGGACCGACCAGTTCTGTGACCATTACTGACCTGCCCACAGGACCATCCATCTGGCCCGCCAGTCTCATTTCATCCGTCCAGAAACCCTTTGATTAATTTGTCTTCTGATATGTCTTATTCATATGTCTAGATTTTTCAGCTCTTGTTCGGTGGTGGTTGCGTTTTAGCATTTAGACATGTCTCCGAGCTCTGAACATCTCGTACTTGTAAGTTCTCCAGGTAGGTTGAAGCTATGGGATATGACAGAACTGGAAGAAAATGGGTTCCTGGTAAAACCCAGTCTGGAGGGTTTGAGAAATGATTGTTTCCTGGAGGTGTGAACTCTGAAGTTTTAAGCTTTACCCAATTGCTAACGATTGTCTGTGAAATATGTATTGAGCCAGTTCGACACTACAAAACTAACTGCGCCGTACACAACCGTCGTCCACTGCCCAGAGAGAAGTGTTGAGCCGAACAAGATGGCTGTTGTTTTACTGCATGTCACTGGTCACCTACTTTGATTGCATACCGCCTCTCACTTTTTGACTGCAAGAATAAGCTTTAATACCTTGTAACCCTCCCTAACAGAGATTAAGCAGGAACAACAAATGAATGAGTGTTTGTTAATAATGTACCACTACCATATGGACAAAAAACCCCTAACTACACATACAGTAATCTTACATCAATCTACACCGATAGAAGCACAGATGCGGTTGTCAGAAACCAAAATCTATCCAGTGCGTCAGATTTGGGTTTTTTTCAAAAAGTTTAATTTCAAGGCCTGAAACTGTTTGATCAAGATGACGCCGCAGATGGCTGCGTCGGTACCATGCGCGCTCGCACTTTTTTTGTGTTTCCACTCTACTTTGCTGCTATAATAACGCCACTTTCACAAAGAAGCAACTCCTAAGCATCAGGCAGTTCTCTCTGAGTGGTTGTTCTCCCGTTTTCATTGATATAGGGAGTTATTTCCTGATATTCTGATAGGAAGAGAGGCAGCTCTCTCTCTGCAGGATTTACCAGAGATGCAGACGGGGGGGGGGGAAATAGTTGTCAAGATCCGCAGGTGGGGACCTTTTTGCTCAGCTCCTGTCATCTGGCAAATGTCCACTTCCTGGTGAAGGAAACAGTTTGCTCCTTATCAGCAACTCTACTCTACCGAAACCTGGCTAGGTTTCGGTAGAGTGCCGCGGACAGTGCCGCTATGCTGCTGAAGTTCTGGCTGATTTGAGTGGACCACAGTGGGGTACTCTTACGGAAGTTACTGTAAATAAACCATAAATCTTTGAATTCACCAAGGGCGCTTCAACCTCCGGCGTTTACATCCAACCACAAGCCAGCACATCGGAGGTTGAACAACATGTCACTGAGCTGATGACCGACGTGAACACACTCGCTCTCTTGTTGTTGGTCTTGGTGTTTTTAATAGTACAAAGCTTTTCAATGAACATCTAAAATACAAACGACATGTACACACCACTTTCTTTCACCTGTGTACATGGATTTTGGCAAACCAAAAACGGGCATTCCTGTTGCTTTTCTTCTGAGCCCTTTCATAAAGCCCAGATTTCCATCTAAGACGATTTAGATTTTAACACCTGGTGTTAACAGTTGTGCTTAAAGTTGGCTGCTGATATCTGAATCTGCCTAGAATGGCATGTTGACGCCAGATCTGAGGAGAGCTGTTGAAGCAGTTGCTTTTTTTTATTATTTCTTCCAAACAACCTAAGGAAGCCGCTCTTGTAAAGACCGTATAAATCCCCTTCAACATGTTGCAGAGGATTTTCCACAGAAAATAAACCATCTTACGAACGTCTAGACAGCAGACAAAAGACCTGTACAAAGGTTAAACCGCTATTGTACGACGGCGCAGCAAGTTATTACTTTAAGCCTCCTTTCTGAAAGAATAAATAACCAAAACGTAACACTGACAGCCCCTTTTGGCCCCTTTTTCCTTTTTGCAGAAACTGCATTTTTTTTCAATCCATACCAAATAACAACCTCCTGAAGTGAAAGCCACAACATGGAAAAGACTCGTACAGCCGAGGGACAAGGGCGAGATTTGGTGATGTACGAGGGCTATCAGCTCTGATGAAATCAGCCGCGTGGGGCAGGCAAGTCAGAACAGAGACGGGGTTACTGTAAAGACACAAGGACACACACATGCACACAAACACACACGGCCAGGGAGATAAGGGCATTTCTTAAATCCTATTCCAATGTACTTGTACGTTCCTCAAATACAGAGTACGCTCCCTAAATGGATTAAAGTGCTTCAGAAAAAGTCTGTGCGTCCGTCTGTGTGGGGGACCCGTTAGCTCTATTAGATTTACTGAGATCGCTATCTCTCACTTCTCTGGCATCTCGGAATAATCGTCTCTCTGGACTTCCACACAGACACACCAATACCCAACACTCACATGCGCATGACCTACGGTCCGTGTGATGACAAGGACAAAGACAAAAAAGGGGAGTACAAAGATGTGTGTGTCTGGCAGGCTATTACAATATTTTATATACCCTCGAATTCCTTTAAAGTACAAATAAAACTACTTACTGTGGCCTCTCATTTGTTTGGTGTCATTTCATCTATGCGTACCTTTATCTCCGTTCTTGTATTTGATATGGTGTGTTTGTCTGCCGGGGTGCGACTGTGTGTCGAGGCACAGTAATGGGTTTCAGCAAAGTGCTGAAGAGGGTTTTCACGGGGAGTCCGAGAGAATCGGCGAGGACAGGACAGACTGCTGATGTCAACGCGCCGAGATGAGATAACGTCCGCCGAGTGGCAGGAGAGAGGAGGGGGGCTGTGGTATCAGCACGGTGCTGGACACACAGGAGACGCTGCTGATGCCAAAGATAAAACTGGATGCTCAAATCCCATCAGCATCAAGGCGAGGCCCAACACCACCTGACAGGCTCACTGAGCGACCGGCCCTCACATCTGGCTGGCGGATTTTCCTGAATATTAATGCGCGGACGGTGTTTGACCCACCCATGCATGGGTTGCTTGACATCCAGGCGCAAGTGACTTTCAGTGAAAAAGTTGAAGCTACAAAGAAGTACTGAGGGGAAGTTTCTAGCTATCAGACTGTTTTGGAAAAGAGATGTCTGGTGTCCCAGACGTCGGCGTGTTTTGGTTACTGAATGTATGTATTGTTGCCAGAGCAAAACTCAAAGACCTTGTGAAGAACTTGGCTGAATTTTATAATGGTGTCATTGTTCACATTGAAACAATTCCTCAACTAATACAAGCTTTAAAGCTCCACTATGCAACTTTGTTTTTCCCATATTTGTTCAAATGCTCACCATGCCGTGACAGTATGAGACAGATGATCTGTGAAAAGATCCACCTCCTTCCAGAGCTACGATTGCCAACTGAATAAATGCTCTGCTCCTGGTCAAAACCAACCAATCAGAGCCAGGAGGAGGGTCTTAGTGCTGTTAATTGATTCTGCTAAATGTGATCATGGCGGAGAAACACCTTACCATTCCAGGAAAACCGTTTATCCACCATCATCTGTGGCTATGCTAACTAGCGGTAGCGTTCATGGCTATGTTGTGGTGAACTGCTGTGTATCAGAAGGCAAGGGGAAGGGGTGAACACAAGAGTGACTGAGTCCCTCCTCCTGGCTCTGATTGGTTTTTTGACAGGTGTGTTTGTGCAGTTAGCACTGGGGGCTTTGGGAAGGAGTTTGATATATACATATTTTTTATATATATATTTTTCAGTTCTCATACTATACTATCACGCAGAGGTGGGGACTCGAGTCACATGACTTGGACTCGAGTCAGACTCGAGTCGTTAAAATCACGACTTGAGACTTGACTTGAAAAAATGCTCAAAGACTCGGACTTGACTTTGACTTTCATGCCATTGACTTGGGACTTGACTCGACTTGAAGCTGTTTACTTACTCAAAGTCTTAAAATTTAAAACACATTATTTATAAAGTGGCGTCATTAATTAATTTCACTCATTCCGTATCAATATGCGCAGACCGTCACTATGGTTTTCCTCTCTCCTTATGTATGTATGTTATTGAGGAAGAATGTATTTAAAACTTTGAACAAAACGTTTGGCTCGGCTCTTCCTCAACACAGCCGGGTTCTTCTCGGCGAGCGGGCCAGCTGTAAAACGAAACTAACAAGGCGTGTTGACGTCACAGATCACAGAGTTTAATTCATACAAAGCAATGAACAACAAAGCTGCAGAGATACAGAGATATGCATTTCTCATAAAATAACAACACACAAGGAGAGACAAAAAAACAAACACGAAACACACAGACAGACAAAGGCGCCCAACGTGGAGAGAAAAAAGATGGCAAAAACTCTCTTGCGTGCTCCGTGTAGTAATCTTATATCAAAGAGGAGTTTCCGTATTTTAATATATGCAAAGAAGGCGTTCCGTTGTTCAACCAATCAGAGACCTGTTTTCGGCCCCAGAAAAACCCCGGAAACTCCCCTATACAGCTCAGAGGTCTGGTTTTTATCTCAGTAAGAGGGCCACTTCGTGCTCATCTCTGTCTGGCACGAGGAGAGGCGCCAAGAAGTCTCTTGCCCCCTATCGGAATGTAAATTTATTACTCTGTCTTCAGCGGGGGAGGAAAAAGCCCTGCTTGTTTAAATGTCTGCTATTGTCAGCTCCCACATGCTCAACAGAAAACTGTTCCAAATAAAAGTGTTGGCTATACCTTTACACATGTTGTAAGTATTTTAGCACTTAAATAATCATTTTCCTTTACAATGTGTACGTAGCTGCAGCACAACCAATCAAATTAACAGGATTTGGACGTTTAAAAAAACGCGGCAAAGCTACAGAGCTCAGGGAACGAAATACGAAATAACCGCTCGAATATGCTTCCGCGAGTAATTTCTTTTGGCTACGTAGGTTATGAACTTTCGACTAAAAAACGAACTGCAACTTGTAAAACATGCAAGAAGAGAATATCGGATGGAGATGCCACGACGTCCAACTTTGTCCGGCATTTGAAGCTTCACAAAGATCGGTAGGTGGCGCTTTTCTTTTGCTGTAAGATAGTTGACTTTAGCTAACTTCGTGTTAGCATGTGTACTCCGGGTTAAATTGGCGATTATTTACCATAAATCCGGTCCTTCAAATGCCTCCACAAATAATGTGCACCGTGTTAGCTCAGGAAGCCGGTGGATAGTGAGCGGGGCTCCGGAACAGAAAGCAGATTCTGGACCTGAACACAGGGAACAGAGTCTCTCTGTCCCATCATGATGATGAGCCGGGTCTAGTATCATCTAAGGATGGTTGGTGTATTTGAAGACATCTACGTTGGGAAATTATATTGACAATATATTGTTTTGACAGGTCAGAGAAAAGAGGAAAAAAACTGCTGTTATGGTTCTTTGTATTGTGCTGTGGAAATGTCAGCATTTTCGTCTTTTTTTTATTGAATATCAAGTTTAACAGAACTGGGCAATAAAGTGGTCCAATTTAAAAATGTTTTTTATACTTTGTGTTCAGCTACACATGTTCTATCATTTGAGATAAATACATATTTTAAAACGAACAAATGATCTATTATTTGAATTTTTTGTATAATTGCAAATTATAAAAATAAAATAAAATAAAAACGACTCGAAATGACTTGAAATTAAAAGTTCCTGACTTGAGACTTGACTCGACTTTTGCCTGTCTTTACTTGAGACTTGACTCGGACTTGAGGACAAAGACTTGAGACTTACTTGAGACTTGCAACACAGTGACTTGGTCACACCTCTGCTATCACGGCATAATGATAATTTTAACAAATGCAAAAAAAAATTCTATGAAGATTACATACAGCTTTAAAGTGTAACTAACCCATTAAAAATGGGCAAATCTTTGACCATATTTACATTTTGAAGAAATGCAAGCCTAAGAAGACGACCCCAAATTTGAAATATGGAAGTGGCAGCATCATGTAGTTGGGATGTTTCGCTGTAGACTAGCACATTTTTAAAAATAAACATGAGACAACATAACTATGTGGAAGTGTAAAGGCAACATCACAAGACTCTAAAATGTAACCCTTTGCTCAAACTGGTTTTCCAAACAGTCAACAACCCTAAGAATACCACCAATTAAATTGTTCTGTAGTGGTCATCAAAAAGCTCTGATCTCGGTCCTATAAAAAATGTATGAGCAGGGCTGGGCTACAGGAACTGACTCAGGTATAATGAGCAAACCACTCAGTCATCCAGACCTGAAATAGAACAGCACCTGAACCTGAGTTTTACAGCTTTTAATAATCAGCTGCCGTGTTCTGAGGTTCTGGACCGGTGTGTACCCCCATTGTGTATCAATAACTTAATATTATGTACCCCAAAGCAAATCTTTTAATCTCTTTGTCTATAACCATTAAGTACTGATTCATATTTTTAGGTGTTATTGCTGAATCTCAAAGATGAACAATATAATACTCTAAAGTGAAATTACATTTATTTTCATTTTCTTCTTTTCTGAAGGCCTTAAATTACACAATCTTGTATTTCCTGTTTGAACCAGACGGACAGATTATAAAATATGACAAATAAAGCCCGTGAATTAATTAAAATAGCTTTAAAATGACTCAAAGTGTTGTTTGATGAATTCTCATACGTTTCTTCTTCTGACCCACAAAATAATATTGGAATAGACTGACTCCAAATGTAATAGTATTTCTACTAAATGAAAGCATCAGCAGCCTTTAATGTGCTTGTTTCTGATTAGACTATTTTTTGACGGTGAATTTTTATCCTATGCAATGATGTATATGAATTTATTTTTACTTTAAATTCGCTCTGACTACGAACCACTTACTCACCACCGCCCCCATACGAGCTCTGCTATCAATGACATCTGTGCATTTCAATCTAGAAGCGGATCTTTATCTTCAATTTAATTCGTTAAGATAATTGCTAGGTACGTAGAAACAGAGTACAGTAATCAAACTTACCGTTTCACTTCAGATAATGTTTTTCTGTCACTTGAACGAGCCTTGAAGATGCCCTTTAACTGTTAGCTGCGCTAGCCAGCTAAGGCTTTGTCACGTGATCAAAGGAGCGTAATCTGATTGGCTCGGAGGTGCTCGACTCGATCTGGCGCTGATTGCTTTGGCTGGGTTCCCCGGAAAAGCCTCTTCATATGCAGGCGAATTGTTGCTGTTCAATTTCTTCAGCTGAATTTTTGAAGGTGAGTTTTTGCAAGTAAATTTCTTGTGGTTACATTTTGAATGTGTATTTCTGTAGGTGTGTTTCCTGTTGAATTTAAAGCAAAAATAAAATACACATAATTCCACAGGATACATACTAAATGTCATGAAATCTGTTTCTAATGAGTCTAGTTTTCCTTCGTACATATTTTAATAATACATGAAATTTCATTTAGAGTTTTTTAAGATTCAAAGACAAGCGAAGAAATATATAGTTTTTAATATAAAAGCTATATTTTGTTCTAACAAAAATATACTGTACCGGAGTTATTTTTGTTTATTGCTTTAAACAAAAAGCAATAAACCCCCATTGTGCTACAAGGACAAGCAGAATGGAAAAGTAGCACTCCATCTTAGTAGGCTTTGGAGTACAAAGTCGCAAACAGACCAGATGTCTTCAAAGAGCACAAATCTGAAAGTCCCTTCTGTTCATTTGCCTCACCAGGGCTTTCATTTAACAAGTCCACCTTCCCTTTCATGCTTTGTGAGAAATCAAAAGCTGCTTTAAAATCCAATTTTTCAGAGTGACTTGATGGCCCAGCTGAATTACCTGCTGTTTAACCAACTGTAAAATGCAGTTGATCAAAATCCAAGGACAGAAGACTGAACTGCCCAGCTCAGCTCAGGGACTGTTTGCGGTTTAGCGGCGGATCTGGAGAAAATCCCATTTTCTTTCTTCTCCATCACTCTCTGGTTTAAAGATTTAGAACAAGACAGCGAAATCAAAAACAACAATAAAAACGCCTCGAAGCGCCCAGAGGGGCCGAGAAAACTATTGGAAAGTTTGCAAATTTTCTTTTTTTTTTTTTTTTTTTTGAACGTCATCCGTGTTTGCTACTCTCTCCAGAGTGGCCCTTTCCACCTGCATGTCATTATGGTCTGCCCATCTCTTCTCCTGCTCCCTGTTGTCGGTCTTATTTATCCTCCGTCTAACCTTCAACAGACTCTCCTCCTTCTCAATCAGTCTGTCTTTCATAGCAACCCCCACATTCCTCTTCTCCACCAAGACGCATCCCGTACTGCATCTTCAAATGCATTCCAATATTAGGTCATTATATTTACCTAAAACTAACAAAATAGCAAACTGAAAATGAGAAGATTGTCGCTAACAGAAATAAATAAAATGGGGGGGAAAACGAAAGCTAACTGGAACTATGTTGTGTGTTTATAAAACTCACTAAAACATACTGAAATTAGATGCAATATCCTTCGTTTTTGTGCTTATGAATTTAATTTTTACCTTTTCAAATTGATCTGAAGTAGATGTTTTTCTTTCCCCCCACCCCCCAAAAAACACAGTTCTCAGTAAATTACGATGCTCCGTGCTCCTCCCGGCGGCGCTTAAGCTAGTCTGTAAAATGGCGACAGCCAAAGTTGGGAGGATGTGTGTAATATTAACAGTTAGGCGTCTCTACAAAAAGGCAAAGTGTTTAACCTGAGACTCCTGAAAGAAAACCAAAAGTTAGACAATGACGTGCTAAAAACTATCTGTCCAGCTTAAAACGCTTATGAGAGCAAAAAAAAAAGTTAAGTCACTTTGAAAGTACTGAATATTAGCACTTAACAGATTGGTAATGTACAGGGAATGGCCAAGGTTGACCGCTGCTCAGGCAGGGCACAACATTTCCACACAGCCACATCCTGATGCACTAAATCTCCCCCTCTAATCTGCCCAAGAACGGGATCTGAATCAATATCAAAAGTTAATTTCGGTGACAAAGTGCTCAGGTAACTGCTGTCAGCGACAGGGAACGGTTTTAGATAATCTACCTCAGCAATGCGGCGTTGTATTGTTCAATAACTTGCATCCAATAAATTTGGTAAGAAATCTTCAGCTGGATATGCCTCCAGGCAGAACGGGATGACGCTGACAGAGGATGAAAAATGAAAGTTAGAACAAGCTTGATGTCATTTTTCCCAACACATCCCTAGGATAAATGTGGCAAATCGTGGCTAAAAATGGAAAACCCCCTTTTAACAATACATGGAATACCTCCCTCCAGGTGTTGTTAATGTACAGCACATGTAATAAGTTACTTGCGACTTTTTGCACAGATGATTGAAAGTAGTATTTGAACTTCATGCTGCTGCATTGATCTGGGGATCTCGGGGTTCATTAGCCTGGCAGGCCTCCAGGCTTTACTTCCTCCCTCACCAGGCTAATCATTGTTTGTTTGTGTATTACAGACAAACTAAGGATGGTTAAAGAGTTTCTTTGATGAAAGGGTTGGAAACACAATGGTAAAATAGTATGGTTAGTATGTGAACACGTAGGGAGACTGAGGTCAGAGGTCTTTTTTAATTTTTTTAATTTACCGAAACTTCATAACCACTGCCGGTCTTTAACAATCCATATGCTAACAAGCACAGCAAATAAAATGACAAGTCACGGATAAAAGATCAGAGATTTGTTTGACACTTTAATTAGTATGGATCGACCAAATTGCAAAAAATTTATATTTATTTAAATTTTTTCAGACTATAGACACGTTGCATGTCATTGTTTACATCTGTAAATTGTGCATATGCGCACAATGCTGAAGGGCAAAAAAAATATTGTTTTACTCGCCATCCAATTCTGGAACAATTCCGTTAACAAAATGAAACCTGGAGATGTACTGTAGGTGTTGTTAATGTAGTGCAGTGCGCCACAGCAAAAGGGAAAATAACAGAAAAACTGTTAAAGAACAAGTCAAAACCAACGTATTCTTATTTTTTTGTTCCTCTCTGTATTGATTGTGCTACACACATACCTGTTGCCATAGCAACTGACTGACGATGCCTTTCATGCATCAAAATTCAACACCAAATACAAACATTTTCCACACAAAGAACAAAACATTCAGTCTGTTACAGTTTTATGTTTTCAGGGTGGATGTTTAATTGGTCTCCTGAATACAGTGGTGGTTGATTAGCTAATTTAATTAGCTCTACTGATGATCTGTCAGAGTAGGTTTGTGAGTCGCCTGTGTTATTCTTTTTTATTAAACCAAAACGCACCGAATCCCGCAACACATCTTCATGTTCAGGTTGTCAAAGTCAAGCTAGCATAACCAACCTACTTCCATCTCCCTAGCTATTATTGCATAGTTGTCATAGTGTTGATAATTAGTAGCAAAGCACTGCGTCCCTTTTCTTTTATATATTGCATACATATAAATTTCTGTGCATTATGTTGACATCTACACAGCTAAAACCACTGGTAGTCATCATCAACAAGCAGTTATTTTGCCCTGCAACAGGGAGTTAGAGGGCAGGATCCTGAATGTGTGACATCACTTTGCATTGTGCCTATTGCTGGTGTTTTAGGTATTGATATTGTCTTCCAAAACACATTTATTTTAAAATTTCCTGCCAAATTAAAACTTTTTCTTTTAAAACTCAAAAACATGGCAGGCCTGTGGATGACTGCCCTACCACCAGGCTTGGCAAAGTTTGAATCTGCCACACAGGGCAGGAGCCCTTCGTTCTCCATAAGTGTAACTCAAACCAGTTCTTCCGCAGTCAGTCCTTGCCAGATTCGTCTTTATCAGCAGATCGTAACCATTTCAGGGTTAGTACAATCCGGAGCAAGCCGTGTATTGCGCACAAGTGATTTGACTGACAGCAGACTGCTTTCATTGATTGGCCATGTGATTATCTGGTTTGTTGAGACACTATAAAACAGATGTACTCCATAGAACAGATAGTGTATGAAGTACATCTAAGGTGCTTTATACCCTTCAGTCTGATATCTTAATTGTAAATTCCTGCCAATTTTTCGTACATTATATAGTAAGAACACAAGCCTTAGAGAATGGCACAGTTCTCTGTGTGCTCAGTCAAGGAACTTGTGTCTCAAACATGATGCTATGGAGAGAACAACAGTGAGGTACACTGCGTCCAGTGGAGTATGGCTGTCTGCTCTGCTGCCTTGGAGCCGAGCATATGCTCAACTATTCTCATGAACTTGATTTGGCCGAAAGCCAAAGCAGAAGAGAGGGCAGGCGCGAGGGGGAGGAAAGGTGTTCCAACACCTACCCTAAACGGCTCAAACACAATAACAAAGAAATAATAAATCCCTAAATGCACACAGACACTAAAAACTAACATGTGCACAGTGGCACCATCATGCCCCCCTAAGCAAATCAGAAGTGACGCCTCCGCCTGCGCATGCCAGGGACATGCAGAGAGCGCGCAGGAGAGTGAGAGAGAAGGACCGATAGAGAGACGTAGAGTCCCTGTGAGCAGCGACATGCCTGCCAGAGCATGCCAGGATCATACAGTCTCCTGTCCAAGTGCAATAGCACATATACAAGGGGAAAATGGCCTGCAAAGCAGTAGGAAGTCCAAGTGAGTGGGATACTGGAGCAAGATATATTTCCCACTGAGACGTACAACGTAATGCTCCGACAAGTGTAGGAGCTTGTTATGTACACAAAAATATGTCAGCATATAGAGGGGGTAACATATGTGTTACCCCCTCTTTTACTTCTAGGAACTCTTAGCTGGGTAACATTAAAACTCGGCTCAGGGTACATTTACAATCTTCTTCTATTCAGGAGATAAATGCTTCCTTGTGCGTAGGAGGCAGTTTGTGGGTGAAGTCTGGTAGACAGACGATAGTTCCCAGATAAAACTCAATAAAAGTAGATTGGGAGATTAAGTACATGACTAGAGACTAGATTTAATACCATGAGGCTGAATATTTTGTTGACTGGTTGGCACAAATCCCAAGAATGTGTTACATGCTATTCTTTTCGGGTGAGGTATAAATTTGACGATGCAGAGTTTTGGGCAGCTGAAATCTGTTGGGTTGAATGACGATGCTGACGACTAGGGTTTGTAAGTTTCCTGAAAGGACACACCAACCTCATGCTGACAAATTTGTTTAGATTTCTCTCTACCAACCAGATTGACTCTGTCTACCAGTGGCTATTTCATATCGGACTAGTCTGTGTGCACGATAGAATTCATGAGCCGCCAATTAGGATTGGACACGTCTCTGTCTGCCAAACAACCGAATGCAAAGTTGGATTGCTAATTCTTAAAACTTACAGAGCCAGAGTGAAAGTTTTGATTAAAGGGACAGTGGCATCATGCTATGTTATTTCCTCATCAAAAACATACCTGTAGTGTTGGTTCGATTCTTTCTTGCGTGTTTGAGGAATCCTTTAAACTCCATGGCAACCGTTCAGCTGTGTAAAACACCTAGGCTTACCTAGCTCCGCCTTCGAGACGCAGCTTCTCCTTGGCGCTGCAGTTTCCAAGTTTCCGCCTCACACAGCAGTCCTCCCCCACTCAGCTCCTTCAGACTAGCCAGCAGCAATTAGCAAACACCTGGTGGAACTGAGCATCAGCTGAGCTCATTATAGGAGCTACTTCTCAGTGAAATGCTGGGAAAAGCCTTAAAGGGTTAATAGAGGAGCGACATAGTGATGACTTCCTGAAGGCAGAGTTTCAAAAAGAGCAGGAGTTTCTTGAAGCGACAGAGGCCCAATTTCAAGGATTAAATTACAAAGTCAAACTATGAAGTTCAAGTCATGGCATCTTGACCTTTGCCACACGTCTTCCTCCTCTCTTACAGCCCTCTTTCCTGTCAGTTGACTGTGAAATAAAGAACTTTAGAGCCAAGAAAATCAATTAAAAACCAAAACATATAAATGTAATCTCTTATCAGGTAGAAATTGAAATTACAGCACCGTCTATCTGACAGATCCAAAAGGACGTAATTGAAAATTAACTCTATGCAAATTGTTACACCACTTTGTTGAAGCAACTGAAATAAAAAGTGTAACCAGTTCCCTTTTTAAATGACTTACCTCAACACTGACCATTAGGAGCATAATACTAAAGCACACTTAAAAACATTCTCATCTTAGGGGTTTCCAGAATTATTTCAAAATTGACAGAAAAACCATCTCCAAACTACATGCAGAACATTCCAACTCATTAGCATCTCAAAGCCCAATCTGGTGTCTCTCAAATGGTGTGAAATCCCCACAGAGTAACGGTCCACGTGTTACTAAACGCCGATAAAGCTGAACATTTTGTTCTCTCCTAGCAGCACACACACAGCGGAAGCCCCCCCCCCCCCCCCCCCCCACTTCAGGGATCAACGTTTTTAAAGACGCCCGCCTCCTGCAGCTGTTAAAAATTGGTGGTTCGCTCGAATCGACTTTGATGGCGTACACTGAGGGAAGGCCAATCAAATTGTTCAAAAATGATCCAATTGGCACCAGGAGGCTTTGGGTCACAAACATCTGAAGTCTAAAAGTGTGGCACGTTAGCAAAACCACTCTGGGATGCGACATCGCAATGTCTACAAAGGAAAAACGTTTAACATTTTATCATGTAATTCACTGTACCTGTTGTTTGAGGACATCATTTCTTTAAATACATAGTTAATTGGTGCTTTTCTTCAATTATGTAGCTGTATATTCAAACTTTTTGTTCCTAATGTTGCTAAACTCAGCTATGTGAGCTAAGAAAGCTAGTTTCTTAGCTTTACTCTGTGATTAGGCATCCAGACTATAGAGCCATGTAGCAATATATACATATATAAAAACACACACATTTAAGTATGTATCTATGCTATTCCTGCTAGAGATGCAAGGAAAATCAATTTTAAACAAATATAAAGGGATGTTAAGTGTTAATTCTGTGATTTTGTGGTAATTATCTGTCAAAGAAAACGAGTTTATTTGAGAAGTCTTCTTTTAGTGAGCGTGTCTGTTCCAGTACCTTTACTTCCTGACACCAGGCTCTGTTTGTTTTGCGTCGTCTGCGGTGCTCAGATTGAATTATGTTCTCCAAGACTTCTTTTCAGAACAGTATTAATGAAAACGTAGGCGACGCACAGATTCGTAGATGATTGGATAACTGTGTTAATGAAGAAGGTGAAGGAAAAATCTTTGAAACGACTGATTTTTTTTCCCCCCTCTGTCAGCTGTTGACTACAGTGAGAGCACACACAGATGGATGTTCACACACCTTCCCACGCATATTCACACACAAGATCGGTACGCAACCTGCACACACGCACGCGCAGAAAGCCGCAGTGTTTCAGGGCACAGCTAATCAGCTGTCTAATCATCTGTCAGCTCCTATATTCATCATGGCCAGTTGGACATATGGCTCTGCTTTGATTTGAGGACTGGTTGCATTTTTTTTTTCACTGCCAAATTATGCCACAGACCGACGCATAGTAGCAAATGACTGTGAAGTGGAAGCAAAAAAGGATGCGTGGTTCTACGGGGAGCCATTTGTAAAGTTAGACGGTCCAAAATTTACAGCAGATTATTTAGCCATTATTATTATTTAGTCATTAGAGGAAAGAAAATGGGGTCTCCTTTATTCAAAGTCATATTTTCACCATGTTATCCATTCATTTCTAAATGTCAATCTCAGACTATATCTAATTAGCAAGCTAATGCTTAGTTCACAAACTAAGTATTAGCACCAAGCTAAGAGAAATATTTAGCTCCAAATTAAATATTTAGTAAGCAAACTAATGACCTCCTAACTAGATATTTACTTAGTAAGCTCAATATTTAGCTCGAGTCTAAATATTGAGCTTACTAACCAAATGTTCAGCTTCAAACAATTTTTTTAGCTAGCTAGATATTTAGCCTGGCACAAAATATTTAGAGTCCAACTAAATATTTAGTTAGGAAGCTAAGCATTTAGCTCCAAAATAAATATTTGGTTAGCAAGCCCAATATTTAGCGTGTAACTGTTTAGTGTAACAAAATGTTAAACTTGAAGCAAATCTTTTAGCTAGCAAGGTGTTTGGCTTCACACTAAATATTTACTTAACAAGCTAAACAAGCTAATTATTAACTCCAAAATAAATAGTTTATTAAACTAACTGTGTAGCTAGCAAGATATTTAGCTTGAATCTAAATATTTAGCTAACAAAATTTTTAGTTGGCAAGCTAAATATTTGTTTTATAACTACATATTTAGCTTACAAACAAAGTATTTGAACTAAATATTTACCTTCAACATAAATATTTAGTTTGCCGACTACATATTTAGCCTATGCAAAAATGATTTTCTGACTAAATATTAGCTCGTAGCTAACATTTTCACAGACAAACTGTATCCAGTCTGATAAGAGATTTTGGTTTTTTCAAACTGGGCAAAAATTAGTGTGTATTGGTGTTCAGTCGGCAAGGAGCTGGACTGCGTTCATCTCAATAAAATAGAAACGCGTTTCTTTGCAAGGGACTAAACAATCTTCTAGTTTTGATCCTGGATTTTCAGACTGTTTCATCCTTTCACGACGCAATCAGAGTAAGGCTCACATGGAAGCTGACCAAAGCTCAGACCTCCCCAGACGGATCTGCCTTCCCGTTATCAGATTGTGATGGGAGGCAGGAAGATGAATTCAGTTGTTCAAGAAGCATCCATCAGTCTGGGGATTTCCCTCCCTCTGTAAAGACTAGCTGTCAAGACGACTCAGACGCATCACGGGAAATGAAGTGTGAGCAACATCCAGCAGATGTTTTTATGGTTGATAAGAACAATCACATATAGATCAGACAAACGTCTCTGAGGCGTAGAGACCCGGAGGAAGTTCAGTGCGGAGCCGCGGATGGGAGCCGGTGCAGTTGTTTCAGTTTTCCGATCCGGTTAACTCCGCCCTCATCACCACTCTGTTTACCGCCAAGAGACAGAACTCACTAAAATACACCAAAACACACACTTTGGACCACCTTACAGTCAGCTGCCAAACGTTAATGAATAAGTGAATGGATGAATGAATCTGCCTGGTTTCTTTGTGTTTTGCCTGAATTAATATCTGCCTCTTACGACGGTGTGTTGGAGGCCTTGCAGATGGGGGAAAGAAGGAGTAATGTTTTGCCAAAAAACTATTTTCGAGAAAAAAAACACTAAAATCTCAGAGTTTCAAAAGTGAAAGAAATCTTGAGTTTTGGAAATTTTCTGAGTAATATTAATCTCCAACTTTGAGATTCTTACTAACAAATTCTTGACTTTTCAAACTCAGAATTGTCCAAGTTTTTTCTCAAAAATTGTTCAAATTAATTTGCAAATTTAATTTATTTATTTTTTCAAGCTAATTAAAGTTTTCTAACTCAGAAATCTTCTGGTATTTTCTTGAAAATTGCAGATTAATCTCAAAATGGTAGTTTTTTAAAAAATATATTTTTTGACTTCTCAAACTCAAATTTCCTATGTGTTTTTGTTTTTTGGGAGAGTTTTTTACAGAAAATTTCTGAGATCTGAAAATTTCAGATTTGTTTTTTTGTTAGAAATTTACCTCTCCTTTATTTCTGTGTACAATGTCCCTAAGACTTCCTCTTTAGTGCTCTGGGTAAATAGAACCAAAATAAATGTGCTGGTTTAACACTAGCAGGAGAAATGACTTGTGGTTTGTTGTTGTTTTCACCAAAGAAAAAAATATTTTTTTTTGTAGATCTGGCCGACAAAATCCAGAGTGAAAAAGTAAAAAAGTAACAGCAGTTTGAGAACTTTCACAAAGGAATTTGGTTCAAGCAAAAAGTCAGTTTGTGAGTTCAGTGCATCAACCTGTTACAGATTCTGCCCAGTTTGGGTTGTTAATCCACATCTGTTTTGTATTCTCACCTGTGTAAAGAGCCAAATATGGCCAACCTGAATGTTCCAGCAGTCTGTCACATTTATTACGTTCTGTAAATACACACCATGGAGACGTATCTGCTATGGGCTGCATAGAGCAGCGGCTTTATTAGCCACTCATGTTTCTGCTGCCTGCGTCAGACTGGCGACCTGTCCAGGGTGTACCCCGCCTCTCGCCCGGAACGTAGCTGGAGATGGGCACCAGCAACCCTCCCGACCCCATTAGGGACAAGGGTGAACAGAAAATGGATGGATGGATGGATGTTTCTGCTGCACAGTCTGAGTTGTTGTCAGCTGGTTTCCGTGGCGTTCTGGATGCAGAGATGGAGCGGCTAATGGGACACATAGCTGCAGGGAAAAGGAGCCAGTGATGGAGAAAACAGTCGAGCATCTCACTGGTCATCCTCTAACCTGTTTCTGTTTTCTTAGTTCGTAGTTTTCTTAACCAGTCATTCTTTTTTTTAAATTATTATTATTATTTTAGCTAAAATCATCATTTGGTCCTCCAATTACTTCAAACTCTCATCCACTATCCCTTATTTCATACTAATTTCTTTTCCCCTCGTTGCTAATTGGAAAACTATCTCAGAATCTAATTAGAATAATTTGTGGACAGATGGAAACGGAAGGCTGACAGATAAATCCAGACTTTATTCATTATTTTTTTCCTCACTCTAAGATAAATCTAGACAACTTAAAGTGGAAAGTGCTTTTATCTTGAAAGAGCTGTTTAAGACAGAAAATAATTTGTTTTCAGTAATCCCACATATGGTTGTTTCATAACCATAATAGTAATGGTACAGAAATAAAGATAACCTAAGTAAACACAAAAGGCATTTTCCAAAATATAAACAGGTTTATTAGGGAAGGAAAAGGACATAAACCGAGCTGGCTTTATGTAATAGAGCGACTGAGCAGCTAAATATGAAAAATCAAAAAGTACATTTTAATTTTATGGTAACTATGACCTTTACAGTCATCTCACTTTTGACTTTAGAAACTCAAAAACTTCCACGTGTTTTCATGAAAGTTTGTGAGATTAATCTCAAGTCAATGTTGAACTTTTCAAGCTCAGAAACTTTCTTGTTTCTTCTGGAAAATTTCTGATCTCAGAATTTTAGTTTTTTTCAGGCATATTTTCAACTTTTCCAACTAAGACAATCTCTGTTTAAAAAACAAAATAAATCAATCAATAAAAAGGAAAACTTTTTTGACTATTCAAATATAAAAATGTCCAAAAGAATTTGTGAGATAAAAATTGTCTATAAAATTTTAGATTGAGCTCAGAATGTCCAGGTTTTTCCTAGAAAAATGGTGAGGTTAATCTCAAAATTGAGTTTTTTGAGCAAAGTTTTGAATATTTAAACTAAGAAATTTCCTGTTTTGTTTTCTTGAATTTCTGAGTTTTTTTCTTGCACATTTGTTTTACTTTTCAGGCTTAAAATTGTCCTTGTTTTTATTTATTTTTGCTAGAAAATCTCTGAGATTAATCTCAAAATCTGTGTTTTTTAAAATTTTTTTTACGAAGTTTACTCTGATATCAAAGTTTATTGAATTATCTGAAATATTTAGGTGTTGCAATGAAAACAAAAACTGAAGAAATCTGCATGGTGAGGAAAACGTTCCCACTGTTTCCTCTTTAATTATTCTCACGCATAAACAAGAAAATAACAACGTATTTTTAACCTTCTGCTATTCCTGCTGCATCCAGCTGAAAGTGAGCTGTCACTCAGTTTGCTGAGAGCCGCCGCCTGCTGGTTTATTTATGTCGCGTCAAAGAGTTGGAGGAAGTCCGCCTGCAGCTGTATTGTTACACATCCAGCTGAACAGAATCCTGTAAAACATGTCTTGTTGCGGCTTGTCACAGCGGGCCTCGTCTGCAGCCCTGATGAACGGAGCGCCATTAAGGGGCGAGAGGGTTTGTGTACGGAGGGCGCCTGAGCGGGTTTTAATGAGCTCCTTTATGACTGATGATGATTTCCTCTGAAAGACCTGACCTTAACGATGATTTTAACGTGACGAACCTGAACGCAGCACAACTCAGCTCTCCCTGGCGATCGCTGAGCAGCGATCGCCGGAACAATAAGAAACGTCTAGAAGAAACTTTTGCTTCTTAGAACAGAATTCATTGGAAAAATAATCTCACAAGAGTGAAAAGGTAACGCATAAAACCAGGTTTACCCATGGTACTGAAAAACATGGTAAAGCTTTATAGTAGAGTAGTAAAAGTTTAAAAAAAAGTGGTGTGGAATAAAGGCGATGAATGTTCATACGTATCAAAGGGAACATTTTGAGATCAGATAATCCTGAGAAAAATTAGAATCCTTACAGATTCTGTTTTGTCATGTAATGTGCAGAACCCCAAATCTCTGTTTTCCTATGAACAGATCTAGACACAAATATCAAATCTAGATATTTGTGACTAGATTTGACACTAGACACAAATATCTAGTGTCAAATCTTCACTTTGGTCGGGGTTTGTATAAATAATTGTTATTGGTGATCTTAAACGGTTTTCATATGAATGAAAGATCAAAACATATAAAACGTATTTGTTTTCCCACTTGTATGTTTGGACTAGACCTAAATAGTTGGTTTCCATTAACCGTAAAATTACGCAAGTTAAATTTGTAAAAACAAATTCGATTAATGGAAATGCGGCAATTTGGGGGGGGGGGGGAACGCCCCAAAAAAACAAAACAAAACAAATTTTTCAATGAAAAAGTTTTTGCACTGAGATGAGGCTGTTTTTCAGCCATATTGAAAAATTTTTTTGTCAGGCAAGTCACGTGAACAGCCAGATGTTACTACTGGCAAAAACAACAAAGAAGACGACAGGAAGTGGTAGGAGGATGAATTTTCTTTCCTGACGTTCAGCTGGCTCCATCAGAGCTCTCACAGCATCACACAGTTCATAAAACGTTTTGTCATTCCAACGTGTTGAATCCATAGCTTTTCCATAAAATCACAGACTACAATTTCTCTAAAAAGCTACAGTCGCTCCCAACGCCTGAATAGGACTCTGTCGTCTCCTCTGATTGGCTCATAGATGATGAGCGCTAGCTAAATGGCTGAATTATGAATATGTCTGATGTAACTGTTTACATCCGTCGCTGCCGTGATTTTTAATGACTTATCCCGTGAAGAAACTTATTCACTCGTGATTTCAATATAGCTTTTTTTTTTTTTTTTTTTACCCCTCCAGGGGGTCTTTTGTGGGCTCTAGTGTCCCTTATACGACAGTAGGCTGACAGGAAACGGGGAAGGAGAGGGGGGAAGACATGCGGCAAAGATCGTTGGGTCCGGGAGTCGAACCCGCGACGGCCACGTTGAGGACTCAAGGCCTCCAAATATGGGTTGCGCCAACCACTACGCCACCACAACACACCCCAATTTAGCTTTTTTAGTGGAAATACCACAATTGCAAAATTGTGTTGGTTTTTTTTCGCAACCTTAGTAGAATATTGGCAGAGATTTGTGCTCACATTTGTAATGGAAACACATCTAGTGTCAGACAGCGTCCATCCTGACTGGTTGTTCATTCTGTATTTAGTTTCTCACAGAAGCTAATTTCCCACAGAATTAAAGTTGTCTCAGACTTTAAACACCGAACACGCTCTGTCACTTAGAGCGTCTGCTTGTTCACTTGGGATTTAAATTGGTTTGATGTTGGCCCGTGTTTTTACTTGCCCCCCCTCCCCGTTGTCCATCGCCTCAATATTTCTATCGATTTCAGGGCTCAGAGGAAAATATCACAGATTGAGTTTAATTTTGAATCTCAACCTCTAAACCATGCAAGCCTCCAGTGGAGAAATCAAGCTTCTCCCGGCTGGATCCTCTTTCAGACAGCAGCCCGACAAGAGGCTTACTGATCCATACTGTAAGCGAGTGTATCATTTAAACAAACTGCCACGTCAAATTTTGCTTCAGTTTAAACCTAAAAAAAAAAAAAACAGTTGCGAAACATTGCAGATGGCCAACTGGTGTGCCAGCTGTCTAACACATCTACCACAAAAAAGCCTTCAAGGCAGTTCTGAACTATTGAGCTGCTCTTGTATACAAGAAAGACGAAAACTCAAAACTAAAACACATCTCACATCTCGATTGTCTTTAGCTGCACAGAGAGCTGCTCAACAGTCATTTTCTTTTTTTATTTTCTAGATCAATCAAAAATCATTTACTGTAAATCTCCTTTCCTCTACAGCCTGATGCTTAGTTTTAAAATCATCTTCCCTCGTGTGGAGATGCCTAAATGCTTTGATTACTGCTGTGTGATTGGCCGATTTCCTGTTTGTGTTAAGAAGTAACTGAATCAATGTTTTGTTGTTTTGGTGAAGTTCAGTAAGTTACCCATTATTTAGCCATCATACCCAGTTGTAGCAACAAGTGTGGGAGGGGTATTTCTTCTCCAAACTAGAGGTGACGTGTGCAGCACTATACATTTTTTTGTTAATCCAATACCCAGAATTGCTAATAAGACACAGATACTGATACTGATACGATACTGATATCAATACCTCTACTGATACCAATGCAGATACGGATACCGATGTTTTTAAGTTTGTCATATTGTCAGACTTCTGACATTTAGGTCATTTTTGTATTTATTTAAATTCACAAGTATCCACAAAACACTTTAATAACATATTAACATGACGAACCGCAACAACAGAAAAACACAACATGCTAAAAACTATTGCTAGAGATCTAAACAAAATCTTTGAGGTAGAGTTGAGACGTTACAATACAAAAATAAAATAAAATTTCAACAGGGAATCGGAAGCTCTGCGACAGACTGGCGACCTGTCCAGGGTGACCCCACCTCTCTCCTGAAAGGTTCGCTGGAGAAAGAAACCAGCACCCCTCCTGACCTCTTTAGGGACAAGGGTGTACAGAAAATGGATGGATGGATGGATGGAATCGGAAACTTACCCACTAGTATCAATCTGGTACCGATACCGACTTGTTGTCGATATTATCAATGTTTTTGATGGATCTGCCCACCTCTACGCTGTATGGTCTCTGCTCAGTTTCTGGTTAAACATTAAGGGAAATGTAAGTTCAATCGCCCCTTTGTTAACACAGTGGTTTACCTTCTCCATACACGGAGAAGCAGCATTCAGCTTCTAGGTCCCACAAATCTGGAATAAACATCCACAAAACTACAAAATATCTGAAACACTGATTTCCTTTCAATCAAGACTAAAACCCCACCTGTTTAGATCTGGAACATTAATCAACATTTGCATGATGACTTTTATGGCTCGTTTCATAATTTGGTGACTGTATGATGTTTGTGTGGTGTGAAGCACTCTGAACTGCCTTGTTGCTGAAACAAACTTAATTTGACCTTAACAGTGGAAGAAGGCCTTTTACGAAGTAAACAAGAAATGATCACCCGCAGTGATAATTTCTAATCCTAATCAAGCAGTGAATCCAGTGAAATGGGTATAAATCCTCACCAAGCTCAGGAAATTATGTTCTTAAGTAAAATGTTGGTTGCCACCTCTTTTTTGGCCAGATCCTGTTTTCCTCCTTAAGAGCCGTTCCCCACTGCATCCGTCTGTCGCTGAATGTTATTTATCTTCACTCTCTCGGACGTTTAAACCAAGCGACGCCGATGACACGCGGGCTCACACCCCTTACCGGGACAACTCAAATGTTCCCGCGCTCTCAGCCGTTCACGCCAAACGTAACGCAGCCAACTAACGAAGCTACGCTAACTCAGGCCCGCGCAAACAGCGGGAGCGATGGGAAAAGACCTTGGTGCGTCTTTTAAGATCGGAAGCAAACAGTGAACGGTGGCACCTGTTGAATCACGACCGAGCTCTCTCCTGCTGGAAGCGCCGCATCTTCTCTGCGAGCCATTTTGCTCACTCTGGGAATTCATCCATATCTCTCTTCTTCTTTTTTTTCTGTGTTCATCCTCCCTCAGGCTAAAGCAAATGGCATGCCATGCCTAGCACCAGGACAGATAATGAAATGAAAACCAAATCTCCTGACTCGTTGAGGGCAACCGGAGGAGTGAATTACCCTCATGACTCAGGACACAGAGGGGCCCCTGGTGCTAAATTTAAGGTTCATTCCTGTCTTCCTTTCAGGCCCCGCGTCACTGAGGTATTGTATTTTTTTAAGGGCCAAGATGGTTCCCAGATACTGTTGCTGAAGGCAAACTGATGCATCCACACTTATGTTTGAAAGTGGACCAAAGATCTCGTCTGAGATTGCAAATGGCTCCCTCTCCATGGACGAGTCTCCAGCTATTTTTAGCTAGTCTTGGTGCTTGGAGCTGATTTCTGTCTGAATGCCCATAACGGTTTCAGTTCCCCTCAAATCAGGATTTCAGTTGACAAAGTGTTACGTTCAACACTGCGGCCTGAAGTGACCCAAAGCTGATTTTTTTTTTTTTTGTTCATCTTAATGCTTCTGATATCTGATCTTTTCATGACAGTCTGAACAACAGAGATCAGATTTTTAGAAATGTGATCCAGGCTACTTGGATATGTGGCTCTAAACCTGATATGTGTCTGACCTGTTCAAATATGACCCATGTCTGTACGGCCAGGTCGCATCCCTCCGACCTGAACGTCACTGATACGCGACAAACATCACTGTCCTGCATCTTGATACAAAAACTGGGAAGAAAAATAACAACCATTAATGTGCTGGTTCAGGTCGGGCAATGACTTTAAAATCGCAAGATACGCTCCGCCATCTGCATCCATGTTTACTTCCATGAACTCTGAACACGCTCGCTAAGTGTGATGTTACAGCGCCCACATACAAGTTGTATATACATTTGGAAATGTGAATGACCACGCAAAAAAAAAAAAAAAAGATTTCGCAAAATATCCGAATTGAGCATTAAGGTCTGCAGTGTGAACTCGACCAATAACTGCTTCACTCCAAATTGTGGGAAAATCTACCTTTACAACCTTACCTTCGGTTGGATTTAGCGTTCAAACAGTAAACAGTCCAGGTGAGTTTGACTTAAAGGGGCAGTATTACTTCCCGTTAAGAAGCTCCTTGTCTATCTGAAACTCCGCCTTCAGGAAGTCATCGTAACATGGCTCCTCTTTTAACCCTTTGAAAACATTTTTACCGGTGTTGTACTGAGAAGCAGCTCCTATAATGAGCTCAGCAGATGTGCAGTTCCACCAGGTGTTTGCTAATTGCTGCTGGCTAGTCTGAAGGAGCTGAGCGGGGGAGTTTATATGGAGGGCTGTTTGTCAGAAGCTTGGAAAACTTCAGCTCTGAAGAGGATGCCAGGTAGTATCTGGACCTTTACCTGGCTCATAAAACATATTTAGTCTTTCAGACACTTCAGGTGTTTGTGTATGCCTGGAATATGTTTGCAGAATAAGCGCTAAATGTGGCTAATTGAATAGCTAGCCAGCTACATTTCCCTTCATTAGTAGTTCAGCTACTGTAGATAACGAGCACATTCTGACATTCGGTTTACAAACTTGCATCTTCTGGCTGAAATAACTCATTGCATTACTGAGCGGGTTCCCTCTTTAGGCGTCTTTGACTGACAGCATATCTTCCCTACCACACAACTTAATATAGACTGCCTCCCCTTCCGCAGACAAGAGGGACAAGGTCCAGCACATTTTCTGCACCACTGAGTGGTTTATTGGCTGTCTGCTGCCTTCCACCTAGGAGCTGCATGACACTGGGGTGAGGGAAAGGGCAGGAAGGACTGCCAGTGATCCTAAACATCTCGCCGGCCATCTGTTCCTCAGCGTTTCAGCCTGATACGCTCCACGCTCTCCAAAAGTCACCCGTCAGTACCAGTAGTCTCCTAACAGAACTAATCTGCGCCTGAAAAATGTTCGAGAGAGACATTGTTGAAGTAGGATTCAAATGTGTGTGAAGGGGTAAAGCTTTTCGCTATCACTGTAAATGGAGTTTAACAAATACAAGGGAAGGACATAAAGCAATAAAAGGTATTTTCAGTCGGGCTGCACTGATGAATCACCTCCGATTTATTTTATATTTTTTTACCCCTCCAGGGGGTCTTTTGTGGCTCTAGTGTCCCTTATATGACAGTAGGCTGACAGGAAACGGGGAAGGAGAGGGGGGAAGACATGCGGCAAATATCGTCAGGTCCGGGAGTCGAACCTGCGACGGCCGCGTCGAGGACTCAAGGCCTCCAAACGTGGGTCACGCTAACCCCTACGCCACCACGGCACGATTTCTTTAATGTTGGGAAATCTGCAGGTGAAGCGGATCTTATCCACTGATCTTATAAAGGTCTAAAAATCAGTCCTCTTTTACTTTGCCATGACAGGTTTGACTGTTAGCCCCGCCCACCAGGTCATGTCTGCAGGTTCGTAGTTATCATTAGTCGCCTCACTGTTACCAGCTCAGCCATTTTCTTGCTATATTTAGCAACTTTTCAGATAAGAAAATTGGAATGGGCCAAAATTGGAATCGGTAGGTTTGACATTTTAAAGATTGGTAATTGACGATCAGCCAAATACCTGCAATCGGTGCATTTCTAATTTTCAGCATGTTTCTCTGTTTACTAAAAATTTGACTATATACAGCGTCTTGCACCTTTTTTTTTTATCATTTCATCAATTTATATCCTTAAAAATATATTGGGCAATACTATTTTGGTATCGATCCAACGCCAAATAAATACAGGGCCAGTATCGCCGATACCGATACTTTTTAATTATTGTTGTTTGATATATCATCAAAACTTCTGACATTTAGGTGTTATTGTGTATTTTTTTTTATTATTATTTCCCCAAAATGTAGGACAGAATATGGACAGAGTTAACAAGTGTCTACTATTTGAATATGTTAAGGTATTTTGTAAACAGAAACAATGGAATGAAACAAATGTGTGCATTTTTCCCTAAATAAAGTGCAAAAAAAACAATTTCAGAGAAAATCAAAACGTATATTTTTTGAGGCAGAGTTGATTGAAAAATCAAGAGGGAATCTGAAACTAAAGTGTTTATCTTAATTCATATGGTAGACATAGCTGATATTAGCATTTTTGTAAAAGTGCCAGAATTAGCCTAAAAGGCTCTTTTTTTTTCATCCGTTCCCCCAGATTCCACTTTTTTGTTACAGCTCACACAGGTTACGAATTTTCAAAGCAGAATGGGATACAAATTGCAGGAATCAATCAAAAGTAACAAGAACGAATGATGGCAGCATAAAGAGCGAAAACAAAACCTCCTGCAATGGATTCCATTATCTAGCTGTCCACAAAGCACTCGCAGGTTAATATCAGGTTAGCATCCTTTGTTAAAAGGCCATTTCTGACAATAACAAAGATTTTTTTTTTCTTTTTTACTGCGCCAAGCAGCAGCTTGATTGGTCAATGAGACGGAATAATTATCTGAGAGAAAACTGTTCTAACTCCATGAGCAGCATGATATCTGTTCACAGTAAGTGAAGGAAAAGAGCAGAGCCTGTCAGGGCTAAAGAGCTGAACGCGGTGTTGTTTGTCTTTCAAATATTTGTCGCCATTTATCCACAGCGCTGCGCACCGCTGTCTGATTCTGAGAATCCGCACTGATTATTTTAATTATGTTCCCCGGAAGAGGAACTCACCCAAACCTGTCCGACCCTAAAAACAGAAAAACAGGGAGCAGTAGATGGACAGATAATCTTTTTCATGAGATATTTTTAAGAGGGTATCGGAGTAAATGGGGCAAATACGTATGCATTTCACTCTTCAAAATGCCCCCGAAAGTTGGAGTTTCATTCTTTTTTTTCAGTGCACAATTCACTTGTTGACACAGACAACTTCACCATGAACCACGACAAACTTCAGTGTCCCTACATTTTTTTGCCCCCTCCACTCTGTGTAGCTAGCTAGCTTCTATTAATAATAATAATAATAATAATAATAATAAACCAATTTCTATTAAAACCCCCACCCCCTAAAAATCCACCTCATCCAAAAGCGCTGAAACTTTTTTTTTCAAAAAACACGGTTTTTATTTTATTTTTTTTAAAACTGCCTTGTTTCCACTAAGCAAATTTATTGTCAAAATGTCAAACTTTCATACGGACAATGAAAACGTAGCTACTATTTCACTGTTAGATTTTGTTTTTAAAGAAACAGACCTGAAAGATCATAAACGTTAGTTTATTGTGTTTCTTTAATACATGAGCAAAGGTTTATGCTAATGTGAGCAGTGACTCAGCATTTTCTGGTCCCATCATAAAGACATACAGTCACCAATTATGAAATAAGCAAAAAACATTACATTCTGTCAAATGGCATCATCAAAATCGCCAAGCAAATAAGTTAATAGATGTTTCACTTATTACTGATCAAATGCAGCTCTAAACAGATGAATGGTTAGTTTTGATATTAAGGAACTTTTCTGGAAATATGCTTCAGGTTGTGGTGACTCACTCACATGTTACAGTTCACATCATTCCCGACTTGGTGATTTCATTTGAAAGGTAACACAAATGCTTATTTACATATTTACCTCAAAACAAAAAGCCGGTTTACAGTCGGGTCTGCTCTAGACATCAGGACCTTAAGTTCAAAATAAAATGCAAAATGTATTTCCATATATATACTGTATATATATATATATATATATATATATATATATAAAGACAGTCAGACATTTCTTAAGATATTCCGACTGAGTTTCGCTGTTAAATAAATTAGCGTAGGAAGTTTTGCAGTCTTCTATCGACCTTCCTTCCCCCCATTTACCTCCATTTCTGCTTCTTCATTTTTCCCATTTCTCTATAAGTTCTTCCCATGACCAGAAGGGGGCGACATAGTGCATCAAAAGCGCCAGTCGCAGCAGCAGACGGTGCTTCTTCTGCTATCTCCCCACTTTTCTTATCTTTCTCCTCTTCCGTCCCATTTCTCTCCCAAGCTTAACTGATTTTTTCTCTCTCTCCACATATGTTCCTTTCTTCAAATAATAACATTAATATTATTCAGCATTGTTGTTGTAAATACAGAGTAGTAAAGTGTACGAAAGCCCGAACTGACGAGATGGGAACTCCAGCAGTTAAATAGAGTGAGTGTGTTTCAGATTGGGTGTGTGTGTGTGTGTGTGTGTGTGTGTGTGTGTGTGTGTGTGTGTGTGTGTGTGTGTGTGTGGTGCTGAAAGAACAGCGCCCGCGTTCTGTGGCTGCTGGTTCCGGTCCAGTCCTGCCTCTGTCTGTCTAATCTCAGGCAACATCAACAGTTCCTCTGGTCCAGGGAACTATCCTGCCTCCGCTCCGCTCCGCGCGCCGGTTATTTGATTCCGTTTAAAACGACGAGTCACTTTCTGATTGGGGAAGAGAAAAAAATTCAAAGATTTAGATAGAATTCGTGAATTTTTTGAGCCATTTTTCCTCACTTTGCGGCTTAAAGGAAGCTGCTCTCTCTCTCTCTCTCTCTCTCTCTCTCTCTCTCTCTCTCTCTCTCTCTCTCTCTCTCTCTCTCTCTCTCTCTCTCTCTCTCTCTCCCTCTCTCCCTCCCTCCTCCAGTCGGTCTGAGGACAGTCCTCAGTCCTAAAAGAAGAGGCTCAGGGCTTTGCGCATCTCTTTCCCTGCGCCGAAAGGAGGATTATCTAGGGGAACTCGTTCCAGGTGGACTTGCTTCTGTTTTGGGTTTTATTTTTGGCATTTTGTGGACAAAACGGGGCAACATCCAGTGACTGAGCCGGGAGTCCACCCACCTCCTCCCCCTCCCTGTTGACCCCTGAGGGACGCATTAGAGGAGCGGAGAAGTCGAGAACGCAAATGGATAAAATACTATTAAATATTCTGAAGTTATTAATCGCTTTCCAGAGCTGAAATGTACATGCATGATCTGATTGGTTGATTGAACATCGGACATTTTTTTTTTTCCCCCAGGAGGAAAATATTCTTTGCAAATATTGCTGCAAACTCCACCTGCACATCCGAGCTGATCGCAAACTGTGATGGTCGCTGCATCGGCATATAAGGAAGAATAAATCAGATTTCCCATACAACTGTCAGGTGATCATCACAGACTAAAGTGCATTGATAATAATAATAATTTTTTTAAAACTTGGGAAACAACACCCACACACGCACACACTTTAAACGTGTTCGTCGCGGATTCCACATCGCAGATTGGAAGTTATTTTTGGAGGAAGAAGAAGAAAGTAGAGCGACTCCTTCCTTCGTTCCTTCCACGCCACATCCCGGCCAGGAGGGAGGACCTCCTGGAG
Source organism: Xiphophorus couchianus (assembly GCF_001444195.1). Taxonomy (NCBI): domain Eukaryota; kingdom Metazoa; phylum Chordata; class Actinopteri; order Cyprinodontiformes; family Poeciliidae; genus Xiphophorus; species Xiphophorus couchianus. The sequence goes on along the minus strand of NC_040250.1, from coordinate 26,847,014 downwards.
GAGCGCGGAGGGAGCGCGCCGGGTCGCTGACTCACGTCCTCCGTCCTGGAAGTGAGGCGCGGGACAGGCGGAGGAGAGAGCGCGGCGGAGCTGGAGGTGGGGGCGGGTGGGCCGGCGGGGAGGAGGAGGAGGAGGACGAGGTTGGAGGGGGGGAAGAGTGTGCGTAACTGCGGTTAACTGGAGCGGACTTCAGCTTCCCCGCATCTTGGAGAAAAGATCCTACTCCCCCCTCTGCTGCCTCTGAGGCTGTGCTCATCCGCTACAGATACTAACTCCGGACCTTCTGGAAAGAGGAAGAGAGAGGCTTTACTACTGTTATTATCATTTCTTCTCCTTCTCCTCCCTTTTAAGGCAGTTTTGTGTCTGGAATCAGAGGACTGAGTCAGAGGTGGGATTATTTCTGCACGTTTTCCTCCAGTTCCGCACCGGGTCACCTGGCTCCTCCTGGGATTCAGGACTACTTCCACCGAGTCGTCAGGTAAGGCTGCTTGCGTGTGATGCGGGGTGTTTGCGGGAGCAAAGAAGTAAAAATAAATAAATGAATAAAAAATGAAGGAGACGCTGAGCTTGTTTTCTCCTCCGTGTTTGTACGTTGGTGCTTGTTTTCACTCAGTTTTCGAAGATTTTCAGGTAAAATTTCCTCATTTTAGAGACTCGGTCTTTCTGGGCGCGAGGCCCACTTATATTGCAGTTGGGGGACATTTTGGGATCCTGAGGTTCGGACTGGAGTGTTAGCTGAGTTTAGGGTTAGCGGTTACTAGCTAACCTTTTCTGTCAAATCAATAAAACTCGTTACGAAGAGTATATATACATGCGTGACATCACGTCATGTTCAGCATTTTTGTTTTGCCTTCTTATGGGACGGTTCTCTATACGGGGAAATGGCCAGAGCAGCCAGGGCTGGGGGTCACCGTGCGCTTATAAGTTTCTATTATGTTTATTCCCCCAATGTTGGCAGTAAACATTACTGTGGACCCAACAGGGCGGTGTTGGAGCTGAAGTTGGAATCTGATTGGTAGCCTGAGTTTTGGTGCTAAATATTTTAAAAGGATATTTTAAAGGGATTTCTCTGCATCTGGTCAATTCTGCTGTAAAACTTTATTTAAACCTCGACTGGATTTTTCTATACAGTATATAAATCTGGATCAAATTTTATTAGATTGATAGACACTCTTTTTTTATTTCTTGGTATTTTTGATGCATGTAAAGTTTTTTTTTGTAGAACTGAGTTGAGGGAGTTCAGATGTTTTTGGGGTTAATATTGACGATACAACAGTTATTGTTGTATCTATAAATTCACTAGATACAACAATATCTGTATCGGTCCTGATATCAAAAAAAATTCTAGATCTATTAATTTATTTAAAATTCTAGATCGGGACAATGTGCCCGACCCATAATGACTGATCTATTCAGTTTATTTCTACTCTTTGTGCTCTGAGCGATGTCATGGTTTATTGTTTATTTTACATTATATCCTATTTGTATTTAAGGAAAAATTTGAAAGAAGGTTTGTTAGTAAGGTAGTAAATTTTTTTGAGTTTCAGTTTCATACGTCTGTGATTAGAAAAACAAACATTTTCAGTTAATTCAGCACCATTTTCCCGTGTCGTATCAGTACAGAACCTCAGGAATCTGTATTGGTATCAAAGTGAAAAGAAGTGCATCTCTAGTTGTATTGCTGTGTAATCTAGACAAATCTACTTTCTCCAAAAAACAGCTTTCTTTTTTCCCATGGCTGTAGACATCAGCTAAGGCACAAAGTGTCCAGTACTTTAGTGTATTTTCATAAAAATGCATTTGGTTGTTTGTTCAGATGACTTGGGCAAATCGGACTGTCCAGATCATGTTATTGCTGAAAGGATTTTCAACAATCATTTTGAATCAAAATGTTGTAAAAAAAAACCACATCATGTTGGTCACTTGACGTATTTAAACAGAAATGTTTCAGCTTCTGAAGAACTTTTTTGTAAGCTGACAGATTAAAAATGCAACCGGTCCTACCAGTCACTGAAATCCAACTTTTGTGGCAATCAGATGTTGCTAATCTGTCATAGTTTTCACCAAAACCAGCTGATTATCTTCATTACCTCTGGTTGTTCAGTCATTAGGGCTGAAACAATGAATCGGACTAACTAAGATTAATCGATTATTGAAATAATCATCAACTAATCAGTAATCAAACTATTAACTGAAGCATGCAGACTCAATAAAAGCATTTGCTGACAGAACATACTCAAAGCAGCAGCTAGGCCAATACTGCACAAAAAGTACATTCAGTTTGCATTTCTAATAAAAAAAAAAAACAACCTTAATTGTACTAATATATGTTTTAGTCAAAACTCAAGTGGCATAGTTTCAGCTTCACCGGATACTTTTTATTTTATTTTGTTTGCATCTTTTGATGTTTCCAAAATTTGGTGCAAAAGTTTCAAGTGACTAAATGAAATCTGTAAGATGTGGCAAATTCATTTTCCGATTAATCGATTACTCATCTGAATAATCGGGAGAATAATCGATGACTCAAATAATCGTTAGTCGGACCCCTGCATATTATCACAAAAGCAACATTAGCAGCTATTTTTTCTTCAGTGTGCTTTTTAAAAAACAAACAAAAAAAAACAACAACTTTGCATTTTATGAAATCCTGCAGTGGAAATCCATACTTCATTACCCCGCTTTGTTTTTATCGCTGGTGTAGATGTATTTATATAAAAATAAGCAATTAAATAAATTAAACGCAGCTGAATAGGCAGGGGTTGAGCTAGGCCAGTGAAAGCAGTGGAAATCGATACGAATATCCCAAGAAGACCAGAAAACAAAATGGCGAGTCCGTGTGTGGTTTCAGGTTCTTGTTCAATAATCACTTGAAAGTTGTGGAAAATGATGTGGAGCACTTTTTGTAATTCGGAGCGCAGCCAGTCAGTCGGGCTTGGCCTTACATATTCATCAGGCTGTGTGTTTGCACGAGAGAAACGATGTGTGCTAAAAGCCAGACGTCTTATGCAGCAGAAAACCCAACAACTCTGGCCTCAGGGTAGAGGTAGGGAGGAAGTAGCCTAGCATCTTCGCTGGAAGTCCCACCTGAAGAGATGCCGAGCGGCTGTTCGGTGCCATCGGTTTGGATATTGAGCTTCCCTTCTGCCTGTTCCTTTTGGTCCTTTAATCTTGGGAGTCATTATGAAACAAGAGGCTCCTGAGTACAGACATGAAAAAGGTCCCCGGTGTTTCAGTCGGAGCAGAGCAGGCTCCCACACACTCTCTAGAGAAGAACTAAACTGCATTTTGAGTCATCTGCAGTCTCTCTGCCAGCCTTTTATGGCTCCTTTCTGCCTCTTTCTGCGTGCTTGTAGAGGACATACTTGTTTTGTCTATATTTGTTGTGCAGCTGTTTGATAGCGGGACGATTGCATGTGGTCACTTTGTCCTCTGATTCGTCTTATTTACAATATCTCAGGATTTCTGAGCGTAATTTACGCCGTTGTTGAGAGCAGAGAAGTTGTCCAGAACTTAACTGCAGCTGCGTTTCCATTACAAATGTGTTCAAGACTTTGTTGATATTCTGTTAATGTTGGAAAAACACCGTTAAATGAGAGAGGGAATTAAAATCACACGTGAATAAGTTTGTGCGAAAAGTCATTAAAAAACGCAGCACCATCATCCTCCAACTGCTTCATGTCGTCTTCTTTGTGGTTTGTGCCGGTGGCAACATCCGGTTGTCGTTCATGTGACTTGTATCATACGAAAAAGCTTTTCCATCGCAGTTTTACAAAAATAAACCGATATTGATACGGCAGAAAAATGGCCTCATCCTAGCGCCAAAACTGTATCGAAAAAAGAACGACAAAAACAAAGGCAGGAAGTAGTTGGCAGATGATTATGCATGATGTTTTTATCAGCTTCTCATGTGAACAGACTTATTCACGTGTGATTTTACCTGAGTTTCTTATTTTTGGAATATTTACAAAGTTTGTAATGGAATATTGTCTGATACTGGAGAGCTGTAGGAGGTGTATTTTGTTGAAGTCACTTTGAAGTGTCCTAAGATATTGAAACTGCAGCAAACACACTTGGTCAGATTTAGTGTTTTTTTTGCAGGGCAGAACTGCTGGATTTTTACTGAGATTAAATTTCACCATTTTTCTGCTGAAGTGAGTAGCTCTTCACTGTACTTTATGTAGTGGCAGCAACAGTGAACAAGGTTGAATAGAAATGAATACCAATTTTGGGGGGATTTGTTGTTGTAAAACAATAAACGTTAAAACCAGTCTTTCCAGTCTGCTGTTTCCTTCTTGTCTCAGTTCACATAAACTTCCAGCAAGTAGTTTTTTTGGTTTCTGGTGAGTTCAGCCGTTGCTAAAAGACCCACAAAGCACTTTAATCTGATGCTTCCTCTTTCTCTGTTTAAATCTGTCTATTGAGAATTATTTTTACGTTTCTTTCTAATAGTTGGACATCATTTTGTTGTCATTTTCCACTTTGTTTATCTAATTCTGCTTCTTAAATTCTGCTGAAGGCCTTGTTTTTTGGGGTTTTTTTTGTTGCGTTGCTAGTCAAATATCTTGGTTCAAAACTAACTTACAAGTAACTTTTCAGTAAGATATAGGAGCTTGTTTTAAGTCAATAACTGCTTAACATCAATGAAAAAGTCCGAGTAGATTATTTCACTTACAAAATGGGGAAAATGTCTTGTTATAAGTGAAATAATCGACCACTGGAAGTAGAACAGTTTCATCAATATTAAGGACTTATTGACTTGAAACAAGCTCCTGTTTCTTGTGGAAAAATTACTTGTAAGTTAGTTTTGTCCTATTTCAAGTGCGCCAATATATTTACACGAGAATCTTAACCGAATATACTTGTGCGTTCCAGAGCGGCCATCAGCTGCGTGGCCGGAGCAAAGCAACTTCGTCTGAAAGGCGACCGCTCTGCCTGCACTGTATAATTTTCCCATTTATTGAAGTCTTCCGGAGCACAGACGCCGTTTGTGCGAGTGCTTTACAGCAGGTGCTTTCTCTCTCTCCGTCCGCCGCGCTCTCTCTTTCCACCGAGGAAGAGAGATTGCGTGTGTGAGTGAGTGTGTGTGTAGCTGTGATCGGTGACAGAGAGTGAGGATTTATAGTGTTAGCATGGTGCTGAAGAGGAGGGAGAGAGACAGAGTGGACGTGTGTCTTCCAATGTTCTGTGTGTATGTATAGTTGTGTGTGTGTTCGTGTGTGTGTGTTGCAATGCACCAGAAGAGTGTTCAGTGAGACTCGCACCACACACACCCATAAACAAAGGGGAGGAGAGCGCAGGGTTTAATTATCTCAGCCGTTTAGCAACAAGGTGCACATCAATCGTCAGAATACAAGAAGACAGTGGAGGCTGCTGCTTTGTTTGCGTGGGCGTGTGTGTGTGTGTGTGTATGGATTTATGATACAGGAACGGTGTTGTATATATCTGACCATCGGGGTAGATGAACCGGCAGCAGAATGTCAGGCTGACCAACAGCAGCCATTTATAACCAGGGCGTGGATCCGGGCGCATAGTTTATATTAGGGATGCAGCCGCGTCAAACAGCAACAGGGAGTAATAATGTTGATATATCGAATTAGGTTCAAGTCACGTAATGAGAATCTTAATGTATAGAAAGGTATAAACAGTAAAGGCGCCGTCACAGAATATACATAATCCCTTCAGGCACACCAGAGGACGAACGTTTAATAGAAGTGCACAACGTATACACATGTTGTTTATATCCGGACATTTTGCACATGCGCACAACAAGGGAGGGCGAAAAGACGATCCTTTTACTTGACATGCATACCTGCGTTTCCGTGGTAGAACATTTTCGTAAATAAAACCTGGAGATGTACAGTAGGTGTTATTAATTTAGTGCAGTGAAGGGAAAAATAACACAGGAAAACCATCAAAGAACAACTCAAAACCACTCGTCTTGTAATTTTTTCTCGCACCGTGTGTCCCTTACGTTACATGTGGACTCGTCGCCATAGCAACTGACTGACCACTGCTCCGCAAGTGAATTCAACACCAAAAAACACGCAAACATTTCCGACACAAAGAACAGAACATTTACTCCATTACAGTTTTATGTTTTCAGGCTTTATGTTTATTTTGTGATTATTAATAAGTGATCATCTGAACAGTAGCAGTGGTTGATTAACTAATTTAAACACCTGCTCTACTGATGACATATCAGAGAGTTGGTGTTTGGGCCACCCCATTTTTTTTTAATGAACTGAAACACACCGAATTCTGCAGCTCATCTACATGTTAATTTGTCAAAGTCAAGCTAGCATAACTGAATTACTTCCCTCTCTTGCTTTCCCTTACCTGCGACATGTGACACTGTTTGACCCTGTTGTCTGGTTTTATAGTAGTGCTGACAATAGCAAAGCACTGCATCCCTTTTCTTTTATATATCGTGTTCATTTAAGGTTTAGCGCGTTATGTTGACAACCAAATCTAATGGTAGTCATCGTTGGCTAGCAGTTTTTTGCCCTGTGGCAGGGAGCTGGGGGGCAGGATCTTGGGTGTATGACGTCACATTGCAATGTGTCTATAGCAAGTTTACTTCTGGGAATGCCCTGTATTATCTCCAGTCATCTATAACTCTTATACATTTCCATGACCATGCTGAATACATGCAAGAACACTTGATAGTTTTTTGAAAATAACAGCATTAAAGCAGGAAACAAACCTGCTTACCCACGTTTCTGAATAAAAATATGTTTTTCATCTGGTCTGATGTAATATACTAATTCTAGATGTCATATTTTATTACCTACAAGCAGCAAAAATAATCATATAGAAATCAAGACTTGAAAATGGTTTGTGAATAATCAGTGTATATAATGTTTCACTTTGTGAATTGAGTGACTGAAATAAATTCACTTTTAAATAACATTCACATTATTTGAATCTGACAGAAAAAAGAAACCATAAGCCACAAGGTGTGGGTTTGATTCCAGCTTCCTCCAGTCGCATGTCGATGCGCCCTTGGGCAAGGCGCTTAGCACTCAGATGCCCACTGATCTGTGCATGGATGTATGAATGTGTGTGAGTTAGTGAGTGTGATGGGGTGAATGTGGCTGTAGTGTAAAGTGCTTTGAGTTGTCAGTATGACTAGAATAGCAGCAAATAAACTCAGTTCCATTCACTCTGCAGGTTTTAACAGCCTCAACTCTTCTGGGAAATCGCTACATTTACTTTAATTCAGGTTAACTTAGAAAGTGAGCTATTATTGTTACAGGTTAATTTTCTAAACTACAAAAAAGTAAATGTTAGGGAAGCTAAAAATGAAAAATTGGACTGATATTGATATCTGATAGTAACAACGGTGTTATGCCAGATTTACCAATATTTTATTTTATATATTTTTTTATCCGATTACTCGATTAATCGTAAGAATAATCGATAGATTACTCGATTACTAAAATATTCGTTTAGAACAGCCCTAGTTCTGGTTTTGCTGGAGATTTCTTCCTGTTAAAGAGAAGATTGCTCTAAGCCAATGACTCAATGCAGTCTGCTTTGTCTCCTTTGATAGAAAACTTTATTTTAAACCAATTTGGATAATAAATGACTGCAGTTTTTTTGATCACTAGGATCAATGTGAACGGATGCATGATTGGACTGAATGACATTTGTTGTGCAATTGTTCTACATAACCAAACTGAATTGAACTGAAGCTTGCGTTGTTCCATTCTCCTGACTGATTCCTTTGTACGATGAGATCCTTTGTAATTTCTCAGCAAATTATGACTTCAGCTATAGTACAAAAGTGAGCAAGTACCAAGAAAAGCCTGCTGGGATGGCTGTATGAGAATCCTATTTATAGTTAATCACCTATAATCAGTGGCAAATCTGAACCACGGAATCAAAACAGCCAAGGAAGGATTATTTTAAGGATTTTTGCACACTTGCATAACCGAGTAGTTCGGGTTTTTTTCTGTTTTTTTTTTACTCGTGAAATTCTGATTTCTACTTTTGTCTGTGTTTTGGTAGTAGATGTAGTACCAGTTCACCACAGGGTGATATGATTTATCACTGCGACAGGTTGGCAGCTTTATATTAATTGTGTACATTTTTAGGGGCAAAAGAGAAAAGTAGAAAAATGAAAAACACAAATGGTTTCCTCAGAATCACGCAAAAGCAACACAAAAAAAACCTGGTTGATATAATCCAAGACCCGGAGGAGAAATCACTCCTTGGACAACAGCAGCCGTAATGTATGGCGGGCTCCGGACCCAGACTGTTGGTATTTTGTTAGGAAATGGTTGACGGGACCCCGGCGGGGGCTCCGTGATGGATAGCCTTGCGTTGCCCAACGCTGTGTCTGGGCAGCAACAATCCCAGGCTGCAGCAAAAACATCCCTCAAGTGAAAAAAAGACGTGAAAATAATAAAAAAAATTTTATTACAAATTTTAGAAAGTGCTTGAGATAATGCAGCAGATTGAATAAAGAAAATCAAATGAATAAATGAAGAGATAAGAAACAAATTCCTTGCAGGGAGGAATAAGTAGGAAGACAAAAGGGTGGGAGAGCTAAAAAAAAAAGGAGAATTAAGTTGAGAGGAGGAGCGTAGCGTAGCGGGACTTGCTGCTGTTTATTGCGGTGTAATTGCTCCGTGGTAAAACAAATTCATTTAGTCCCTCGGTGCTCATATGATATATTAAATTCTTGCGCGGCGAGTGAAATACAGCTTAACAGGGCCCAGCAGTTACCACGAAGTCTGCCGTCGGCCATGTTTAGCTCAAAGAATGTAAATAATGGCTCATAAGATACTTGTTTATGTGCGAGGAAACGAAACAAAAGCACGGAACGAACAAAGAGAGACGATGTATGATGGGAGAGAAGAGGGATGATGTATGTTTTTTAAAAAGGAGGCGTGGGGGCAGAGGGAGAAGTGCGGAAAGATCCATAAATTGAGGAAGTGATGACGAGGAAAATGAGAGGAAGAACACAGTAAAAGAAAGGATGCTCTAAGTAACCAATAAGTTGCATTGTACATTACATATTTTTATTTATTTATTACTCTTATCAAGCCGTTTCCTGAAAATCCCTGTAAATCTCAGATGATTTCCATCATACTCTAATTGGAAGTGGTTACCTAACCGCCAGTGAGGAGACGGTTTCCTCTGGGGGGGACATGCAGGCTCACCACTGTTACTTCCTGATGGTTGACCAATCCTTACTCTTGCATGTAGCATCGTATAAAGAATTACCACACGTGTTAAAACCAAATGTATTCAGCCTTCTGGCCGTCACAGCCAGCTCTTCATGCAGTCAGCAGCTAACTTTAGCAGTATTGTGTGTTTTCCAGCCACATAGTATCAGTTTATACTACAAACATGGAACTATGTTAACTTCATTTGTTATAAAAAATACTATCCATATCAAATACAACTTAGAGAAAATTTGAATTTGTACTTTAACGCCTTGAAATTTGGCCTCTTGTCTCTTTAAGAAGCTCCTGCTCTTTGTGAAACTCCGCCCTCAAGAAGTCATCACAATATGGCTCCTCTATTAACCCTTTAACAACATTTTTACAAGTGTTCCTCTGAGAAGTAGCTCTTATAATGAGCTCAGCTGATGCACACTTCCACCAGGTGTTTGCTAATTGCTGCTAATTAATTTGCTGCAATTAATTAGCAGCTAATTAATTGCAGCAATTAGCAGCTAGTCTGAAGGAGGTTTTTTAACTGACTGACATCTTTTTGAGGTTCTTTCAGGTCTAAAACATCTTATAGTTTTAAGCTGTATATGGACTATCTTAGCACTGTCTGTGTAGTATGGTAGTGGCAACAATTTTTGCCGTGTTTCCATTTACTCCTTAAGATTTAAAGATTTATGCAAGCATAAAATTATCATTATATATCAGAATGAGAGCCTTTAAAGAACATCTATAGAAAATATTTTAGGTATATTTGTCTATTAAAGTATTTTATTCACTTCCTTATGATGATGTATTAGAGCCATTGTAGATAGAGAAAGAAATACATTCCTGCCAAAAAACTCAGAAATTTTCTAGGAAAAAAGTTGAAAATTTCTGAGCTTGAAAAGTAAAATGAAATGCTAGAAAAAACTTTGAACTTAACGAGTGTCAAAAGTTGAACATTTTTGACTTAAAACCCATAAAATTTCTAAAAGTTTAAATTTCTGGCTCTTGAAACTCAGAATTTTTCAAGTTTTTCCTAGAAAAACTTAACTTGAATCTCAAACTTTTTGAGTCTTTTGCTGGAAATTTTCTCTTGGTTTTTTTGTTGTTTTTAAAAAATGTTTTTATCTACAATGGCCCTAGTATGCCAATTGTACTTTCTCCTTCCTTCCTGCACAAATTTGAGACAGACATGATCCTTTAGCTGAAACTGTTCTGGGGCTTCCAGGAATTTAGAAACTGGGCCTGAACTGTCATTTCTAGACAGGACCATGAGTCAGTTAAGCCTTGTAACTTAAAAAAATAACACACCCTAACATTATTCACTGAACATTTATGCCATTTTAACATGAACGTGAAAGAATGCCCCTTCTTAAGCACAAAATGGAACATTTTACCATTAAAAGGAAAGATACACAAGATCTTAAAACCCCAACTTAGTGTTGAAAACCATCTGAAAGTGCTTTCTACAGTGGAAACAGTAAAACAAATTCCACAAGGACTGATCGTCTTGAAAGAGTTAAATGAAACGAGACGTTTTCTCTGGAGCTCTGTGGTCATTCTAGAGTTTGTTTGTGCTACCTGATTAGCCGTACGCAGCTTTACAGGAGTGATGCTATTATGACTTGTGCATTGCACATTTTTTCAAAGCGCAATTTTGATCAAAGTGATGTCGTACGACGCGGGGATCGTCACATTTCTTTGAAACTGTGGAGTAATTCGATGTCACGCGTGCTAAAAAGATCAAAGAGTCTTTATATTTGTGTCGTACGAAAAAACTTCCCCAAAGGCATCATGGCAGGAAAAGGAAAAACCAAAACAAAACCAAACTCAACCTTCAGGATCGTTGCATATGCATCGTGTGAAAACAGGAGGCAGACGTTAATGAGACTGTCTGGAAATAGAAAGGCCATTCAGGTCACTTTCAATTTATTCCTAAATTGACTTTACCACAAGGTGCCTCACAAAACCAGTAGTTCACCATACATCTGATTTTCATATGTAGTTTTTAAGATTGTTGTCATTTAAAATGAGTCTTTGTGAGACCTTTTAATAAATGGGTTGTGGAAATTATTTATTTTCATCTAGATTGGCCCTGACCTGTCACTAGCAGGTTGGAAGCTCAAAAATCAGATTTTTTTTTTCCTCCCCAGTCAGCGAACGCATCATCTGTAATCACGACCAGCAGCCAGCGACATGTGGCAACGTTTGGTGGTTTTATGAGGAGACAGAATAAAAGTAATGATAATTTGTTATAGTAAATGAAACAAATATGCAATGAAACTGCTACTTTTAAACAGACTTATGATTGCAGGTTTGATTATTATTATTTATTTGACTATTTACTTAAAGTCATTTTTATTTTGTTGACGTTACAACATTATCTTTGCCAAATAAAACCTGCATACAGCTAATATGAGTACTGCAAAATTAACCAGCAAGAAGGTTGTTTTTTAAAAAAAAGTTAATTTTCTGTATTAAATAAATATGTAAATACAGCTCTGGAGAACATGAAGAGCCTCTGCACTGAGCTCCTTTGAGAACCTCCTGGTTATTCCACCAAATATTGATTCCTGACCTCTTACAGAGTTAAAACATCAGTGTTGCTGTTTGTAAATAATTATGAACTTGTATTCTTTGCATTATTTGAGGTCTGAAAGCTCTGCATATTTTCCCTTATTTTCACCATTTCTCATTTTCTGCTAATAAATACTAAATTTTCGCCTGGAATCTCAGAGACATGGTGTCAGTAGTTCATAGAATAAAAGAACAATGTTAATTTTACTCACACATATATCTATAAAAAGTAAAATCAGAGAAACTCAGTTTTTTTTCCCACAGCTGTATAATACAATTGCAAATTATTATGATTTTTTCTGACATTAGTGAAGTTTTGCTCACATTTGTAATGGAAACCCAGCTGCTGCGCTGATGGCAGCATTTCCTGTTACTGAGGGAATAAACCTCAAAGTTCTCTGTTGTCTGGATCAGTTTAGTGTTTAAAAACTAAATAAAGACGAACCAGACAGAAAACACTCACTCTCTTAATATGGAAAAGTGGTTCTCCAGCTTTCAGAGTCACCAAACTGGACAAAGGGTTCAGTTTGTATTCTGTTCAGAATACCAATTCTGCTTGAACCCTCCGCTGCTTCTTCTTCTTCTTACCAACATTGTTGTTGAGCTCCTACCTGTGGCTCGGTTCCTGTCTGCTCAGCTCATTGGGATTCAGTGACTCAGAGTGACACCAGGGCTCCATGTGGGATGATGAGGGTGACTGGCGGCCCGTGTACCAGGACAACCCCGTTTGTGTGCGGCCCGCTCTTGTCTTTAAGGTTATTTCGTCAAGTCTTAAAAAGTTTTTCATGGATTTTCTCCCCGTCGGTTTTACTCCTTCCACCAACTTTGGTTTTATTGATAATGTGCGATGCGTTAGGGGGAAGAATAGTTGCAGTTTCTTCCCACCCTGTCACTGGAATGACAGCTACACCCTGCAGAAGTCAGATTAAATTGTTCTTACTCTTCCACATGTTTGGTTCACTTAGTTATTATTGAAAACTGACCATTTTAAAAGTGTAAAACATCATTGACAGTCAAAATACATCAACGTTTTGTGTTTTACAGTTCTGTGAGAGTGCAAATCCCACCAGCTAAACATAAAGTGGGCAGATTTAATTCTTAAAATGCATAGTTTTTGAAAGGAAAAAAAAGTTACTTTTTTTTTACCTTGATGCAAATACTCTCACTGTAGTCATGTAATTACAAACGAGCACAGTTGAACCTGGTTATGATTTTGTTTTTGAGATCTTAAACTATACTTTGTGAGACAACAGAATTGGAAAACTAATACTAAAACTGATAAAATGCAACACAAGGCACTTATCTTTATGTTTTATTTCTGGCAGTAATCACACCTGGTATGACCAGCCGTGCTGAACTCAGCTTTCCAGAAAACATATAGTTCATCACAATTAATTCATGATTCAGTAAGGCTGGGCGATTACGTTTTACAGATTCAGGTTGGTTTATTTTTTTTCCCACTTAAACTGTCTAATGTATTTCCTCATATTACCTGTGTGCGGTATTACAATTGATTTGATAACATGACACATTAAAGTGTACCACAAAAAACGAAATCTGAAGAAATCACATAAAAATAGCTGCTAATTCAAGGTGAAAGTCTAAACTTCATTAAGTAAGAAACATGAATCAACAAAACCCATTTTGCTCACTTCTGAAAAATATAAAAAACAATCCTGCTTGGCCCATTTATTCCTTCCAGAAAAAGAATAACACGATTCCCTTTGTACACATTACGTAATTCTCCTTGCCTTACCAGTTGGAGCGTTGCTAATTAGCTATGCTATAACAGAATAAAAAATAATCTGTATTTAATTACATTATTTAGCATCTATTTAAAAAAAAAGACTTTTACGGGTTAAGCAGCGCTGCTGGGTAGCGCTGGCCAACCAGGTTTGGAACTTTAGTACAAACACGGTGCATCTACTGTCCACAGCCTGTGTTTGCAGGGGCGGTGGGTGTGTGTGTGTGATTTGTGTGTGTGGGGGTGTGTGTGTCGGGGTGTGCGTGTGTTTAGTGGGAGTTCAGTGGTGGGGCATCCAAAGGGAATACAGTCCCAATCATTTAGAAACACACATTAGTGGTGATGTGTCCTGGCCGGTTCTGTGCCTGTAAGGAACACGACGCAACTAAGCTAATTTGGAGTCAAAGGAGCCCAGACACACACACACACACACACACACACACACACACACAGTTACAGTCATTTGAAGTTTGTATGTACAGATGTTGTCCAAGTGTGTTATTTAGAGACGCCAAATGGCACACTTGGACAACATCTGTACATCCTCTTAAATAAACATGTCCAAAATGACATTTCTTTTTGTGCTATCTTGATCAGTCTTGAAATCCACGAGCAGAATACTTTATTCTACAGATTTATTGTATTTTACAGTCCATACATCCAACACACAATGTTCATTTACAAGAAATAAAAATGCAAAATCTGGTGATACAAAGTTTTTCAATTTCTTTTGTGTCACAAAAGAAATTAATAGCTACAAACTACTTACAGTTAAAGTATTTTTGACTGCAAAAATAGAAAATGTAGCTTGTCTTCTTCATGAAGAGACCAAGCTTTAGCATGTACTCCAAGTGGTTCAAGAACAGCAGCTGGTTTAATTTGGGTATACCTTTTCAGCCGTTGGTGATTTTGGGGGCGAGGGTTAAGGGGTTAAGGAATTATTGACTTAAAACAAGCTCCTATATTTTGCTGAAAAATCACTTTTTAGTTTTGTATTATTTCAAGTGAACTAAGACATTTGCTTTAGAAACTAGACCAAAAATACTCGGTAAGCTTTAGTGTTTTGCAGTGCGTGACCTGTTGCAGCTAAGAAATCTCTTCAGACGGCTCTGACTGCAACGATAAACGGACTGCGAGTGAGTGAGAGGCTTGAGGAGGAAGAGTCGCTGGCGGCAGCGCTAATGACTGCGGTTCTCTTCTGGTAGAAGCAGACATCGGCGGTAGCAATCACACCACACAATTTCTTTTTTTTTGTTTTTTTTCCCCCAGGAAAACTTCTGACTCTGATTTCCTTCCGTTAGTCGTGAGCTGAATCAGCAGACTGCTGCAGAACAGAAAAATGGTTGGAGCTCGCAGAAGATTTGGGCTTAGAGGGCCGATAACAGCACAGTGAGACTTTGTGCAAATTGCCAGACTTGCATGGGGACGGGCAATTCTGGTGATAGTTTATCGATATCAGCAGAAAAAAGCGGCGTGCCATGAACTCTGCTTCATTGTGATGAGGATTAATGGACTAATTATGTTTTCAAAACACAAAATTGACCGTATGGATTGTGACTTTTGGCTCAGTGGTGACCTGTTTGGTGATACGACGGCACCACTTAATGACTGGTGGACTGAAACCGTCCAGCTGATTAATGGGAAGCTTTTAGTTTTAGAGTGAAAATTCAGTTTGTGGAGCTCTGATTCCATCCAGTGAAGGATCTATTGAATGGAAATGGAAAAACCTTTCAGCTTTTCTTCATCAGTTCACCATTATTGCAAAAAAGAAAAATATCTATATGGTGATGTAAAGTTAAATTCCCATCACAAATCTTTAGTGTCTTAACCCTGTATTGCCTTAATCTATCAACAAACATTGAATGACTTTTGATAAAAATTATTGTAGGACTATCAGTCGATTCAGAATTATGGCGAGATTAACTTAATTGTTCCACTTTATTTTTTTCAGCTGTTACTGTCTTCGTCTTATATTACGTCTATATTTTTAAAAGCACTTTGTGATTTAATATATGAAAAAGGCTTAATAAAGTTTACTAACCTACTTATTAAAATAAAACCCTATTATTAGATATAAATTTAGGTGTTAAAATTAAATTAGGAACAACTTAAAAGGGCAGCGTGATGTAAAATTGACTTTTTTGAGCTTTACATCATGTGATAACGTTATTCCCTCATCAAAAACACACCTGGAGTGTTGCTTTGATTATTTCAAGCATGTTTGAGAAATCCGACTTTCTACGTCACAGAGCAGCCCTCCCTATCAGCTCCTTAAGAATAGCCTACAGCGATTAGCAAACACCTGGTGGAAGTGCTGAGCTCATTATAGAAGCTACTTTCTCAGTGAGACGCTGGTAAAATGTTGTTAAAGGTTTGACAGGGGAGCCATGTTGTGATGACTTCCTGAGGGCAGAGTTTCAGAAAGAGCAGGAGCTTCTTAAAGAGACAGAGGCCCAATTCCAAGACGTAAATTACAAATTTGAATTAGTTTTAAGTCATATTTGATGTACAGTATACAGCATTTTTATGACAATTGAAGTTAGAATAGTTACTTGATTGGGCTATAAAATAATACTACGTAAACGCATCACACTGTCTCTTTAAATGCCATTCATACATAAGACAGGTGTGTTGCAGTGGGCTGACAATAAAACACAAATCTGAGCTTTCTTTAGCCAGGCATTAAGATTATTTTCCAGTTTTGGAACTCTGCTCACATTTCTCTGTTTGTTTGCCTTGCACCCTTCCTCCTCTCCCCTCCTCCTCCTCATCCTCCATCCCGGCAGCATCGTTTTCTTTCTGACTCACTCTGTATTCCTACAGTCCCCTCCTTTCCTCTCCTCTACTCTGACACTCTGCGTCGCTGTCAGAAGTCTCAGCTCAGCCGAATCTAAATTCCGGATCCCACATTTGAAAGCGATATAAAGCGAAACGTATAGAAAAAGCAGGACCGGTTATCTTCCCGCTCCACATCCCTCGTCCCGTTCCTCCCTGTGTGAGCGGCCCACTCCCCCTCAGCACAACCCACTAGTGTGTGTAGCCGCCTCCTGGCTGACTTAACGCGGTCTGACAGAGCAATCCCTATGGATTCTGATCAAATAGAGCGGTAGTGTACACAGCAGCTACAGCGCGGCCCCGGTCTACTACAGCAGCAGAGATCAGCGTCCTGCCGAACTGATTCAACACGTTTATCTGCTGATTCTACTCTGTCGGGCAAATCATTTCGGAGGCGGCAGGCGCGTGTTAAGCTCTTCCTGCTCCACTTGTTTCCATTGTGATAACTCGCTGGGCTTTTTGTTGGATACTGTGCAACAACCATCTTATAGGACACGGGATGTCAGGACATGGATATGGGAGTTTTCCCTCCTAGGAGTTGGTCGCTTTTCGTTTAAGAAACTTTCAAATGAATGAATATTTTTTTAAGCTGGTTTTTTCCTGTTTACACTTGCGTGAGATTTAAAAATGAGGAAAGTGGACAATTGAAGAACAAAACTAACAGTTAAAGCAACAGTATGAAACTTAAATGCTTTTACACCTTTGTTAAAAGTGTCACCATGTAAAAAAATCTATTTCCTCCACTTCCTCCTTGAGCTGCTACTGCCATCAGGGCCAGGAGGAGGGTCTTCATGCTGTCAATCAATTTTGTGTACTCACTGCCAAACGTGTCAACGGTGGAGAAACAACTTACCGTTACAAAACAACTGTTTATCTGTTATCATCGGTGGCCATGCTTAGCATTCACGGCAGCTTCTGGTAGCTGCAATGTAGCACAGAGCAACGGGAGGGGACAAAAAAGTGTATGAGCAGCACCACACAGAGGGTGATTAACAGCGCTAAAACCCTCCTCCTGGCTCTGATTGGCTGTTTCTAGTTAGAACTGGGAGAAGGCAGAAAAGCTTGTTTGTTTTTTTGTCCGTCTCATAACATACTGTCTCAACATAGTGAAGTTACATCAAACATGTAATGAAACGAAATTGATTTGGTGTTTAGTTACTCACTAAGGTCAGTATTAATGATTCAACAACGAGAGGCTGAGCAAAAATCCTATTTATGGAAGAGTTCCAACATTTAAACCACTGAACAAAGTGAACATGAAGGGTCTGGACTGATGAGACAAAACTGTACAACAGCAAATCAGTGCCATTGTGCATGGAAAAGGAACAAATGTCTGCCAAAGTTTTTCTAGAAAAACAAGGAAGTGTCTGAGCTTTAAAGTAAAAGATTTGCCAAAAAAAATAAATCTGACATTTTCAAGAAAAAAAAAACAAAGTAAAATTTTGTGGGACTTTTAAACAAAAGTCAAAAATTTGACTTCTGGCAGAAATGTCCTTGTTTTCTCTAGAAAAGTTTTGAGATTAATTAAAAAGGATTTCTAGCACATTTTTGACTTTTGGAGCTCAGACATTTCCCTGTTTTTGAGATTCTCAGTTATTTTTTTTTACATGAATTAATTAATTTATTTTTATTTTTTTTCTATATTCCTATAATATGCCGTCATAAAAGTGGAACTCGTACCTATGAAAATATTAATGTACTCCGTTGAAAATAAGAAGGAAAAAAGCAGCCAAGGTCAACAGAAACACTTCAAAAGTCATTTTAAAGGAAAAAGGGAATCACTAAACAATTGAAAGTCTGGTTCATTACAAGCTAATTGTAATAAAATAAGGTGTCATTTTATTATTTCTCTTAGCTTTATGGCTAAATGTCAATAATTGTGTGAGGCATTGTAGCTTCCTGTCAGTTTTCACGCGTTTTGCAGTTTGCAGGCCGACCCGTCTGCTAGCTAGGTGGTATTAAGCTGTTTCTGTGAGAGGTGTCAGGGCTCGTCTCTGATCAAGGGCCGCTACAACTATATTTAAATCATCAGGGATTATACATGTCATTACCGCTTAAGCAGCCTCACATCATGACAGGAGCAGGCGCAGCCATGGCCGCAGCCTGCTAGCTGTCAATGCTGGTCGGGTTTTTAAAGCACAAATCAAAACGACTCAGCAGAGACACCAAGTCACCCAACTAACATCTGTTGATATGTTTACTTATGTGCTTTTACATACGTTGGAATTTAATAGATTGGATTTTGTGTTTTGGTAAATATTTTTATTTTCATTGTCTTGTATATTAAGTAAGTCAATGCACAGTTGTAAAAATGGCAGATTTTTGTGATACTAAATTTCAGCTTTAGACATCTTTGAACTTTTATTGTGACTGACTGTATATGGTCTTTTATTATGCCGAAGAACAAAACAAATCTGTTTTCAGGGATAAAGATAAACTGTAGCAAAAAATAAATAAAAAATGTGAGCACGCTCCAAATAATTAGCTATTTTCTAGGAAATTTCTGGGGATAAACCTAAAATTGCCTCATTGCACAAATGTATCAGTCTATCCAGTTCAACTTATGTAGCACCGATTAGTCCCATGTCAGTTCAATGATACAGCCATTATAATTGATAAAGTTGTCAGACAGTACAGTCAACACTGAAATAGTTTCCTGTCGAGAGGAAACCCAGTAAAATCATTGGCTTCACTGCAAAAACACAAAATCTTACCAACTATCTTTGGTGTAGTTTCTAGTCCACATATCTTAGTTCACCTGAACTAAGTTGAAACTAACTTATAAGTAGCTTTTCAGCAGGACATAGGAGCTCGTTTTAAGTAAATAATTTCTTAATATTGACGGAAAAAGGGCTTGTTCCATTGGCAGATTATTTCACTTATATGTAGAAAAATGTCTTAAGTGAAACGAGTAACAGCCATGATACCACTGATGCAATATAAGCTAATTACAAGTGACGCTAATGGTAGCAGGTGTGTTACACACAAACTGGTACCATAGCGTAGGAATGATGAAGGAATGGTGTTGACTTGTTGTTATGGTGGGACCCAAATGAAACTATGCTTGGCGACTCAAAAGGCTCTGCTGTGGTCTGATAAAAACAAACGTGGACAGATTGACACCCTTAGCATTGTCAGTAAGTTGCTGTGGCTATCAAAGTCAAGCTAGCATAACTGACCTACTTTCCTCTCCCTCGTTATTTATTTTTTTAATAGAACTTTTTACTGACTTGTGAAATGTGATACCCTTGGACCTCGTTGGGGGCTGCCATGGTGTCATGGTAACATTAGCCTCGTAGCTAAAATAAGCATTTTAGCTACTTTTTATCTATTTATCAGCTATGTTTATCATTCTGGATGGAGTCAGTCAACATGCTGGTGATACGCTACATGCTACTGACAGCATTTGGGGGTTTAGAGGAACGTTGTGGAAAAACCGTAAGCCCCATCAACATGGCGTCTTCACTTCTGAACAGAGCAGGGACGTATCTACAATCTGGAAGTTCAGTGGTGTTTCTAGGTGAAACCAGGACTACACAGCTAATCCTCAAAAATAGTGGATTTTCAAGACCCAGCTCCATTGGTTTTTCAACAGGGGCTAGTTTTTTGCTAATTATATCGCCACGGTTACTCGAAACACCAACAGAAGTAACGGCAAACATCTCAGATTCGAGCCGATTTTGTGAAAATAAGCAAGATATTCAGCACATAAAAGGTGAAAGGTTCTGACATGACGCATCTTCCATCACTTAAACCTGACATTTTTACCAAGGTTGTGCACTATTTTTATATCCACTGTACACAGACTGTCGGAAAATTCTACGTTTTTTAAAATCTCCCCCCCGCTGGCTACAAATCTCAGCGCAGACAGTGTTAAGAGTGCGGACCCGGTGTGTTTACACGTGTGTGTGGGTGTGCATGAAGGCTAAAAAACGACAGGTTAACCTTTCTGTCCTCCGGGACTTTTCTCTTTTCTTCCCCTCTGTGGCAAAAAAAAAAAGAAAAAGAGAGAAAATAGAAACCCTGTGTGCAATGAGAAAATAAGAAACAACAAAGTCTTCTTCTACCCCCTTGTGTCCTGCTCTTTTTTCTCTCTCCCTCCTCCACCGTCTTCTTGCTCTCCATTAATCTCAGTCAGCGTTGCTTCATTGCCGCCACGGCTTTGTTAGCGCGAAATGGAGGGAGGGAGACACAACAGATTTCTCGTTACGCCGGGCTAAACCGCAAACCATCAATGCAGTTCGTGGGACAAGTTGTTCAGGACTCTAACTTTTTGTTTTTATTCTTCTTGCACATGACGATCTAAAGCAACGTCTTGCTGCTTCAAAGTGAACCTTGTGAAAGAATGACATTGTTCGGTCTGGGCTTTTGCAGCCGCTCTGCGTCGGCTGCAGCTGGAAGATTTTGATGCTGAGCTGCACGTCTTCCTTGGCCGGGGAGTTCTGTCTGGCACCGGCTCTGGTGACTCCGACTCTGCCAAAGTCAGGAAGAAGCCGTGAGACTGCAACTCTCTTCTCCGTTTCCTCGCTACAATGGGATCTTTCTTTTTGTTCTGCACTTGATGTACAACTAGGCCTGTCACAATAAACAACAAATCAATCAAACGCATGAAACTAAAGCAAACTCAATAATTTTCATTTGCTTGATGTATCGTTTTCCTTTTTTCTCTCTCTTTCTACCAAAACTGGTCTTCAGTCTGCTGCTTTGGTCTCAACTATTCCTTTTTAGAAAGACAATTTTGTCTACAGAGACTTAAGAAATCATTTTGTTGTTTGTCTTGTTTTATTTATTTAGTTTGGATATTTAAAATGTCTTTCAATTCCAATGTTTAAATGTTTGTCAGAATTGAAAGTTTATTGATGTTTGAGAATGTGTTCTTATTACTCCATTACTATAATTGTATTACTTGAAAAATTTCCCCAAACAGCAATACTATCGTTTATCGCAATACGTTCTGCGACAATTTATCGTCTGGCAAAATCTGTTATTGTGACAGGCCTACAAACAACGCCTAAAATCCACGTAGAATTTGACTGCCTTCGTCATTCTGAAGACGACCTTCACTGGCCTTCGCTAGAGGAGTCTTGATTCAGCTTAGAAAAGCACTGAACTATTGAGCAATGATCTCGTTTGATCTGCGTTATTTAGAGGCAACGCTTAACGTCCGGAAGGCTTTAAAGAGTGAGCAGCGTGTATTTAATGTAAGTGTATTGATGGGACACCGCGGGCCCTGGCAGAGACGTCGTATAACCAACTTCAGACTAACTAATGACTATTGATGCTGCCATCCTGTACGCCAAATGAGCGCTGCATGCTGAGTGGAGACAAATCAGTACAGAGCAACCAGATACTTTGAGGATAATTCTGAAAACGCCTGATATTTAATAGGAAATGCAAACACAAAGCTCCGTAGGACAAGAGTTATTATTATTAATTGGGAAATGCCCACAAAATATTCTATCAAAAAGTATTACATTGTCTTTAATAAAACGTTGGACCTCCCAGTGCAGCTGCAACAGTGTTGAGATTCTTTGGTAAGGCTTTCTTAAAGGGGCAGTACTGTGTGTTTTCCACAATACATGATGCCATTTTGTAGCACGATCAAGTAGCTACGCTACCCTTGAAGTCTGATAAAGGAGGAAAGGGGGTAATTAAATAATTGTTTGCAATTTGTAGTGTACAATGGTTCATCGGTTTTGACTTTTAAGTCAAACAGAGTTAGCATAACGATGCTAAAAAATATAGCTACATCTGAGCTGAGCTAAGCTAAACAGACTAATCAGGTAGCTGTTCCTTAAAACACAGAAACAAGCAAATCTGCTGCCTGGTTTTCACTTTCCAAACAGATCCATGTGTTTTGTTTGGGTAAATAAAGAGTTTTGTTGAAGTTTTGAGACACTGTTCATTGTAAGCTAAGTGTACTCAGATAAAACTACAGTTTTAGTGTGCCATTTAGTTTATAAAATCTCTCATTGCTTATAGTTTTATTATTGTTACGTCCAGGTCTCAAGATGAAAACAGAATGAATTCAAGATTTTTGAATTCAAATAGTTGCATTTTTGCTATGTTTATTGGACGTTAGTGTCTTGTCACACTTCATGGCAAATTTAACCAAATGATAGTAGATTGTGTGCTACTAGATCTCATTACCCCTACTTCGTCATTAGGGCAGTGTGCTACAGTTAGCACACTTTCCTCTACTTCCTGTTAGACAGGAAGTAGAGGCAGACTGGCTCAAGGTCACAGGCAGGCGGTGCCATTATAGGAAGCTGGAAGAGGCTTCCAGAGGAGAGATGCTGTGTGGGATTCAAATAAGGCCGTAAAGCCAAATATTTACCAGGAAAGTTTTAAAAAAATTTTTTTTATCCAGCCATTAAACTACATTTTCCAAAATTCGGCTACAGTCTGGGCGTCCGACCAAACCTCATAAATTTGCTATATAGACAAGCTGGCTCAGATTTATTTTTATTTTTTTTATATATATTCATCTTTTTTATTATTATTTGCAGAGATGGAGTCAGTGATTCCCTTCAATGTCACTTTGACTTGATGAACGTTGCCAACTTTACGGCGGTGGAATGGCAGCCTGTCAAATCGTCCCCAACAGCACAAACTCAAATAAGCACTGTAAAAAACACAAAACCTAACCAAGTGTTTTTTACTCTTGCTTCCTGTGCTAAGAAACAAATGTCGTAATCTTAGTGCACTGAAATAAGACAAAACTAACATACTAGTAACTTTTCAGCAACACATAGGAGCTTGTTTTAAGTCCATAATTTCTTAATGTTGATGAAAAAGTAATAGTTCCACTCAGAGATTACCTTACTTATAACTAGCATTATTATCATAAATCGTTAACCATATTTGCCTATGTCATTTTTTAATGTTTTCAGTAAAGATTTGAATTAAATATGGGGGGAAAAAAGTCTTTCGTACTGTTACGAGTATTCTGAGAGTATTGTCTATGTTCAATTATAGTTTTCTAATTGAACATAGACAATTAGGCATGATAAGGCTAATAAAATATATATATTTAAAATAGTGTGATTCAATTGTAAGGACTTCTCAGCCAGACTTAGTTTGGGTAAAGGCTAAAAGGCTAAAGTTGTGGTTTATGATAACTGTTTTTGTCTAGTAATACTTTTAGACTCTGAAAAAATAAATTATTGTAGATCTAAAACTGAACAGTCCTGAATGGATCTTCACCTTTAAAATATCAAAAAAAAAAATTCTGTCCACTAAATGGAGAGGTAAATTTTCCAAAGTTTAAATTTGGAACCAAAAATTTGGAAAATTTAAACTTTCTTTTACAGAAGTGAATAACTATGTATCCTTTTGGATGGGAATATGACCATTTTTTCATTATTTACAAAACAATAGCCAGCTGAAACTCAGAAGACATTTTGCCACAAATTTCTCGACACCATTAGCATTATTAGCCGCAGCCGTCACAACAGAAGTAGGCAATACTGTTTAACAAGTGGAAGTAACGTAAAGCTGATCAGTTTTAAATTCGCTTGGCTTTGACTTTGAGGAGATAGATCAGTGGAAATGTAATCTGAGCGTTTATTCCAGCACTTCAAGACCGAGCTGAGGAACTCAGCTTGAACAGGTCTACAATGAGAGAGAGAGAGATCCTGAGTCATCAGAGGAATGTTTATGCCTCTGGCTAACAACAGCTCAGCAGACGGTGCAGGACCAGCAGGTTCTGTTCGGGCTTCTGCCCCCGGGCCGGCCAACTCACATGATCAGAAATCAGTCCTTCTCATGCTCTCACACACACTTGTGCCCCCACACACTCAAAGTACTGGATGGGAGTAGTCCAACTTTGTTTATATTCAGTGTTCTAAGAATTTATTGGTTTTGTTGTTGATGTTTTTTCTACGGTGGCCCAGAAGGGCTAAATGTGTTCTATGGAGCCTTCCTTCCTTCCTTCCTTCCTTCCCACCTTCCTTCTTTCCTTCCCTCCTATCTTCATTTTCTCTATCGTTTCATCCTTCCTTCCTTTCCCCCTTTCGTACTCTTTACTTTTTTTTGCTGCCTTCATTTCTTCCTTCCATTCAGCCTTTTTTTCCTACTTCCTTTCTTCGTTTCCTATTTCCCTTCCTTCTTTCCTCCTTCCTTTCCCCCTTGCCTCCTCTCTCCTTCACTACTTTCCTTTGTCAGATCCTTATGAACTGAACTGTTCTTTTCAATAAAGGAATAATGTGTCCCACATCATGTCTACAGAGTGTTTTATGTAGAGCTGATTGCAAAAACCAGCAAAATCCCCCCGGTGAGATTGAGGAGCCTTTAGAAAGCCGACCGCTCACCTGATTACGTAAACATTAATTATGACTAAACCACTGATAGTCTTCATGAAGACGAGCGTACATGCATGGCAGTGCATGTACGTGTGGGCGTGTGTGTGTGTGTGTATGTGTGTGCAAAAATGGATTGTTCCCTCACACACAATGAAACACCACATAGGACACAGTCTGTTGTTTGTTTTTTTTTTCTCCAAAATGCACATAAACCGTTTCAGTGGGGGAAAGAACCTATTTAAATGCTAAGTAAGTGCCCTCCCCTCCCCCGTCCCCTGCTTTGGGGCCGATGTCATTACACAGCCAATCTCATAAGCAGCGCCTCACAACTGGATTTGCACGTGTAGAACTTAATTACAAACGACCCGACTTCTCTCCGCGCCGCATTCACCGGAGTATATCTATTGAAAAAGGTGTGATTTAGCTATTACTGCTCCTGTGTGGCCGTGGGGGTGCGCGCGTGTGTGTAAGAATCACAATGTAGTGTTTAGGTGTGTGACTCAGAGAATGTGTGTGATAAACATATTCTTTTAGCATGTGTGTGCAATAAATCTGGCCTGCAGATTATTTCTTTTGCGGGTCCCAGTGGGGCGTTGTGGTGTCAGTGAAGCAGGTTTTAAAAGCTTGTGTTGCGTGTGGGTGTGTGTGTGTGTGTGCGTGTGTACGAGTTCCCTACAGAGATGAAGACAAAAAAAAAACAGGAAACTCATTAAAACTTGTCAGCTTTAAAGGATTTTTACGTCAAATTCTCAATGTTTTATGATTTAATGGTATGGAATTAATTCCTGACAGATGACTGCGAGCGAACGTGAAGGATACCATTTTGTAGTGTGCGTGTGTGTGTGGGCGTGTGTAGCAGAGTGTTTTCCCACCAGGGATATTGCCAAGGCAGTCCTCTTCACAGCGGCATTGTTATTGAAATGAAACATAATGTCAACTTGTGTCCTGAAGCTCATCTAGTTTACTCACGCTTGGGGATTTGGCCTTGTGAAACGCAACAGTTGTTCTATTTTTTCCCCCCTTCCATCTCTGTTTATTTCACCGAGTCTGCGGCGCAAAATGAGTTGGCTCCGTTCCCTTCCCGAAGAGAAGCAAAGCCTTAGAAATGGATTACCTGATGGCTTTTTACACCACTGCACAGTCCTTACTCTTGTCGTACAGACAAAATTGTGCCATTTGACATTTTTGGAAGCTAAGGA
Organism: Xiphophorus couchianus; assembly: GCF_001444195.1. Classification (NCBI taxonomy): domain Eukaryota; kingdom Metazoa; phylum Chordata; class Actinopteri; order Cyprinodontiformes; family Poeciliidae; genus Xiphophorus; species Xiphophorus couchianus. Next base: position 26,821,192 of record NC_040250.1, on the reverse strand, counting down.
CGGACACTGGAGCCGTTGTTGTTGTAAGATACGCCGACTTGGAGGGAAGAACTAGTCACAGCTTTGACTTTGTGTGGCCCCTAGAAGAGCATTTTAGTGTTGCCATTTTAGTGAGATTTTAAAGTGGCAGCAGAAATGAATTACAAATTTCATTTAACATACAGTGTGTATTTCTTTTCAGGCCCTTAATGCCCTTAAAGGGGCAGTATTATGCGTTTTCCAGGCACATAGTGCCAATTTATAGCACAATCAATCAATCCCTGTTACGTTCAGGTGTTATAAAGATGCCGTATGTTTAAAATATCACTTAAAAGAAAGTCAACTTAAGGCTTTGAAGGTTGGCCAGTATCTCTTTGAGAAGATTCTGTTCTTTCTGAAACTCCGCCTTCAGGAAGTCATCACAACATATTAACCCTTTAACAACGTTTTTACCAACGTTGTTCTGAGAAGTAGCTCCTTTAATGAGCTCAGCAGACACTCAGTTCCACCAGGTTTTTGCTAATCGCTGCTGGCTAGTCTGAAGGAAACCACTAATGTTGTGACAATGATAAGGGTGATAGAAAATGGATGGTTTAAACATCAGTTGAGATGGAAAAAAATATGTCAAAAAGAAATAATTATTTCAATTCAAGTCACATAAAATCTGCCCAAAATATATCCAGGTTTACACATGCAACGTGACCTAAAACTACAATGGCTTTGAGTTATTTTGCAAGAGTTTGAGTTAAATTTCCATTAAGGCTCTATTTGATAAAACTATATTGCAGCATTCATCAGTGAAATGAACGTTAAACTCTCACAACAAGAAACAAGTTTGCCTAAAATGCCTCCATATCCACAAATGACCATTATCAGATGGCAGCCTTGACAGTCGATATTTGAGCCATAAAGAATAATAATTAAAAAATAACCCTGCTGATGTTCTGACAACTACAGCATTGAAGGAATGCTTTTTGGAGGACAGCCTCTCTTCTAGCTTGTCACACTTTCTGACGTTTGCTCAGGCCGTCTTTAGCATCACGTTTCGGCAGACGGGGCTCCCCTCTGGCTTCGGCTTTCAGAAAGCGGGGTAAGACGTCCTTGTGCCGCAGTGTCCACACAACTCACTCCGTGCCTGAGATGTCGCTCTGAGACTCTTGCCAACTGTTCTCTCCAAGTATCGCCGGCCTCGTGAGATCTGTCGCTCATGACAGACAGGAATGTGAAGAGGCTTGTTGCAGTAGGGTGACGTGCGGGTGATGTTGTCAACACGTTTCATTTCACACTAAGCTAGCTTCCCAAACGCTAAGCAAGTTTACCTTCCCAAAACCAAACGTTCTGAAATCCAAGACAGCAGAGAAAATACAAGAATCCATAGTAGGGCTGATTTCATATCAGACTATTGATAATTATTGATTTGGTTTTTGTTTTAAATATTTGAAATATTTCCAAACTTGTAATGTGACCTTTACTGTTTTATCTACAGTTTTAACTCCACTCAGTTTAAAAAAATCTATTTTAAGCAGTTATGACCTGTTGCTTCATGTTGTTCAACAGGTTATTGTCACGTCTCAGAAGAGTAAATAGCTGCCTTTCCTCTGCAAATGTGAACAAAACTTTGCAATTGTGCTGTTTCCATTAAATAAACACAACTAAAATCCCGCATGAATAAGTTTGTTCACACAATAAGTCGTTGGAAAAACATGCTGCGTTATCACTGTCCTACCACTTCCTGTCGTCTTTGTTTTTTCTGCCAGTAGTAACATCACACATGAAAAAGGCTGAATAAAAGATGTACAATTATATAGTTGTAAATCTTTGAAAAGCAGAAGTAGAACCTTCTACACAACCAGCAAGAATGTAACAAGTGATTTCTGGATGGTAAATCGACAACAAAACGCTAGTCTTTTCCAGTAGCCATTGTACAGCAGTAAGACCAGCTGACCAAACATCCTGGAGCAGGGTTCGGGTTGCTAGGTGACGGGCTAGGCTTCGCTGGGCGTGCTAGCCGAGGAGCTACTCAAAAAACGTCTGGGTGTTTTGTATTTTTGCATAATAGTTTCCATTTTGTATCCAGATCTAAATCTAACTGAGTTTTTGTCTCAAGATGTGAAAATTGATGTTAAGAGACAGTCTCCATGCAGTCGGTTCAGTCTCTGGATGTTCAAAGCCGGTAGAGAACGGACACTAAAGGCTAGTAGATATGTAGGTTTTACGTCGTGGATAATTACAAATGCAGGTTTTAAATATGACGTTCTAATCCATAGGTTTCATGGGGGATTCATTCGTTGTTATGAATGAATATGGTGCGTTAAATGTTGGACAAAACACAGAATAAGGCAATCTGGTATAAAAACACCCTATGAAGATAGGTTTAAATTTTAATCAGTGGTAGATTATTGAATATGTTATAATATTAGCTGTCACCTTGGAGTATTATGCTTCGCAGCTTAAGCAGTGACTTTTTTCATTATCTGTTATTACATTTACTGTCCATTCAGGTCTTGACTGACACTCTGAGTGATGAATGTTTGATCAGTGGTTACAGCCAAATGTCATCATAAATTACAGTATGTCAGAGTCTGAGCAGAAAAGAATTTTAGAGAGAAGATGTCGCTTGTGATAACTCACCTCTTCTTTAATTGCCTCTGACATCCTCGCTGCAACTATGGCGTTGCTTTATTGGAAAAAAAGTGACATTAATGCTAGAAAGATTACATAAATGTCTTTCATTGTTTTTGTGATAGTTCTAGCCAAATTAATTGTGCTGTTTTTTTTTGTACTGCATTTGAATGTCCTTAAGAGAGTAGTTACAGATTAATTTGTTGGACCATGTTTTTATTAAACAGAACTCTGATTGTTGTTTGGTCATGACGTATCTAGAATCTGATTTTCCTGGGTTAACATAACTAAACGTGAAGCAAACTAGCCTAATATTATGTCAGTCAACAACCTCACATGGTCGTTGATTGATGCACCTCAAATCTTCTGGAAGGTAAAACTAAAGTGCTTCAAAGCAGCAGCAGAATACACAGGGTTTCCCCCGCAGTTTTACAAGCCTGGTGGGCCACCAGGCTTTACTTGTGCCCCCACCAGACTAAGCAATGCTTATTTACTTAAGTATTTTTAAAATGTTTGCATTTTTTAAGACTTTGTAGTTGGTGCTCAGGTATTAATCTTCCAGTCTTTCAATAACTCATAATTATCAAGGGATTTTTTCAAATTTCCTGTGAATTTTAAATATTTTTAAACTCAAAAACACGACGGGCCTCTGGATGAATGACCGCCTTGTTGCCCAACCACTGGGCTTAGCGCATTTTCTGAAGGAAACCTTGATACACTTCCATATTGACACCCTGCCGGTCCTCTAGATACTATTCTACTATGTGTGACAATCAGAGATACGAGCTGGAAATCACTTGATTTATTATTTGTAATCTTCCCATGTTGTCAGAGGAATAGGCGACACAGGAAGCGGTGAAATGAAAATGATAGGCAGGACTCTTTATAGACTCCAGAAACATTCCGGGGATTCGGGCCGATCCTTCAGGGAATCCTGTCAGTGTAACTGGAAGAGCCCGACAGGAGAGACTGGTCCAGACCTCAGCTGCTCTGCAGAGGATAAAAACGGTGAAAGACTGCAGGAAAATCCTGAATAACCTACATTATTTGCAACATCTTATAGTAATATACATATTATTAATGTAATACCACTGACATAACTGAAAAGGGCCAGTGTGAGGCTGATGTAACAACTTCTGACTTTGTATCATGTTGGCAACATGTCAGCCTGTAGCAGAACTATACAGGAGACCACACGCAAAAAATAAAGACTCTCCACACACCAGAGTGTTATTAAATTCCACTTTAGTGCATATAACATGGAAAATCCTTTGAAATCTAATTACAAAGGATGGGTTGGTATTGCACAGGGAAACGAGATATCAGAACAGCAAATTAGGCTACAAATGGCTTAAAAGATTTAGATACGGGATCAAGACAAGAAGGCAGACAAGAATAACTTTATGCAGCGGGATAAAGTAACGATAACACCCGAAGCGAAATGCCGTGAGTTGAGCCTTCTAAGCTTTGCATAGAGTAAAGTATAACAGCGGCTTTAATGCACTCAGTGTTGGGTTTTGTACCATATTAATTTTGAGCTTTTAATTGATTGATTAGAACAGTCTTTTCTAAGTGTGGAATGGTACAACATACCACTTCAACAGAGCACAGCCTGGACACCATTTTCTCTCATTTTTTGGAAAGTTTGTCAACTCATGGTGTTGAAGTTATACACAACTTAATAAATGAAGTTGGATAAAGTTTTTCAATTGTAATTACTTGAATTACAATTGAAGCCATTCAATTAAATTGAATTGATTTTTCAGTGCAGGGGGCGCTAGGGCGTCCAGCAGCTTACCACTTTTTTGTGTTTAAAAAATGTTAAAAGTTGACAGCAAATGTGAAAATATGCTTCCAACCATTTCACCAAAGAGACTCTATAACCAGCCTTTGCTATAACTGTTACTGGTGTATAAAAATAAGCAATACTTAGCCTGATGGGGGTGCAAGTAAAGCCTGTTGGCCCGCCAGGCTTATAATATTCTGATATGCTTAAATCACCCTTAGAAAGTTTCCAATAAACAAGACACTTTTTATACAAATCTCTGATTCTTATTGGATATTTCCACTCAGGACATTTCCATTTGTTGGTTTCCTGGCTCAGACCGTATTTTTCCGTAAAGCTTCAGCAGGACTAAGGCCACGGCCTTTTTCAGAAGCCTGACATCCGTCTGCTTTGTCCATTCCAAAGTCAGTTTTGACGTCCATCTGCCAACACGTGGAAGCTAAAAACCTTAAAAAGAAACTTTTTTTTAATGGAGAAATGACTTAAACTCTGAGCTGTTTGACCGCAGTCATGAGTGATGCTTTCCACTGTAATCAATGAAAATACAGGAAGTCTTCTAACCTAATAAGTTTTTCAAGATGCAGTTGACAGGTAAATGTATTGTTTTTACCTGGTTCAACTGGTAAAGGCCTGTTTTTACGCACGCAGAAATGTTTTTATCAAACACACTTTTTTATGACAGTGTTTCCAGAATCGGCGCTCTCTGAAGCTGTTCAGATAAAACGGTGTCTAATGAGGATCTGAGCGCCTGCTGTGCTCACATCAATTCTTCTCAAGTCCTGATTAGGCTGTAAAACCAGCCTACAGGTAGCTACAGAGGCTTTTCAGTCCTAGTGAATGGAAACAAACGGTTTTCTTTCACATGTAAGGCGGACTAGTCTGAAATGATGCTGATGGTATAAAGTCTGTTTGTAGATAAGGTGGAGAACAGCAGCTAGAGTATACGAAGTGATGCAGCCAGGAAGTGGAAACAAGTGTGCTGCTAACAGAGTGTGTGTGGGTGCAGGCGATAAATCATGTCACCGTTTAGACTCTGCTTCTGTCCACCATCTTTCATCTCCCTCTGATTTCATTGTTCTTTGCCCCCAGTGATCTTTTTTGTGTGTCTTTCTCTTCTCTTTAGCCTCAGTCTAACGTTTTTTCCCCTCAACTTTTTCGTTTCCATTATTGCCAGTGTCGTGACCTTACCTGACATGTTGCTGCTACGTCCAACTAACAGAGCTGAAAGCGAAAGCACACAGACACCAAGTCGCGGCGGAAAAACTATGTCTTTTTTTCTTTTTTTAATTCCTATTTCTTGAGGCATGTGTCAGGGTCAACGTCAGATATTCCTAAAAATCACAGACACTTTTGGTAAAGCAGCGACCTTTAAGCTTCCTCTAAATCTTTAGCATTTTTTAAGTTAGTTGGAACAAACTACTACAGGCAGTTTTTAACCTTTGGGCCCCTTTTTGTATACAGTGTGGTGGACGTAATCAACTGTGTTTTTCAGGCTATTTTTCAATCTATAGCCGATAAGGGATCTTTAAACTTTGCTATTTGCTTCTTTATTCCCCAAAATGTTTGTAGCCTCCAACCCAGCAGTGGAAACACATTTCTTGAGGTGCTACTAGATATGAAGTGAAGTAATTGTAGAAAATGTGTATAAAGTTGAGTCAAACATTTTCAACTCCTAAATCAATTTCACAATATTGCAAATCTTTTTTTCCTCCTTTTCTTTGTGATATACTGTATATTCCAGTTAGTCGTTAATAGTTGTACCTTTAAAGTATAGCCTGTGAGGTTGTGTTAGCATATGAGTGTTTTTTTCCCAGAATGCTCCATTGTTTTCATTACATCCGGACCTGCCATCATATCATTGTATAATTTTGATTCTCCACAGATGTCTGGGAAATATTCCTTCCTCTTCATAAAACCTGAAATGATTGCCAACCGTTAGATTTGATGGAGCATAATGAGAAGTTGCCTGTCTGACATATTTATGTTCACAATGAAAGCTGCCATTAACTGGCAGGTCAGAGAGGGGGTCTGGCCAATTTGTAGTTTAAGGGGTTTGCATTGTCTTTCTAATTTGTGCTCTGCTTTTGGAGGTGGACTGGGATGGTGCTGCAGGAGTATATTAAAACTCATCCAGAATTAGGCCTGTCTTGGCTGGATCTCAGAGAGACTGTCTGGGATCCATGCGGACCCAACTGTAGCCAACACACAATGTCTGGAAAGTAAACCTGGATCAAATCTAAAATATTTGAAAGGAAATTCAGCTTGGGAAGCCGAAATACCTAGGAGTATTGGTACTTGACATGTTGCTAACTGCTGTTTGCAAATCAGGAAATCCAGGAGCGACTGTATTTTCCTCCAAGAGCTGAGATAAGGAAGACTGTAGATGTTAGCTTCTGCGTTAGCACTAACACAGATTACTGTTGATATTAGCTTTTGTGGTAGCGCTAAAAATGACCATAGATGTTAGCTTCTGTTTTAGCAATAAGATGGAACACTGTAGATCAGGGCTGGCCAAACATTTTGAGACCAAGATCTACTTTTTCTCTCACCAGCCGTCTGAGATCTATCACATCGACACGAAAATATAAAAATTGTAAATGAAACTCTAATATTGACGTATTTTATATGCAAATATCCATGAGTTATAGCAGAGATATCAAAGTGGTAGAAAACCTAATGCAGTTTCTTCCTCAGTGACATTCTGACACTGGGAGGAGGTTACTGGTTTCAGAAGCTGGTTGCAAACTTGAGGCCAGCAGGTGTCAGTCAGTTATGGCAGATCTGAACTTTGGTTTGATGACCTCAATATGATAAACTTCAGACTGATAGGAGGAACCACAGAGCTCTGTTAAGTTAAAAGCACATCTTCTGAAGTTGGGATGTTTTTCCTCCAACAGGTTCCAGAGGAATCGCCTCCAACCAGATGTTGGACTGGAATTTATTTCAATGTCATTTGTGAAAGTCAGCTTCTCATTTTCAACAGTGGAGCTATAAAAGTTGAAAATGTTATTATTTTGGAGAAAGTATCAACATCAATATTTCCACTAAATAAGAGACAAAAATAAATCATGTTTGATGGAGGAAAAACCTCTCAGACTCGGAGCTCAAAGCAAGATGCCAGAGAACAACAAACACATTTCTTTGTAAATAATAGTATTATATTAATTTAATTTCATATAATTATCTCAGTAGAAGCCATTTGTTTGTTACTTAATAAAATATAATTGTGCTAGGAGTCCACTGTGGTCAGATAGTGGTGGTCCACCCTTGAGTATCAGCACTTTTTCTCACTGAGAAAAGCGACTCGTGTGTGACAGTGCAGTGTATAGAGACAGATAGCACAGAGAACAATGACAGCCCAGTGCTGGAACAGGACGGGACAGGAATCCCGCATGTCCTATCTGCTCAGTGTGTCAGGGAGAAAATTACTACCATCCCTACTATGAGTCTTCATTTGCTAAACAGATGCTGCTCAATGCCAAATGGGTCATTAAACCAATTTAAGTGTGTGCGAGTTTGTCTGCTTATGTGTTTGTACATGCTGTCTGCACCGCAGCGTACTGCAGCATGTGGGTAGTTTGTTTTTTTTTGCAGTCTGTGTATGGGTATGTATTATGGATTAGTATGTTGTATTGATGAGGACATATGGTGTTTCCATATGGGTGTGTGATGGTTTGTCAGGTCTTAATGCACTGAGCCAGGCACAAAGCCAGATACGGGTCCAAGGGGCTGCAAAGAGAGGTCAGAAAAAAGTTCAAATAAAGACAGATAACAAGGAATGCATTAAGAGACTCATTTCTTATTGAACTGTGGGTCCTAAATTTGTAATAATAGAGAAATGTAATGATGTGAACCGAAAGGTAATCACTTCTTTAGCTTATGAAATCTCTTTTCAATCAAAGAAAAGATTGAACAAACAGCACAGAAAGGCCACAACAGCACACAAATTAATTGATTAATAAATCATACAACTGATACGATGTATTTTAGAAAAATGTGTCCAATTCCCTCTTTTAAAGGTGAATCCTGTTTCTGCCTGAGTGAGAGCTACAGCTGGTAATCAGTGTGTTTTTAATTTCCTGTATAATCAGAACCTAACAGGGTTCCAGCCAAAGCCTCTTTTTCGGTGACTTTGAGATAATCTGGATTAGACATGCCCAGCTAGCACCAGAAGGTAACTCAAACATGTCTGCAGTGACCATTTGGGCCAAATTTGCCTCACTCACTCACTCTGGCTTTTTTATTTTTTATTTTTGCACCCACCTCGGACAGTTCAGGGATTGCAGCGGGGGCTGGCACCTTTCCCAGCTGTCATCAGGCGAGACGCAGAGCACACCCTGGACAGCGCATCAGAAGGCCAACACAGAGACATATGAGACAGATATCCATCCTTACTTACTGTATCTTTCAAAGATGCTTTAGTATCATTAACTGGATGTTTTTGAGCATGTTTTCCCCCCAAAAAAACTCACGTTCATGGGCAGAAAATTCCAACTGCACACAAGAAACAAAGACTTTCTTGCTCCAGGGCATCAATACAAACTGATTACACAGACTTGCGACCTAATATTTTACCAGCTTATATTTAAAAAATATAATATCTGCTACAAAAGTCTACAGGTTTACTTTCCAGCACATTTTCTGGCTTGATGTGTTGTACTGCCTTGAAATACATCCACATGTTTGCCTCAAGTGAACGTAAATGTTCTGCCTTAATGAAAACTCAAAACTTAAAAAAATAAAGTAAAATTGGCATTGGCATTTTACAAATAGAAATAATTTAGGTAATTCTAACTGACCTTAAACAGGAAATATATAGGTCAGTTCACTAGCTAGTGAGTTAGCTAGCTCACTAGCTCCCTTCACTTTGCTAGCTAGTGAAATTGTAGAACTTTGGTTTTCAAGGGCATTTTGTGTCTTTGAAATATTTCTCTGCTTCAACATTCCTGAAACAAATAATTAAGTCATAAACTGAACTTTCACTGCAGCCATTTAATCCAGGTGTGTGGGAACGAAGGACACATCTGGACAACCAGCCTGGAAGACTGGAGTTTGACACAGTCAGTAAATATCTAGCTTCATGGTTTCATTTGCATATTTACGTCACGTTAAATGTACAAGCATGCTTTTCCTCTGGTTTTATGTACATTAATTATTCAGCATGGATTTGGGAAAATTCTGCACATAACATGTTTCAGTGAGTTCAAAGCAGCAGTTTAGCACACCCTGACCTCATACGTTACTAAAACACACATTTCCCAACCTTCTCCACCTCCCCAAATATATATTTCATGTAGTTTGGAAGTAAACAAGTTTAAGGGGAAAAATTCCCACTTGTGATGAAATCCTGAAAGAAAAACTGCAATCGTATGAGCGGGTGATGTGAAGTAAGGAAACAAGCACACAGAAGTGTGCTAAGACTTATCTGAACGTGTAATACGTTAAAAACGTTGCCTCCCCGTATGTCTGTAAGTTATCTTTCGCTGTCGGTCGGTGGGAACAGGGGAAGTTCATTTGACTGGTTTCTGTGGCTTTACATTTTGAGCGCAGTGTGACTCGCTCGTACCCGGCGGCGCGATGGAAAAAAAACAAAAAAACAACTGACATTTTAATGAGAAATTGAATATTTCAACTTGCTTTCCCTAACCCTCATTAACTTTCATTATGTGCTGCCCTCAAGCTAAGCAGACTTAGCACAGACACAAGAGAATGTCACTTATTTGGAAACCTGCTTTTGACAGAAACGGTTTTTGTCGTTGTTCCTAAATGACAGTTATTAATCCTAATCCGGTACAAAATAAAAATGTAATCTGACGGCCGTACGTTGCGACTTCAGTGGGTTTTAAGTTGCCTTCAGTGAACGGCTTCAGAAGCTCAGAACCTCTTCAAGATATCGCCTTCAAAGTTAAATAAGACGTACCGGCTAACGTTTCCAATTCACCCAGAATTAGAAACACGTCCTCCGCTACGATAAGGCTTCAGCTTTCACTCTCAGCGTTCACTACTCTGCGTCGTCAGACTTTTGTTAGTCCTACATTCGTGAGCCAGAGCAGCCAGTCACCCAGCTGACTGCAGTGATAAGAGGTGAAGCTGAGACTGATGATGCCACGCTGGCCTGAGTGGGTGAGGGTTTTTTTTTTCACTGAGCACGTGTGCGTGCCATTGCGCTTCGCCAACTCACACACAGCGTACCAGGACACCTGAAGAGGCATACACACCCTCTCACACGCCTTCACACACAGGCCCGCGCAGAGACCACTGCGGTCTTACTGGCTCCATGCTGGATGTGATGTTATAAGAAGTGGCTTAATGGTGCCATATTGTGTCCCTTCTTCTCAGAGACACACACAGAGGCCCGCGCACACACACCCACTTAAGACTCAGACCTTTCTGAGACCACTGAGCACACACTTACAGCTGGAAATGCTACACCGCTGGAACATAACATTTTCTTACAGATTCTAAATTTAGCCTTATTTTATAACATTAGCATTCTGTTCCAAAACCAGATTCAAGTCATGTAAAGCTGAAGTCAGTGGGCTGTTGGTAATGGCAATCAATCTAAAACTTTAAGATGACTTTCAGCATAAACATGGTTCAACTGTAGTATGAAGTATACAAAATGAGGATTTTTTTTTCCTTTAAATAATGGCTTACAGTTTTGGTTAAGAGCTATAGATATTCAATAAACAGAAATTGTAATAATTTTCCATCAACTGTGATTTAATCCCATCTTGTCAATTTTGATTTTTTTTTTTTTACATCCCATATATTTCTGATGATACTTCACCTTACAGTGTATTTCAAGTGGATTAAAAAACATTTTATGAAGGCTCCAAACAAAATGTTTCTGGATATGTCAAAATCATGTTGACAAAAGTACCAGAAACATAACAGGAATATAAAAAACCCCCGTTTTGTAATAAAACCCTCCTGCTTCCCCATCCTCCAACACTGTACAAACACTAATGGCTCACCAACATTTTATTTTTTACCTGACAACTGCCAGCAACTGCAGGAGTGACAGTCATATAATGACTAATGCTGGTGTCAGAATATTAAATGATAGACAGATGACTATCTAACTTACTCACAGGGTGACTGACTGGGCGAGTGGCAGGTTGACTGTCTGACTTGTTGACGGGATGAATTTCCAGGAAAAAAAAACGAAGGAAAGTTGAAGCTGTTCTGATTCTATTTTGGTGGCGTAGACTGATGTGCTGGGATGACAGAAAGGTTGACTCAGTGACTGACTGACTGACTGAGAATGTGACCTCTCTGCTCGGTCCTTTCCACGGCCGATGTCTGAGGATAACAGCTGACTCACTGAAGGTCGTCCTGCAGCTGGCCAATCAGAGACGAAACTGCGGAGAAGTTGACCGTTGGACAAAGAGACTTGTTTGCATATACAGTGATACATGTAAATTTGCCCCTTTTTTTTCCTGTTGTGTTGTTATTGTTTACATCCAGAAATCTTGTGCATCCGCACAACGCCGCAGGGTAAAAAGGATGATTCTTTTACAGCTGCGTTGCCCTGGCAGAACAACTCTGTTAACAAAATGAAACCTGGAGATGTAGGTGTTATTAATGCAGTGCAGTGCGTCACAGCAAACGGTGACGCTGAAAAACCGTTAAAGAACAAAACCACTCACTCTTTTTTTTTTTCTTATTCGGCTACACTACACACAGACCCATTGCCATGGCAACTGACTCACAACAGCTCCATTAGGTTATAGAGCAGAGATTATATTCAAGGGTATCAAGACTCAACACCAAAAAATAGGCAAACGTTTTCCGCACAAAGGACAGAACATTCAGCCCATTACAGGTTTATGTTTTTTAACCTTGATGTTTAATTTGTGATTATTATGAGACAATTTTATCACCTTTTGTACAGATAATCTGTCATAATATGCACAGATTATCAGTTTTAGTTTTTTGTTTTTTACTAAAACAAAGCACACCAAATTCCACAGCACATCTACATGTTAAGTTTGTCAAAGTCAAGCTAGTGTAGCTGACCAACTACCCTCTTCCTCAATATATCTCTTTAAATCAAACTTTTTTCTGACCTGTGAAATGTGGTCAGGAAAAAGTTTGACATATCAAACTTTTTAAATGTTTAAAAAGTTTGATTTAAAGAAAAATATTGAGGAAGAGGGAAGAAGGTCAGTTAGGCTGGCTTGACTCAATATTTTTCTTTAAATCAAACTTTTTCCTGACCTGTGAAATGTGATTCCCTTGGACTTTATCTAGTTGTTGTATTGTTGATAATTACTAGCAAAGCACTGCTACTATCGACCAATAAATTTGAGCATCGGCTGATCACCGATCTCCCAAACTTAAGGAAATCTGCGGGCCAATAAATCGGTTACCCTTAGGTTTAAATTATTCTTCAACAGTTTTTCTGTGTTGTTTTTCCATCTGCTGTGGCGCTCAGCACATCCACATCTCCAGGTTTCATTTAGTTCACAGGATTGTTCTACCTGCAAACCGACGTCGCGGTTAAGGATGGCAAGTGAAAATCACCGTTGTACCTTTCTGCATTGTGCGCACGCGCGAAAAACGTTTAGTTTCTTTCTAGTTCCTCACTTTGTTCCTCTGTCTTGTTTTGGTTTTACTCCTCTGTATTCACTGTTCTGTTGTTTACATGGACTGTCTCCACTAACTCAACTCCCGTCTTCCCTCTCACTTGCTCCTTTTAGGAAAAAAGTGCCCATGTTTCAATAAAATCCAGTTATCCCGTTTCTACTCTTTGTAATGGAACCAGGATATCCACTTGATGGGATCGGATTGAAATACAATATGTTACTGAACTGAAGGGAGCAGCAGTGGATCACGCTTTGCTAGAGATGACAATAAAACTCTTGGATTTGAAACTGTCATGTGAAAAGACACACGACTCTGGTTTTTTAACGAGGCATCGATGGGAAATAATTACTTTTGTCTGAGAGGTTTCTCTAGTCTGTTCCTCCTTTCCTTTCCTTTGAGTCTGTTTCAGTTGCTTTTTGTAATGCAATGTGCATCATTTAGAAAAATAAAATCTCTTCTGGAGTACTGATCTTAAAAAGGTTAACGCCGTTAGCTGCCAGCAGGAACGGCTGAAAAAAGAAAAGCACCCAGGAGCGTTCCAGAAACACTTTTCTTCACAAATATAACAATTCTAAGACGACTAAAAAAATGAAAATAAAAACTCCTGTAAAAAATGTCCCATTTAATTTTTCCTCTCCTCCTTTATTTTTTTTCTGTTCCGTTTTGCAATTTGAGATATCTACGGCTTTTTTCTTGTTGCGCTTTGACTCGATTTCTTCCTCCTGGTGGGGGGGCGGCAGGTCTGCGCCGTGCACAATGGTGACCTCTGTGCTCTTAAACGTCTTATTTTCGGTGGCTTGTGACAGCGGGGGAGTTTTCTTTGTGGAGATGTGAGGAGGTGTAGCTGACAGACCTCTAGAGGAGGCTGGCACCGGCTCGGAGGAAACATGAAAATACGGACATTTTCTCTGCGTCTGTCACCGCTCCCTCGTGTGTATCCATGTATGTTGGTGTACATGTATGTTCACGTGTTGTGTTGGACTCCAGTCCAGAACAGCAGCTGCTTAACAACATGACAGAAAACTTTCCTTTTTGTTGACTTTCTTTCTGGATTTCACTGTTTTACTTTGCAGTTTTCTCATTTTCTTTGTGTGTATTTAAAGTTAAATACTGGAAGTCTCATATCAGCTCATGTCTTATTGCCTACAATACTTTTTAATAGCATGCAATACAAATGTGCTACAAATGTTGTTTTAAGACATGTTTCCAGACTGGTTGCCTTTTAGGAACAAATTCTTAACTTTTCCCAATTTTTGTTTACAGTTATGAGAAATCATATTTGCGATGTGGTGACAAAATTAAATAAAAAGAAATCCTCACAGCATTTAATTGGGTTAATTTTTCTGCTCGCGTTCTGACCACCATTACTTTTCCGACATGCATATTTCTCCACAGAACTGTTTGACCAGAAGATTTAATACAGCAGCTGTGAATGGAAGCAGCAGAAAGTCTCCATACATGTTTTACTCATGAGGTTTTAACCAAGTCAATTAGCTCAACATTTAGCTCTGAGCTAAATATCTAATTTGAGGTTAAATATTTAGCTACCAACCTAAATACTTAGTTAGCAAGCAGTTAGCTTATTAACCAATATTGTTAATATTTAGCACACAAGCTAAATGTTAAGCTTTCTTGCTACATATTTAGTTAGCAAACTAAATATGTAGCTTGTACATAGATATTTATTTGTTGATATAGCTAAATATTTAAATATTCCAGCTGAATATTTAGCTTCATGATTTACCTCCGAACCAAATGTTTATTTTTGAACCACAATAGTGCTAGCAGTATTGCTAACCAATATATTTAAATCAAAATATTTAGTTTGGACATAGATATTTAGCAAATATTAAGCTTTGAGCTAAACATTTAGCTTAATGCTAGCTAAACAGATCTTTTGGAAGTGGATATTTAATTTGTTACATGAATATTTAGATTGCTAGTTAAATATTTAATTTGAAACTGTGACATTCAGAATAAATGAATAACACGGTGAAAATATGACTGAAAAATGGAGTCCCCAAGCTGACAAAGGTGAAAAATATTGACAGAATTATAGAATTCATTTTGACATCATTCATATTCATATCTTACGTTATATTTTCTGGGACAGGGCTGCTGGTTGCAACATTTTTGCGACCAATTTCAACCGATCCTATTTGGACATCAACAACTCAGAAAGAGACGCTCAGAAAACTTGCGTTCAGGCCTCAAAAGCGTCTCTGTCTACAGTCGTATCGTTCCCTTGGACGTTTTCCTCTCTGGCTCAAGCCTCCTCGCCATATTACAACTTGAAGTGTTGGACATATGGCTCACTCCACCGCGCGCCAAGCCAGTTCTCCTGCTCTCCTCATCTGTTCCTTCTGGATCCAGATGAGGAGGCGATCGGCCATATGCTGTTCAGACGTAACCTCCGAGAGGAGAGGAGAGGGGCGAGCCGCTCTGCCGCCCCGCAGGGGGAAACGGCGTTCTGCTTCTTCAGCTTCTCTCCGTGGTCGAGGGAGCCAGAAAGATGGTGAAGGAGGAGAAAAAGGAGGAGCAGGAGGAGGAGAAGAAGTGGAGGGAGGTGAGCGTTCTTGGCACATGCTCTCCTCTTCTCTTCTGCTGGCAGACAAGCCATCTGACACAAGTGATTACTCATCTCATTACAGTCAGCGCTTAACCTCTGTGTGCAGGCGTGTGTGTGTGTGTGTGTGTGTGTGTAACAAACAGCCTCGTATCGACTCTGTGTTGCATAAACACGGACATGTG
Source organism: Xiphophorus couchianus (assembly GCF_001444195.1). Classification (NCBI taxonomy): domain Eukaryota; kingdom Metazoa; phylum Chordata; class Actinopteri; order Cyprinodontiformes; family Poeciliidae; genus Xiphophorus; species Xiphophorus couchianus. The sequence goes on along the minus strand of NC_040250.1, from coordinate 26,805,462 downwards.
ACTGCTCCTTGTGTTTGAATTGACCTCTTCAGTCGGAACCGCTGTCCACCAAACAGACTCCAGGAAATACTTGATGGTGTGACATTTGATCTGACTAAGTGCGGGTTAAGTGTGTTTTACAGTGCAGGGCGGCTGTTTTAGTCGCACTGCGCTGGGTTTTTAAGTCGTATGTTCGCATGGCGTTCACGGGGAAGTCCTCGGGCTCGTTGCCGCCGAGTGTGTGACGTCGGAGTCCAGCGGGCCGAGCTGAGCGCTCCGGCGTGCTGCAGTGTGCAAACACCACAGTAGGGAGAGCTGCCCAAGAACCGCACAGACGTTACAGAAGATATTTTTCAGATTCCGATATGTTTTGAAAAAACGAAAAGGGAAATTGTTTGTTTTTAAGTCAGAAAAATATTTGGTGCATATGTTTGACTTTGATGTCCAATTTTTGTTTAAAACTTCTGAGGTTTATAAGGGGGCAAACCCTGGCGTTGTGACTTTTGATTTTATGTTGTGGCTTTTCATTTTGTTGACGCTTCTGAGCCACTGTGGAGTCACAGCCCTTTATGTGTCTCATGAATTGTCTCACTACAACAGCAAATTTCAATGTATTTTGCTAAAATACTGCAGTGGCAGCTTCATGGAGATGTTTTCCTTCAGTGGGGATAGAAAAGCTGCTCGGAGTTAATAGGAAGATAAATAGAGCTAAATTCTGGCCCATCCTCGTAAAAGAACCTGTTAGAGATATGTGGCTTTAATAGCTGTAAAAATAGTTTCCTTTTTATTTACCAAAAAGGGTTAAGATGATTATCACTTCAGAATCCAGCACTACTTTGTGTAGCTCTTTCTTGAATCTATTTCCATGGTGGAAACCGACCTTTGGGTCCCAATCAGACCCAACCCTCCTTGTTTTACCTCAGTGGTTCTCCAGACTTATTTTTTATGACAGACTTAATAGTCCAGAGCACAACTGTAATAATTTTCATATTTGAAATCTTCTGTGAGGTGTCAGACTTTTGGACTCCCATGGATTAATACCAAGTGGAAAGAAAGCACATGAATAGGAAACGTTTCTCAGACAAAATTTTCTCCCGTGGTTCTTCAATAATGGTATTTGACGATGAAACATAACATAAAATTGAAGTCATTGTATGCGGTCTGATACTTTCTGACACACAGCATGACTTTAAAAATAATTTTCTGGAAGAACTTTCTGTAACAAGTATACAGATGTTATGATTATGTTTTAAGAAAAGCACTGTGAGGGTCGCCCCTCATTTCAGCATTTTTATTATGCCGAAATGATTGAAAAGGTAAATTTAAGATTTAAAACAAGAATTAGTGTACAATAATTGTTTCTCATTGCATTCATTAGACATTTTTGATACAGAGGTTTTAGCTCTTCCCAAGTCTTCCTGTGTGTCACTCTTGTTTGTTTAATTTGTCTAGTTTGAGTTTTAACCCCAAAGTACATTAAGGGAACATAAAATATAATTTCTTTTGGTACACAGTCTGCATCTCCAGGTTTCATTTGAACATAACAGAGATGTTCTACTGTGGCAGCGTGGCTATGGATGGCATGTAACTTGTGCATATGTATTAATTAGTTTTATTTTGTAACCAGGTTGCTATGCATTGCAGACTTCTGCCCCGGTCCCTCTTGAAAATGGGATCCAGATCTCAATGAGGTTTACCTGGTTAAATAATAAAAAATAATGTAACAGAATTGTCTTTTTGCCCTTCTGCATTGTGCAACTTGCATCGTGTCTACTTCCATTGTGGATACCTTAAAAAAAATAATCTCCAGTTTCCCTTTAGCAAAACAGGAGCCAAGCAATGTGGTTTCTGACCAGAGACAATGTTAGACTTGTCACTAGTCGCTATTAGTTACTATTTATTTACCTGGTTGTTTTGAAGGAACTCCTTTCTCTTAATGGTGCGTTCACACAAAAATGCCCATCTAAAACTGTCAGGATCTGTGTTTTTCTATGTTTATTTAGAGTTTCTGTGTCCGTAAGTCTCTTCGTTGTCCTGTCTTCCCCTTGATTGTTCCCAGGTGTGTCTCGTCTCTGTGATTACCCTCCCGTGTATTTAACTCCACCTGTGTTCTTTGTTCCTCGTCGGGTCCTCGTCAATGTCTAGTCTGTTCGTCGTCAGTGTTTCCATGTGCCTGCTGTTCGTTGTTGGACTTATTTATTATTAAAATCTTCATATTCATCTGACCTGGGTCCGCTGTGTCTACCTCACCACCCGCACTTCATGACAAAAACGCTTTAAGTTCGACGCGTGTGCACTTTTGGTGCGTTCACACCAAACACGCCAAATGGTTGAAATCGCTCGAAATGAGCCGCAACGGCCCACAATGCACCTCCAACAGCGACGCTCAGAAAGCGTTAAAAAAAAAACTACTTAAAAAGACAGTCAGTTTTAAAGAATACTTCCCCTTTAAGTATCGGCTGCTGTGTTAGTCGATCAAAGTAGATCAACACCTAAATGAACACTTTTGCTCATGTCTGGTTTTGCTTTGACCAATTGTTTGTCTGTACTCTTGCATTCCAAAGCAAAACCCCAAAAATAAAAAATGAAAAAGTGAGTAAAATGCTGGAAGCATAATTGCGCTGAAGATGAAAGCCCCAGCTTTCCATAGAACGAGATAACAGAAAGAAAACACTTGAGCGCAGCCTTTCTGCTTCGCCCGTACCTCCCAACACAAGTCAAACTCAGCACTTCATGTGAAGTGGCTTGTTTCTCTGCTGTGATTTCCATCTCCATTTGAAAAGGGCCTCAGAAACATTAGACATCAGCAGAACAGCTTTATGTGATGGCAAATAAGAAGAAGAAGAAAAAAAAAACGCTGCTTACGCACACCGTCAATTGTGGCATTCTGGTTATTTCTCATTCTTCGTTTCAAAAGCAAAAGATGAGGGGTTTTCCCCAGGAAAGTGTTTTGCTGTTTCACGTTTTTGATGCAGCGAGGAGGAAAAAGCGAACGTTTCAAAAGACTGCCGCACAAACAGTTTCTGCGCTTTGAATTTAGCAGAGCTTACAGCGGGGGTTTCCTGGCTGGTAGCCAGGGTTCTTTGTAACTGACGGGAAAAGAAAAAAAAAATCAAAACTAAACAATCAAATATTTACTCTGATTTCATTAATCCATGTTTTGTCTCTGTGCAGATTAGAAAGAGATGGCGTAAGACAACAAAAAATCAATAAACAAAAGGAAAAATAAGATGGAAATAGAAATAAAAATCAGTCCATGTTGAGTTTTAGATTTGCTGAGATCTTCTGGAGAATATCTTAAAGGGGAAGTTCAGAATATAAGAAATGGGTTCTGGTCCAGTCAATATAACTTCAGCTTTATTTCCGTTTCTGACAACTTGTCTTTATCTTGCTTTTGAAATAGCTAAAAAGCGTCCAGATTAACAGATTCAGTACAGAGATCAGTCAAAATGCTTGAAACAATGTTATTTTTACAGTTTTCTCCACTATTTGTTAAACAAGAGAATCAAGAAATGTCAGGAAGTTTGAAAATACGATTAAATATGGTTTAGTGATACAAATCACTTTCTTTAAGAAGAAGCTTAATTCAAATGAGAATGTTTTTCAGGAACAATATATGAGTGATGTGCCATGCAGTAACAATTTGCGCAGTTCATTGACCAACTGTACAAATAGAAATCATGACATTAAATCCCTCATTTCAATTTGCCATTAATTTTAAATGTGCCAATTTCAAAACAAAAAAAAGCTCAGGTGTTTTGATAAAAATGTTTTTGCACCAGGATGAGGTGTTTTGTTTTGGGGGTGGGGGATTTGATCAAAATTGATTTATTTTGCCACGGAAACACTTTTCTCATCACACAACTCACACGATCAACAACCGGACACATAAGACGACGACAGGAAGTGACAGGAGGGCGAAAGCGCGACGTGTGTTTTAATGACTGATCGCCTGAACAAACTTATCTACGTGTTTTTCTTGCATTTTTCATTTAATGCAAAAAAAAATTGTGGTTTTTTTTTTTTTTTACATTATAGACGAAGATTAGTGTATATTTGTTTTAGAAATGCATAAAGGTACCTAAAAGAGAAAAAATAAAAATCTTCATAATTTTTATTGTTATCACAACAATATCACAAAATATTGCGATAAAATTCCAAGTCCATCTCATCCACTAACGGTTTTCATGAAAACTGTTAGCTGAACATCAAACACATCCTTCCACTATAATTTGATTGCAGAGGCTTTAATGACACAAATATATGATTAAGGTAATGTGACAGAAATGCTAACGGAGTTAAACTAAGTGTAACTAAGCACATCGACATCAGATTTAAGGGAACGCTGAGGACATGCAGCGACATATTGCAACACCTCTCCATCTTGTTGTGATGTGAGGCAGAAATGAACCACATGCTGATTGGAAACATCAGAATCTCCAAACATTTTCCCGTCTGAATGCGGCAGCTTGGAAGGTCTGACCGCTCCGGCTGCAGCGTCTGACTCCAGAGAGACGGTGCGCTCTCATCAAGCCCTGAGCAATTATGCACACCTCTTCTAATGCGAGAACCCTGATTGCATCTCGCCACCGTCAACACGAAGGCTCTCACAATATAAGCGCGGAGGTGCCCTGCGGCTTGTGGTCGAGGCTTCGCAAAACCTAAAGGAGAACACAGTTTTTAAAAAAAGGGAAATAAGCTTCTCCAGATGACAACGATTTAGTTTCTCTGCTATTAATTTTAACAAATAACTCACTTTCAGAACACAGCACTTTGAAAACGCACGGCGAAACCACTGTGGTCACAATAACTACTAATAAAAACCGAAATTAAACGGCTCCACTTAAATTACGAAGGATTCACCTGGTGGCGTCTGAAGGCACAGTCTCATAAATTCCTCCTGGTCCACTTCTGAACTAAATTCGCTCCAAAGCGTCCCGTCTATAACTCTTCAACATGTTGTCAGCCTCCGATCAGTTCAGTGTCCAGTTGACTAGGTCGGGGCGTCTGGCTGCGCCAAGTGTAGTGAAGAGTTAATTGTAATTTGTCAAAAATGGCGGACGCCCTTCAGATTTTTCAGTCTCTTAACCCCCCCGGCGGCCTTAGCGTGACGCTCAGGAAGAGAGCAGCAAATGTCACGGTCAGACGGTCAGTTTCCAACACCACACACACACAACTAAACAAAAAAAACCTGGAAAAGGTCACATGGGGTCAGTGAGACCCTGTCGGACTGCACACAGTAGAAAACTCGTGGTGTCTAAATGACTCCATCTCTTAAGACTGCGGGAGGGTTGAAAACATGACAAAAATTTAAAAAAATGTCAAATACGCAAAGTATTCTGTTTTAAATTTTGTAATTTTTTGGCACTCGGATTCATGTGCTGCAGTGTCAGACGTGCAGGACGAAAGTGTCTTCCTACTCCAAACCAACGCAAAGCAGTTGTAAGATGCGATTTTAGGAGTTATCGTAAATTTTTCAAAAGATCGTGGTTAGAAAATTTGCTGATCAATTATATGTGATTCCTCCTATGTGAAGTTAATGTTGCTGCACCGTACTGTGCTTTTAACTACCTTCAGGACACAAGGACAGATGCACCTATTACGTCTTTCACCAAAGCCCAATGATGAAGGCTCACACTCTGCCTCATTGCCTTCATAGTGACTTACAGGACCGGCAGTCAACATAACCCTTTTCTTTTCTTTCTTTTTTTTTTGCTAGATCCCGTTCACTTCAAGGTCTAGTATGCCGCCTTTTATTTCCACGGCTTTTCCTTTTTGCATACCAGTAAAGTTGAACGCGCCTTGTTGCTCTCGCTGACATCCATCATCAACGTAGTAAGCGGCAGCTTCAGGGTTGCCACTGCTTTATCACAGCCTTCTCGCTAAACTCCAGCCATTACGGGTGGGGGGTGGGCAGCTGCCACGTAGGGCAACGCTGATCACATTTTTCAAACTCTTCATTTTGGTGGAAAAGGCTGACAGCTAAAGCCGGTGAGTGAGGAGGCAGCCGGGCCTGGTTGTTATGACATAATAATTTGATTTTATAGGTGGTTTCAAGGTTGAGCGTGTAAGTGCGGAGTGAGAGTGACTGGATAGTTCGAAGACGAGCAGAGTAGGACCATTCGGAGCGTTTTGTTCTTGCCGTTTGAGCAGATCATAAATTGCGTGGGTGAACTGCGAATTCAATACATCAAAATGACTCCCTCCCCTTAATTTAGTGTTTTCCACATGATCTACTCCACGGATCCTCCCCTTTAGCCTTTGAGAGAGTTTGATCTTGCTATGACATTTTGCCCTTCATGCTGTTTAAGCTTTCGTTTAAATCAGGTAGTTGTGTGCTTTATGTATCCAGGTAATTTTTTTTATTTAATTTTATTTATTTTTTGGTCTTGGCTTTCGACCATTTAGTTAAAGTTATTATGTACAGTATATTCCAGACACATAATTTAGTTTATTAACCTAGTCAAGGAATTGTTACCTTCAGTTGTTATAAAAATGTAATATGTATATCAAATATGACTTAAAAGAAATTTGACTTTTCAATTTAAGGCCTTGAAATTGGGCCTCTGTCTCTTTAAGAAGCTCCTGCTCTTTCTGAAACTCCACCATCAAGAAGTCATCACAACATTGCTTTGTTTTTACCAGCGTTGCACTGAGAAGTAGCTCCTATAATGAGCTCAGCAGATCTGCAGTTCCACCAGGTGTTTGCTAATTGCTGCTGACTAGTCTGAAGGAACTGAAGGGGGAAATAGCGTGGGAGGAGCTTTGTCTCAAAGGCGGTGCTCAGGCATTTTGCACAGCTCAATGGTTGCCATGGGAGATTAAAGTATTTCTCAAATGTAAAATTGTTAAGGTAACATTCCAGGTATGTTTCTGGTGAGGAAATAACATGATGTAAAACTCAAAATAGTCACTTTACATAACACTGCCCCTTTAATATTCTTCTCATAGTTGAAGTAAAAGAAATTAGTCAAAAAATATGCTTATTAATTTTCTGGTAAAATGACCATTCATTGTCAGTTATTAGCAACATTACTTGATGACGATAGTAACCGATGTAATGAACATTTTTGTGTTTTTAAACATCACATTTTCTTGATTTTTCTCTCTCTTTCAGTTTTTGTCTTGTTACCGACACAGACAACCTACTGGTGCCAGTAAAACTTTATCTCCATTATTTATCTAACTCCACTCCACTGCTTTCCAGGCTGCTTTAAGCCTTTTGTGTTCTCATGAAATCTGAATTAGCAGATAGATTTGGGAATAACCTGCAACTCTTCTGACATTGATGGTTCAGCTACGACACTGTCAAACGTCAAAGCCGCTGGACTCGACCCAAAGGTCAGCTCCCGGCCGGTGTCTGGTGTTTCTGCGGCTCCTGCACACTCTCCTTCAGTCATAGTGGTTGTTCATGACCAAATGTAGTTAATTGACATGTTTGTAAGAAGAATCTACACAGATTTTTACATTATGTATCCGATTTTTAATATTTCTTGTGTTTTCTGAATGAACCGTAAGATGCCTTAACCAAAAGAATGAACTAAAGTCTACAAAAACCAACATAACCAACATTCTGCCATTAGAAACTAGAAGAAGAATCAGTTTTTATTCTTTTGTTGCACTTAAGATGTTCAACTTTTAGTTCTTGACTCAAACTTGTGATCCATAGAAAAAGTTCAATGGGGTGAAAAAACCCAAAATGGCATCCAACACTGTGTTAAGTGTTTTTTTTTTACCAAAATAAATCCAAATCTAAAATATATCTGGCGCTTGAATGAACACAAAGAACCGGTTTGGTTTTCCACTGACAGAGAACAAGGTGCTTCCATGTCACTAAAAATGAATATTCTCAATATTTGATCCTTCGTGAGTGGATTTTGTGGAGGATGACCGAGCAGAGAGGCTCTGTATCGACACATTTGTGCAGATGTCCTAATAACCACCAGCTTATCATTCATAAATGCTTTTATTAAAACAGTCTCTAATCCGCCTTAGCAAACCACGCTGCCGATTTTTAATGGGTGACATTAAAAATCGGTGTTCATGAGCAGTCACTTATTTTGTTTTCTCATTTTACTTCGAGTTAATTTAATTGATTTTTACCTATTTTATTCTTAAATTGGTGGTGTTGATTTCAAGCAGTTCACAGAAAATTGCGTTTTAGAGAAACTTTGTGTTGCAGACCAACATGAAACATCCCAAAATTGTAAAGTGGAAGGAAAGTGATACAAGTTCTTTTTTTTCCTTTCTTAAAATCAAATATTTGGAAACATTGATTTTTTTATTTTTTACCAGTTATTTGTTAATTCTTACATTGTGTGTGAATTGTGAGAGTTATTTTTTGTTTTTAAGCATATGCACTGACTGATGGCACCTTTTAAATTTTGTTGTCCTTCTGACAACGACAATAAAGATTTATCTTATCTTATCTTATCTAGATATTTGCACTCCACTGTTCTGAGGCTCTCAAATAAAATCCAGTGTGACAACTGGTCTTCACAAGCATTCCAGTTAGATAATAAATCTAATTTAAACTTTGTACAAAAACTGTTTCTTTAAAGGAGCAGTATTATGCTAAATCAATTATTTTTAGCTTTACATCATGTTACAATGTGATTTTCTCATCATAAACATGCCTGGAGTGTTGCTTTGATTCTTTCTTGTAAGTTTGAGAGATTCGTTAATCACCATGGCAACCATTCAGCTGTGACAAACCCCTGGATGGACCTAGCCCCGCCTTCGTGGACGAAGCTCCTCCCCTTAATTGCAGTTTCCAAGCTTCCACCTCACAGTCAGACCTCCCTATAAACTCCTCCACTCGGCTCCTTCAGACTAGCCTGCAGAAATGAGCAAACACCTGGTGGAACTGAGCATCTGCTGAGCTCATTGTAAGCTACTGCTCTGTGAAATGCTAGAAAGTTGCTAAAGGGTTATTAGAGGAGCCACGTTGTGATGACTTCCTGAAGGTGGAGTTTCAGAAAGAGCAGAGCAGTTTCTTAAAGAGACAGAGGCCCAATTTCAAGGTGTTAAATTGCAACGTTACATTTCTTTAAAGGCCTATTCCATCACCTTCCTAAAATAATGGTCTACGTCATTTTTTCCCAAGAGTAATTTTGTTTTTGCCTAAAACATCTTTTAGAAAGAAAGAGATGGTGACTTTTTTTTTTTTTTTTTTGCCAAAGTCACTTTTGCATTCAGTCCATAATATTAGGAAAGTGACGATTTGACATAAACAGCATTTTTATAACATCTTAAGGTAATATAGTGACTTGATTGTGCTGTAAACTGGCATCGTATGGCTGGAAAACACATAACCTGGCCCCTTTAAGGAGCCCTGAAGTGGTCTCTGGCGGTGATTAATGAGTATCTTCTTTTGCTAAAAGTTCCACATTTGTACAGTTTTCACTGTATTAATATTAATCATCACCTGGGAGAGAGGAGCCGCTGCTGCCGTACCGACATCAACCTGACAGATCGATTCAAGCCGACTCGCAGCGTGTGATGGCGTCAGAGGGAGCCAGCTGCTTTCCACTCTCCACACAGGAGACGAGCCTCCTGGGGTCTCCCCGTGTTGGTGCAAAAAAAAAAAAAAACGGGGGGGGAGGGGACAGTAACGTGCACAAGTTATTTGCTCCCGTGGGAACAGAGCAGGGGGTGCTAACTGCTGCGTAAACATGTGGTAATGCCATAAACTAAAATAAAATGACTGCCAAAAAAAACAAGCGTCAGAATGTAGAAATAAAAGGCTGCAGGACAGAAATACGATTAAACGACTGCTAACGCGGAGTGTCGCTCTGCGCGGGAGTGTGCTAATGAATGCAGCACCACCTGTTCAGTGAGCGACCTAATTGCTCTCAGCAGAACCCCGTTTCCTCGCCGTCACGCCGTTTAGCGGAAGCATTTAGCGGCGAGGAGAGGTTACAGGACGGCGCCTCGCTCCTTCACACGGCTAATGACACGGCCGGCCTTGTCCGAGGTAAAAGCTTTCAAACAAAACGTGTCAGAAAGGAACAAGGAGGACATTTAAACTGTTGCTTTTCATTTTTTAAACATGTTTGTTGCATTAAAAAAACGGCCAAAACCTTTGGCAATGAAGTAAATGTTTTAAGTTATTGTGGCTTATTGAGAAACAAAAGGGTTCTGAAACTTTTTTTTTTTTAAACAAGCACAATATCTCGGTTAATGCCATGTTTACCCAAAAACCACAACCGTAGCTGTCATTTCAAAATAAGAGCTCAAACGATGGGTTCCAGTTTACTGTAATTTCTAAATTCAAACATGAACAAATTGACAAAAATGTCTTCCTACACTGCAAAAAAATACAAAACCTTATCAAGTATTTTTTTTGTCTAGTTTCTAGTGCAAATATCTTAGTAAATTTAAAATAAGACAAAAATAAACGCACAAGTAACTTTTCAGCATGAAATAGAAGCTTGTTTTAAGAGAATAATTCCTTAAAATTTACAATCTACCGCTGGTAGATTATATCACTTATTACAAGACATTTTTCCCATGTTAAAGGGAACTAATCTGCCAGTGGAAGTAGTACTTTTTCATTAATATTAAGGACTTATTTTATTGACTTAAAACAAGTTGCTGAAAAGTTACTTATAAGTTGATTTTGTCTTATTTCAAGTATTCTAAGATATTTCCACTGGAAACTAAACCAAAAATGACTTAGGATTTTGTGTTTTTGCAGTGTAAGTGTGAAGGATGCAAGTTTTTCTCCAACACTGACCTTAAAATCCAATATGGCTGCCATTCTTTCAAAAGCTGTTGCTAGATGAAAGGGGGAGAGAAAATCTGACTGTTTACTATCCTGACAATTTGCGTGTCATGTACAATTATTTAACAACACAAAGAAAAATGCAAAAAATCCACTGACTACGCAATAACTTTTATTCATGTCTAGCAGCATTTTGTACCTGAAAATAAAACCTCCAATACTTCACGTACTTGAACCAGAACCTGCCGTTTTAGCTTTCTCTATATTAAATTCTTCTTGTGAATTTAAGAGACATAAAGTGAGTCATAAAAAGATAAACATTTCACTTATTTCAATTCTATATTATCGGGAAACCTATCGTCGTCTTTATCTTTGGTTCTGATCCTTGTCTATATAGAAGAACAAGAGTTTTTTTTCAAAATTGGCATTCTTCTGTTGCGCTCATTTCTTTTCATGTCAAATAGAAACACAGCCAGTTTTCACTAAGCATTTTTTTTTTTTTTTAAAGCCATCACTGGATCTGTCTTCTGGTCCAAACACCACGAACAGACCAGAGGAAAGACGGCAGGAAACACAATCAGAGACAGGAAATGACTTTGACTGATTGAGACATTTGCAAAAATCAACTGTTTTGAAGAAGAAGACGAGGTGAAAGCCACGGCCGTCCCCGTGAATAAAAAGTGGGATCAACAGATCCGGAAAGAGTTAACTTCAGCGATTTCAGCTCAGTTTGGTGACCGTCTGTGTGTGTCCCAGGATGAGTGTGTGTGAGACGGAAAGTTTGATCCTGAAGTGACTCATTGATCAGAAACGTTGGAGCCGTGGTTACAGAGCTCCCCAGATCTTCGCCGGGTTCTCTCAAAAAGCAGATTGATGTGGATCTTTGTGACGTTTATTCAGCTAAAATTTCACTATGTTCTCTTGCTGTTTTTTTTTTTCCCAAACAAAAAGTTTCCCAGATCTTTACGTGATGACAGTGCATGAAAACAGACCGGGCGCAGCGTCGGCCCATGTTTTGATGTCAGACGTCCTAGCAGAACACCGGTCCACTGTGGAAATGCCAAACAGTGTTAAAGTGGAACGCCTGTGACATCCTTTATGTTTTGACGGTTCACTTCCATTAGTCTGAGGGTTGTTGTTTGGTTTTTGCGTCCACAGTGTATCCAGTCCAGATTTTAGACTGCGGTTGCGTTTTTGTAGAGCTCAGTGTCCCGTGTTCAGCAGAATGCGATTTGGCTGAATGTGACTGAAGCCGCCGTATGAAAATATCTCTAAGCCATATTTATAATTATCCCATCGATCAGAGCCAAACTGGGATCACGGTGATCCAATACGGGCCGTTGAGACAGAATGCAGCTTCTCTCTGCCCCGTTTTCCATCTGTCCCGCCATATTTCCCTCCACCGCCGGTAACTCACCAGAGAACCATACGCTCCGTTTTCTGTCTGCAGGTTAAAAATAATAATGTTTATGGTACATATGTAAATAAGAGACCATCTTTTTTTTTTGAGTCATTCTGAACATTACTGTTTCAGTCATACCGTTAAGCTTCAAAATCCTCCTATGCTAAGTACATTGCAAAACAATTCATACGGCTGGAACAGGTTTCTATTTTTGTCAGTAACATTGGCTTATAAAAAACAATTTTTTGGAAGTCGTCTTATGTTTTTTCAACCGAATTAGAGCTATTTTTGCTCCACTGAATCCAAAAACGACATCCATATTTCCTCCATCAGGTCAGGTTTTTATTATAATTTGATTTAGAGCAGGGGTCTCAAACTCCAGTCCTCAAGGCCTGGTGTCCTGCAACTTTTAGATGTGCCTCTGCTGCACCACACCTGATTAGAATAATTAGGTCATTAAGTCTCTGGAGAACTGATCTACACAAGCAGGAGGTCATTAAGCCATTTCATTCCAGTGTTTTGTACCTGTGGCACATCTAAAAACTGCAGGACAGCAACTGGAGGACTGGAGTTTGAGACCCCTGGTTTAGAGAAATTCGATCTTCTGACTAATTGATGACATTTATGTGACATCAGTTCATTTCCATTAATATTGCTCATCTCAAAAAATGTTTTAGGAGAAAAACAATGGTTTTCTAGCAGTGTATTAATTAAATGTTACAAACTTGGATTTCTGTAAATTGAATAATAAACACTGATAATCAATCAAATTTTATTTGTATAGCACATTTCAGTAACAAGGCATTTCAAAGAGCTTTACATCATTACAAACACAGAAACACAATGCAACATAGAATCAACAATCAAAACACGACATTAATTCAGGTTCCATCAATGAATTGTAATTGATTACATTTCAAATACAATTCTAAACAGGTGGGTTTTTAGTCGAGATATAAAAGAAGTCAGTGTTTCAGCTGTTTTACAGTTTTCTGGGAGTTTGTTCCAAATTTGTGGTGCATAGATGCTGAATGCAGCTTCTCCTCTTTTGGTTCTGATTCTGGGGATGCAGAGCAGACCAGAACCGGAAGACCTGAGAGGTCTGGAAGGTTGATACAACAGATAAGAGTAAGTCCATGTGAATTGAACATTACGTCTCCATTTCCTCTCTGGAGTCTCTCCTCCTGCTCGTCACTCATTGATCCAGATTGTCAGGAAACCGATCCAGATGTGAGAACAAGTCGTGAATTTTGATGCTCATGTTGCTCCATAGTTCAGAAAGTCGACCTGATGGAGCAAAACCAATGTGGTTTTTGGATTCAGCTCATCAACATGACGCTAAAACAGTCGAAAAACCCCAGACTAATTTTTGTCTGTTTACCAGTGTAACTGGAACATATAACTGCACAAAATTGACATTCCCAAAATGAATTCGATCAATGGAAATAGGCCAATTTCGAAACAAACTCGGTTTTCGATACAAAATTTTTACTGCTAAGACAATGTTTTTTTTCTGTCTGAATAGAAATTGGTTTATTTTGCAACACTTCAACAGAAACGCTGTTTTTTGTGTCGCACGATCAACAACCGGACGTTGCCACTGGCACAAACCACGAAGACGAAGACGAAGACGGCTCCTCCAACTGCTACAGGAAGTAGTTGGACGATGTTTTTTAATGACCTACTGCGTGAACAAACTTATTCACATTTAATTTTACAAAAATCCAATAATTGCTTCCATTTTAGTTGGTCGAAGTTCGGCAGGAGGAACTTCAACCAACCTTACGAAGTTTGTTCTAGTGATTAATCTGATTAAGTTTTTAATCAATTGACAGCATTACTCTTCCTTATCAGTTCCCAGTAGCAGGGTTGATCAGCAGATTCACTTCTAGGATGCAGAATCTGCAATTTTCACCTCCAGGACTTGCAACTAAAGGCTTTTTATCTTTACTGCCACCCTATGGTTGCAGGAATGCATAACACTGAGATTAAATGTAAGACTTAATGATCAAGGAGAAAGATCAATACATTTATCTAACATATAATAGAAATAAAAGAGTCAAATACAGTCTGGAGATACAAAACAAAAAGAATAGGACACAGTAAGCTAAACTGTCGTAATATTTTAAAGTCTTCTTCTGTCCTACTATCACTCCGTCTCTCCTTCCCTCCCTCCCTCCTTCGTATCTTCCCTTTTCTCTGGGAGCCGGCTGTCAGGTGGAGGGCAGGGCGCTGTCTGCCTGTCCACCCACACACAGCACCAGCCACGCTGAGTCGGCCCCCCACACTGACAAACACACGCATCCACACACAGTTCACACACAACACCCAACGGCGGAACATTTAGATTCAGCGCAGAGAACCTTCGCCAAAACTTTGCGAGACTTTAAGACGCGGCGAAGCTGGATTCTGCTTGTGTGGGACGATGTGAAGATCTGGGATCAAAACCAGACTTGAGACGTGCCTCTAACAGCAGAAAGTCTTCTAAACTTGTTGATTTTGTTGCTTTGAGTAGAAGTTGGAAGTCATTCCCTACAGGCAACTTGGGCAAAAAATCTAATCAATAAATAGCAGACCAAACGGTGTTGTCCGTAGTAGAGGCTGCGCTTCCTTTGCGCAATTTGACATTATGGAAATACATTTTTTGATTAGTTTTGGCGATAGGATGAGGTGGGGATTTTGTATCAAAATTGGATTAATTTACAAAACTGCAATGGAAACATTTCTTTGCATCACAAGAGTCACATGATCAAAAACCGGACGTTGCCGCTGGCGCAAACCACGAAGAAGACGACAACAGGAAGTAGATTGGAGGATGGTTTTTAATGACTTATGGCTTGAACAAACATCTTCACATATACATTTGTCGCACAACTCGTTACTCAAAAAATACACTTCATTTCCATAAACAGAAGATGAGAAAAGCATTTTCAGTAGCACCTGAACTTTAACTTCAGGTTCAGAGATGAGGTCTTAACACTTTCTTCTATGCAAAAAGAACTTACAATGTTATACTTCAGAAATTACAGGAGAACCGAATCATTAATAGACCTCAGTTGCAATGCCAACAGTGGTTTCAAAAATGCCTCTGCGTAAAATTCTTACAGTTACATTCTGATGCACATACCAAAGCTACACTGGTTAACAACAGAAAGTACAACACTTCCAACTTCATTCACATTATCATTTCAGAAAGAGAAGTGATCAATGTCAGATTTTATGACATTGGATATAAGAAGGAATCAACGTTATCTCTCGTCTCGCCTCTATCATTTGTGGTGGAGAAGTTGCAAAACCAAACGTGAACATCGAAGGTGAAAACTCTAAAAGGACATTCGGAGGTGTTGCCAACGTGTCGAAATATCAACGCAACCAACACCTGGGCAACTGAGAGCCGAGAATGTCAACAAACCACAAAGTAACGGCGCTTCTGAAAACGAAAAGTGATCTCGTTGACATCCAGGAATGAAATCCTCATATCCAATACAACTTCAAACCTTCGATACTCGCTTTCATTACTTCAATAACTTTTTGTCTAGCAGCTATTACTACCAGGTATTCTGACTTCGTGCCTCTCTCCATTTTACCTTGAGATTTGATCTGAGAGCAGCTCTCTAAATGACAGAACGCTCTCATTTTCTCCCAGATTTGTGGCAAAAACACAACTTGCACAACATTTCTTCATTACTGACAATGTTTTATGTGGGGGTGTGTGTGTGCGTGTGTGAGGACTGCGAGAATTAGCATATGCACGTACAATGTCATGATAAGATAAAGAATACCTCAGACTTTGACACAAAAAGAAACCTTGTGCGAATGTTTCCATCTGCATGCTTTTAATTTGACAAGTCAAACAGAGGTCTGAAATCCAGGAACTGGATAATGAGAGTCTCTGCATGCTGCTCTTACTTTCACCTGCTAGACAAAAATTTTTTAAAAAAGCAGACGCACCAGTTGTTCTTAAAGTACTCTCCTACTTTTATCAGTCGGCAGCATTTACGTTCTGATGTACTTTGAGTTCTCGTATCTTGTTCTGTGGCAGATTGTTAAGAAAAGTTGGAGATGTCGTGTTGGAGACGGTTAATGAGTTCCTAACTTCCTCTACAGTGAGTCAGGCCATTACAGAAACACTTTATGAGAGTTTTGAGAAGCCGTGTTGTGTTGAACGTTTCTGGTGGAAGAGTTCCAAACCGAGTTTTCCTACAACCGGCGAAGGCCACACCGGGAGACACGGACGAATAGGAAACAGATTACAACTTACACTGGTTCACCAAATGTTAAGGAGGAAAGATTAGGAAAATGTATTTATCTACCATCATCGGTGACCATGGGGTGAACGGCACACACATGGGTATGATTGACAGCGCTAAGACCCGCCTCCTGGCTCTGATTGGTTGTTTCTAGTTGGTGATGGGAGCTCTAGGAGAAGGCAGAGGAGTTTAATCTTTTCAGAAGATCTGATTCATATTATACTGTCACGACATAGTGATAGTTTCAACAAATACAGCTGCTGTATGTAACTATAATTTTTCCTGGTTACATAGAGCAGCCTTAAGTAACATGGCCAAATATTTAAGTGTATTTCACTTTGGGTTCACTGCAGGGCAGCAGCATTATCATTATTTCTACTTTATATTCTTTAAATGTTCCAAAGATGTGACTATAATAGACTGGGCAACAACTGACTGGAAATCCTTTCTGCCTTCCATTAAAGAGACAATATTATGAATTTTGCAGGCGCATAGCAACATTTAATATCAGGATCAAGTAATAGCCTGATAAGAAACATGAAAAGAAATTTGACTTCGTAATTTAACGCCTTGAAATTGGGCCACTGTCTCTTTAAGAAACTCCTGCTCTTTCTAAAGCTTCGCCTTCAGGAAGCCATCACAACACGGCTCCTCTATTAACCCTTTGACAATGTTTTTACCAGCGTTGCACTGAGAAGTAGCTCCTATAATGAGCTCAGCTGATGAGCAGTTCCACCAGGTGTTTGCTGATTGCTGTTGGCTAGTCTAGAGGAGCTGAGTGGAGGAGTCTTGGAAGTCTCAGAAGCTGCAGCTCAGAGGAGGAGCTTCATCCTTGAAGGCGGTGCTAGGTCCACCCAGGACAGCTGAATTGTCGCCATGGAGATTAAAGGATTTCTCAAACATGCATAAAACAATCAAAGCAACAGTCCACGTATGTTTCTTAGGGAATCACATAACATGATGTAAAAGCAAAAAAAAAAGTTGATTTTACATAAAACTGCCCCATTAAATGCACCATATAATGTTTGGACCTGTAGAGGTTTGATTTCAGCTTCAGTTATTACAGCTAGAAACCGGCGATCACAGGGCCGACGTCTGGGAGTCGCAGTGAGTCAGACCTGAGCCTTCAGAGTCACATAAAGACGGTTACAAAATCAGCCTTCTATCACCTGAAGAACATTTCCAGGATTAAAACAAAGCCGATTCACAATTATGCACTACTTTTTGCTGGTCTACCACATAAAATTCCTATACGACATATTGAGGTTCCTGGCTTTAATGTGGAAAAAATCTAGAAAAAGAAAATCCAGGGCTGTTGATGTTTAGTTGTTCTTAATAATGACCACAAATTTCCTTTGCATTTTGGTTGAGTCAGTGGGACAGAAAAAGGCTGCAGGCTGTCTTTAATATGGGCAGAGTGGCATAGGTGGCGTAATGGCTCACTGCTGGTTTTCTGGGGACAAGAATAGCCTGCTATCAGAACGTGTGAGTGTGTTGGACAGTGGTCTGGAGGTGTGTGTGTGTGTGTGTGTGTGTGTGTGTGTGTGTGTAGACATTTTAGCATGAAAACAGTTCTGAAAATTTGTCTCTCACGAAAACCATATACAAAAAGTAACTTTTGGGATAAACAGATTTAATACCAACTTTATTCTCCCAAATGTAAAAAAAACCAAAAACTTTAAAAAACTGTTTATTATTTTGGATCCCCATTAGCTTTACCCAGCGACCCCTCCTTGGGTCCATCATTAAAAACACACTTCATACAATAGATAGAGTATGTGACAGATTGAACATACATAGCAAGAAAAATTAATTATAGTTCATACAAAGTGTTGCTAAATTTAAAATAATATACAACAATTACGCTTTTTAATAGGTACATTGCTCCTAAACTGCTTTTCAACATTCTTTTGTAAAACTGACTTCAAGATTAAGATTGATATTAAAGGTAAATCATTATATTTTGTAATTCTTAACTTGCTTCTGCGAGCGCTACTTGAATCATGTAGATCTTCCAATAAGATTGTCTTCCTGTTTTTTAACTTAAATTCAAGATGAGAATATTTCGATTGCAGTTTCCAACCCATTAAAATACAAAGTAACATTTTGCTCTAACTATTCAAAGTAGATGCAGTGTGTAACAATTTGCATTATGGATGCATTGACATGAAAAAATGCACCGATTTTCGATAATATTGCTGCTATGGACGCTAACCGATATTTACCGATGTAATACATTTAACATTATGACTATTTTGATACTGCTCGCTCCTCGACACTGCAAGATTGAAATAAATATTGATGATATTGGACCAGTTTTACTTATCGTATCAATACCGATATGTTAAAAAACTGACTAATACTGGCCAATACCAATATAAGTATCAGAGAGAGGCAGGCAGAGAAGCGAAGCATCATGGAGGATGAAACATTTCTAATAGTTTTTGTTCTGTGCCACACTCCCTGTCCTGCTAGGACTACAAACCCAGACATAATGTTGACCAAAAATCAGTATTCTCAGCTTTTTATTTGTTTTCATAACCAACTATAGTATCCTGCAGATGTTTTTTTGGTTTTTTAAAAATATATTTTACCATATCTTAGGTTCTTTTTTTTTACCCCTCCAACTCTCTACACATCATCTTCCATTCACAGACCGGTCGGTGTTCATGGTGGATCATACATCAAACGAGCCGCCGGTGCTCCCGTGTCTGTGAGTGTGTCAGGTCTTTATGTGTGAAAGACAGGAGGCTGAGCGCGGTGCGCCGCTGAGGGGGCGACAAGCCAAGATAAGATAGAGAGAGCGCAGCGTTTAGTAATGAGGCGGCTGGTGTGAGACGAACGGCGTCAGAGGAAAACCGCAGCCTCTGGTCTGGATGAAGGACGGCTTGATATGCAAGATGGAGCAAAAAACATGCAAACAAGAAAATACACTTGCGGTGTTTGCGTCCATTTTCCAAGTGCGGCAAAGTTTTTTTTTTTGTTTTTTTTTTTTCAACTTCTGTCTTAAATTAAAAGAAAAACTGTGATGATAGCCAAAATATTCCTGTGTGACACTATTTGAGATTACAAACACGTGTTGAATCATTTGCTGTGCTGCTTTGTAATTATTAAGAGAATTTAAAGAAACTTTTGAAATGCTGGTGAGATGAAATTAAACTTGAAGTAATTTAAAGGTGCAGTATGCAAAGTTTGTAAAAAAATGTTTACATGTTGTGACAGTACAATATGAGAGATAGTCTGTAAAAGAAAATCTAGTTCCTTTCACCTTCTCCCAGTGCTAGCTAGGCACACCCTATCAGAGCCAGGAGGCGGGGCCTAAGCCTTGTCAGTAATGCCTGCCACTACATGGAGCTCTTTTCTACAATATGACTTCTTGCTGTCAAGCTAATGTTAGCATAGCCACCGATGATGATAGACAGTTTTCCTGCAATGATGAGTTGTTTCTGTCGCTAGCGCATTTAGCAGTGTGTTCTCGAGATTGATTGATGGCGGTAAGACCCGCCTCCTTTCTCTGATTGTTCATTTTTAGTCATAAGATGTGTTTCTTCAGACGGCAATAGCAGCACAGAGAGGAGTGTCATATTATACTGTCCATATGTGGTGATGTTTTTAGGAAGTGCATAAAAAATGGTAATTTTTTTTCTCTTTTTAAATTTTTTTAGAAAAGTTTTGTACTGCAGCTTTAAGCCGGTAAAAATCTGGTTTCAGTTTATCTTCTGTTTCAGGGTATATTCATACCAGGAAAGTCCAAAAGCAGACTTTGACATTTTTTGTTTGGTACACTTCACGTTCACATTGCACATTTTCCAAGTGAGCTCCAATTTGTAAACAAACCCAAACGGCTGACGATCATTGCTCCCATTGGACAGAATTGACAGCACACACCTGGAAGGAAAACAAACACGGACTTCCTGCGTGCTTCATAATTAATGACCTCTCACAGGAGAGCTGGGACAAAAAGAAAAATGCTGCTGTTAATCAACAATTTTTTCTGAGAAATTGGAATTAAAATCTGTATTATGAGACCAAAGCTGTACAAATAAGGAGCATCCGTCTGCTCCGTGTGTCTGACAGGTTCATGTTTCATTACAACAATCCCTCTTTGCAATGTTTGCTCATTTTCCAGAGAAATCAATTTTGAAGAAATGTGTTTTGTCAGGTTTTTCATATTTCACTGAACCTTATTGTTTAGTTATCTGAGTTCCAGGTGTTTTGTAAGTGAGCTCAGTCACATGACATTATTTCCCTCCTTCATTCTTATTTGATGCATCAAATCATATCGTGCTGAGTGAAAAGTTACTAAATCAGAATCAATCATGGTTTAGACGTGAATCAGTTTTTTTTAATGTACTGCATCTGTGGAAAAATATCTATATCATATAAAGTATCACCTCCCAGCCCTACTCATAATGTGAATGGGATTATATGACTCCAATAACAATATTCACCAGCAAGAGGTCACTGAAAGCTATTTTGGTTTGATCAGAGGTCAGAATTTCCCAAAGGTCATAAATGTGAATGGACGGAAATGAGAATAAACCCACAGGGAAACGAGGTTGAAATATTAATATAACACCTTCCCAGAAATAAAATGCAGTAAAATCAAGTCATATTTGAGCATTCTTTTCAAATATTGATTTGAAAAGAGTCACAGACGCTTTATTACTATGAGATATTGTCAGCTCGGCAGTGCTAAATACAGTTTTTGTAATTTTGAAGCTTATTGAATATTATAAATTGCACATAAAATGACAGTAATACATTAAATAATAAACATTCAAAATAGCGGGTAAAAGTATAAACTTAAATTCCAACAACATCACATCTATGATCTCTTCCTATTTATAAGAATTGTGGCAATATACCTTTATTCTCCTCTCAGATTGTGGATTAATCAAATACATTCAAATATGTGCTTACAGTAGGTAAAAGTATTAATAATACTAGCTCATAGTATTAACAGCAATAATGATAATATTGACGCTAATAATGCTATAATAACAAAAACATAATAATGCTTAAATACAGTTGAACAAACTTTTAAGTAGGTCTGGGTAAGTTAGTAACTTCTGGTTTAAATGTTAGGAAATCAAGAAGTGTCAAAGTAGCTAATTGTGTTACAATCCCACTAAAGTAATCAATAGTAAGTAGTTACTGATCGATAATCTTGAGTCAAACAACGTGAGCTCCACTAACATCCCTGCCTGTGGCAAGAGTTTTCCTTTTCATGTTGTTTGTTTGCCAGAAAACATCAGCAGTTCAGCCGAGTTTTGAAGTTAGTGAAACCTCTCAGAAGCTCTGGCCAGCTTTAGAAACCCATCTGCCCAAACGGCTCAGCCCATTCCTCTCATTAGCAGAGAGTGAGGAGAGGTTAATGAAGTTAGATAGAGAAGGAAACGTTAATGTGCAGCTATATTATTCTCATTAAAGCACCTGGATTAGCTTGGAATTGATGAATGTTAGAGTGAGGTTCCAACAAGCCGCTCCTCCCACAAAGAAACATCCGTCACTGAGCTACAATGTCGGAAGCAACGATTGAAGGCTCAAATGTAGCTAAATTTGGTCTGTATACCTTCACTATATATTATGAGAAATGGATTTTGTCATGTTGTGTTATGGTCTTTAGATTTCTCGCGTTTCCATTCGTACTCCTGATGTGTTTGCAAAATGAAAAACATACGTTTTGCATTCTACATTTGGTGATCCATGTTGGATTTTTGGACGGGTCGTGTTTGATACTGGAACTCCTGGATGGTGTTTGTGGTTTAACTTTCCATAAATGTTTAGTTAGAAACTTGGTAGACCATTCGCCACAAGTTACTTAAATAAGTTGACATGTTAATACGATTTATGCCTGTTGATGCATTTTTGGTACATACCAAGAATAATTTTGAAGGCACTTTTCTGCAATAGTGGTCAGAGTCACAGTGGATATTTAGGTCCTCCCTGCCCCCCAAAAAAGGTATTTAATAGTTCAATCACCAAATTACCCTAATATGTATTAATACACACTGTGGAAACCATCTTAGCACTACTGCAAAAGCAAACATCTAGTTTTTCTTATTTATGCTTGTGGGGGTGCAGCCAATTAAAACCAAGGAAAATGAATGGGTAGAGGTTCCCATGCATTTGTTGTCAGATTTGAGCTAAGATGGTTTATGTGAATGTAGAACTTGTAACGGATAAATATAGTATGGAACCTCTTCTCAAGGAAAATCAATGGGTAGAGTTTCCATAGGTTTTTCTATCCTACACTATGTACCCAAGTCTTTCCTAGAACCTTGAGTTGAGGTACCATAATATATGGCTACGTTTTTATCTGTTACATGTTCTACATTCAAATAAACTATCTGTACTTAACTTAGTCTGATAACACATAATCTGTTTAAATTGTGTCTTTCCTTACCTCCTCTGTTGACTCAAAAACACACTTGACTAAATGTGAAGACGAGAATTTTATTTTGTGAAACATAAAGCTATGAAATATGTCACCTTATTATGCGGCCTGGTTTGGCATAGTGTCTACATACTGGGTTGAAGGCTGTCTAAAATATTATACTTTCAGACATGGTGAGGATTCATTTCTTTGCAATCAACTTTCTTTAATTAGTGATTTCTGGAGGCCTAAAGAAATACAACATCAAAAATTTGCAACGCAATTATAGAAAAACACTGAGCACAACTGCTGCTGACTTGTTTCCCAGCTGGCATTTCATACAGTGTAGAGTAATTTGCTTCTTTTATTACAAGGCCACAACAAAAGGTTTACATTTGCATACAAAGAAGTGCTCATTAAGTCCAGTGTTTGTGATTAAGTGAATAAAAAGCAGAAACAGCTGTTTTTTTTAGCAGGAGCTAATAAACGGCGTTACGATAACCATCCAGCACAGATGCAGCCTATAATCTGTGACGATGCCGTTTCAGTCAGTTTCCCCGCAGCAGGTTGTTGGTGGTGTGTGACACTCCACAGAATATCACCACTAAGGCTGGAGGTGTCGATTTAAATATCAATTCTGTCAATACCCAGGTGAGTACTGGTATAAGATCGCTACAAGCTTGAAAAGATCGATCATTTTTTACAGTTTCTCTCTCCGTTATGCCCAGCAAATAACTTTAGTTTCTTCAGAGTTCATGCCAGGTGACATGAATTCAAAGGTCAAATATTAAGAGCTTATATGTTCAGTTTGAGAACAGAATTTCATAACTTAGTAATGTTTTGAACTCAAAATGTCTGCTGCCTTTATTCCCCCCTTAACCACAGGCAGCTGATAAGAAAATCTTACTGAAACTCCAAAACATACACTTATGTAAAGGTGTATAATTATCATATTCAAATTAAAATATGAAAATGACTGAATATTAACCCTTGAAGTAAAAGCAGTATTCCTATTTAGGTTACATACCTAACTGTTCCAAATTTATCCAAATAAAACAATTGTGTGTAATAGACACATTGCATGCCGCCGCAGTGGAACAATCCTGTTCACAAAATAAAACTTGGAGACGAAGGTGTCATTAATGTAGTGCCGTGCGCCACAGCAACGGGAAAATAACACAGAAAAACCATTAAGGATCAACTCAAAACCACTCATATTCCTCCATTTTCTCACTGACGGCTACGCTACACACAGACCTGTCGCCATGGCAATGGACTGACAACAGCTCCGCTAGTACATCAGGATTCAGCACACAAACATTTCTCACACAAAGAAGAGTACATTCAGTTTGCTGTAGTATCATGTGTTCAGGCTCGATGTGTATTTTGTGGTTATTAATAAGTGATCGTCTGAACACAGCTGTGGTCAATTAGCTCATTTAAACTCCTGCTCTACTGCTGATCTGTCAGAGAGTCGGCGTGCGTGTCGCCTTTTTTCTGTTTTAACTGAATCAAAACACTGAATCCTGCAGCACATCTACATATTAAGATAGTCAATGTCAAGCTAGCATAACTAACCTACTTCCCTCTCCCTCGCTATTCTTTTAAATATTTTATTAAAACTTTTAACTCACCTGTGAAATGTGACACCGTGGGACCTTGCCATCTAAAGCTGACAATTAGTAGCAAAATGCTGCATCCTTTTTTCTTTTATATATCTCGCTACGTTTAAGATTTAGCGCATTATGTTGACAACTTGACAGCTAAAACCAATGGCAGTCCTCGTCAGTAGTAGCAGTATTTTGGTTCTCCAGCAGGACGCTGCAGGCCGGGATCCAGAGCATCACGTTGCAATGAGTCTAAAACCTAATGAGGAAATGATTTCTATTCTGGTGCATTGTTTTCTGTTGTTTTTTAAAAAAAATCTAAAATATTTGTCTTGTATTTTATCACAATCAACTAACTTAAATCAAGAGACCAAATTATTCACTTATATAAATATTTCAAAAGGTATCTGTATTGTTGATACTAGCACTGTATTTACTTGCTATTGCACTGATACCAAAATGCCCAGTAACACACACCCCTAGCATTTCTATGTCATATCACCATCTTCGCTAGAAAATAGGTTTGTCTAAGGGTGAAGAAATTAAAGATTTAAAGTTTTGTTTTAGACCAGTTGTATTTGATTCTCCCTCTTCAAGTTAAAAATAAAAGTTTCTGGGGAGCGCAGCTCCATGAAATAAACAGATGGAGCCTGGCTGATAGTAGCGACGGCACGCAGAATATTTCATCTTTTTATTATTATTATTTTTTTGCCATCACATATTACATTTTGGTCTCTCTGCTTCGCATTCTCGTTCTATTATTGAGCTGCCAATAATCAAAAGCACGAAACGGTGGCTGGCGTATCGGCGCCGTCCTGAACCGTGTCATCTGCTGTCCCACTGTTCATGTGGGCCGAATGAGATTTCAATCAGAATTCAAGCTGACGTCTGAATTCCCATTTATCATCATGAAGCGAGTGCTGGCACAGCTAATCTTTATTTTCACTTCTGTCCTTCCTGTTGTGTGTGTGTGGATGGGTGGATGTGTGTGTGTGTGTGTGTGTGTGTGTGTACACGCTGCTGTTTGGAGAAGGAGAACATCAGAGTTAGTTTACATGGGTGAATATTAAACTGTGTTTGCGACGGCTAGTGCCTCCGAAGCGTTGTTCTTGGGTACTGGTTAAACTCAATAAAGTTTGAGAAAATTTTACTTTTTTCAGCTAAAAAAACCCAATAATATATTACAGCGTCTTCCAAACTTTACTTTGTCATCACTCTTTTTTTGGCCATATTTGTGTTGTTTATAAAATTGAAACCACTGCACACTCGTATTTTTCTTTACAAATGGCAGGGTGCCACTTTTTATGCTTTTCAAACTTTGCTTTATCCTCTTTGCAGAACTCCTCCTACAGCGTAGCACACAAACCACATCATTACTTTTTATTTTTTTATTTTCAATCTGTGCTGCCAAATAGAGCATCTCTCTAAGCTCAGGCAGCTTTCTCTCTTTTTAAATTCTCTTTGTTCAAATTACTTCAATTTGTGTGACCTTTATTGAACCCAGTATCATGCCATTATAGCTCCAGTATGTAACTTTTACAAAAAGAAGTTTTTGTGTGTGTATGTTTGTTTTACATATATTTACCTAATGTTGTGACAGTATAAGATAGATAATCTGTGGAAAGAGTGGAGCTCCTCTTCCTTCTCCCAGTGCTAACTGTAGAAATACGACACTCAGTCAGAATCAACCAATCAGAGCCAGGAGGAGGGTCTTAGCGCTGTCAGTCACTCCCATGCTCACCTCCTCCCACTTGCTCCTTGCTAAGCTATAGTTCAACACAACACAGCCTGCCTTTAATGCTAATGCTAGTTAGCATGGCCACTGTTGATAGCGGATAAACGATTCTCTTGTAACAGTAAGTTTATTTTTGTCCTCCATTAGCTCATTTAGCAGCGTACTTTCGATTGGACTTTCCAGAATTTGGAAAGTTTTAAAACTTGGCGGCTGAAACGTGATATCCTACCTAATACTGCGTCCAAGAACTGATATTGAAAAATCAATTGCGATTTGATGCATTGTGCAGCTCCATTTGAAATGAATGAACACTAACACTCTTTTCTTTGCCCCACTTCCAGGAGCCAGTGGCGAATAGGGAGATGAAGACGTTATCTCTCCTCTCCCTTCTCCTCCTCTTTGCCTCGGGAGCCTGTGACGATGTCAAGTACATCACCAAGAGAAATTCAGGTAGGATTCAAAAAGAATGAAAGCTCTAGTCCTTCTGATCCGTTTCCCCTAAAAACTTGGGCTTCTCTTCTCTCCCTGAAATTTCTCCATCCGCCTTTCATTTCTCACCGATTCTCCGTTTGTCCTCAAACGCCCCGCGGCCGTCTGTCGACGTTTGCTGCCTCGTCATCCTTTCTCATTCAAACTCTTCAACCTTTCTGTGTCGAATAAATACCACATCTATCTTTCCCCTGTAATTTTCCCCGCTCTTGTGCTTTCCGGCGGCTCCCGAAGCGCTTAACTCGATTTAGTGGTTATCTGCTACTTGTTTGCTCTAGCCGGCTTCGCCTTTCCCCCGCTATCGCCACTTCAGATAACGTTCCACTTCCTAAACCGTATGTGGGAGCCCGGGCGGGTTTGTGTCCGCTTGTCCTTTTCTGCCTTGGGGGCGAGCGTGTGTCGCCGGTTTTGAGAGCTGCTGTCGTCGTCGTCGTTGCTGCGGTTCTGCTCATTTGTGTGTGTGCTAGCCGGCCGATGACAGATCTGCTGATGATCTGTTATTCATAATCGACGTGTTTCATCTGCCTGATTGGCCTGACGGTGGGAGACTTTGATTGGGGCATCGACGTACCGCACGGAGTTCCAAAGCGCCGTGTTGCACTGGATGGGGGGATAAGGAGCGTTGCCAATGCATTCACAGCTTTTCGTGATTCCATTGTTTTTCTTGGGAACAATTAAATAACTTTTTCATTTTTTTTTTAAGTCAGTGGATCAGTAACATCAAACTGTGCCAACGGCATCTGTAATTTTCTTCTTCCGCTCCCTCTGCCAACTCCTGCAGACGACGCTGAACGCCGAAAATGACTTAGCAGGTTTTAGCAAACTTGTTCATCGAATTAAAGCAATCCAGTTGGAACAGATTCTGCTGTAATCTAATCATATCGCACGGTTTTTGTTGATAATAAGTTAAGAGGATTTCACAGGAAACTTGCCTTCTAAACCTTTGATTGTGGTCTTGATCCTTTTCACGCTAGAGTTGGTGTTTGTCTTAAGATTCAAAGAAAATTACAAAGTGCCCCTAATTTCATAGATTCATTCATGTTTAGTGAGATTTTGCTTTCATTTGAGGGGTTTGGATTATTGCTAATCATGTTTAAAGAAAGAAGCAGTACTTGCCATGCAGACTAAACCTCTGGCTCAGTGTCATCACAAACAAGGAACAGCCAATGGACTTTCAAATATACAATTTACATTTTAGGAATAAAAAACACAATCAAAAACTCTGAGATTATTTGTGTTTTCTACATGTGTGTAGAAAGTTTGAAGTCAAACCAGCTAATCTGTAGCTTCTCATGAAAACTGCAAAGTGAGAAAAACAGTTTGACTGGAAGAAACTTGTCAGTTAACCTGCAATGCCTTCGCACTCTATGAAGGACTACTATATTTCTTCAATCAGTTTCTATTTCCAAGGATTCGGATACCCCTACTGTGATGACGCTGCTCTTTCTGTGATTCACAAACTGTGTCATTTATCGCAAAGCACCAGCAACAGCAAATTCAGCCCAGCGGAGAGGTGAAAACACGAAGAGGCTTTAAGGAAAGATGGAGGAGCCATACGAGATTATTAAACATTAAATCCATGCTACAGACCGGCTCAAGAAAACAATTCTTCTAACTTCATCGATTTACGTTTACTTTAGATTAGGAATGCACCGGTTGAAAAGGATCACGATGTAATAACCTTGAGGGTAGCTGCGCGGCTCAGTGATGGAGCAGGCAGCGTCTGCTGAGGCTACGGTCTTGGACGCAGCTCGCCTGGGTTCAATGCCCAGCCCTGGGCTATTTACTGCATGTCTTCCTCTTCTTTCTCTACATAGTTCCTCTCCAGCTACCAATGTGGACAGGCCAAAAAACCCCATAAAAATGTTAGATTATATGCATAAATAATAACTGAGTAAAATTTCCAGGGCGTCACTGAATTTAAACAAAGCTTTGACTTTATGACTCTGACTTTATGTAATTTAATTTAAATGTAATTTATTTAGTTTAAAATAGAAAAGTAACAACTGCTCCTCAAATTGTATCCATTCTTATAGTCATCATGTTTTGACCATATACATGGTTTTACAAATTTGTATATGTTAATTTAATCAAAAGTGTAGTTATTTTTTGCTTTTTTTGGTCTCTAAAAAGGAACATAAGCTGACATTTAGCTATTGGTTAATCAAGCTAACTACTATAGCAGCCGCCACCTTTAGCTTGCTAGCAATAGCTTTAAAACTGTGCTATCTTAAAACAAATGATCGGTGCTCCATTAGTGTCCATGCCACGGACTGTCTGTACTTGTAGCAACCAGAAATACTTTTTTGAAAGCATTGAATTTGTTTTTTAAGCAACATAAAAGTACAGGAAGCTTTTATTAGCTAGCTAGCAACATTGGAATTGGAAAGGAATTTACTGGTCAATCGAGCTAGCTGCTGTAGCGGCTATACCACCTGTCGCTTGCTAACTACAGCTTTAAAACAGTGCAATCTTGAAACAAATGACTGGTGCTCCATCAGTATCCATGCCTAAGGCTTCTAGCAACAGGAAATATTTTTTTTGAAAGCAATAATTTTGTTTTACAAGGAATGTAAAAAGCACAGGAAGCTTTTATTAGCTAGCTAGCAACAGGTGGGCGAGTCGCTGGGCTGTGTTAGCGCCATACAGCTGATAAAGGAAACATCACTCAAGTACTTACTCCAAGATCTCATTACTTTCCTCCAATGGAATATTACAATGAGAATCTTTCCTGGATTATCATACCCTGATACCAGTAACTGCTTTTTTTGTTACTGTATGATTTAAGCTTCAAGCTACATTTTAAACTCTTATTTAGGTAAAAAAAAAAACAAAAAAAACATGTATATATAATTTTATTTTTAGACATAATTTTTCCACTAAATGAATTTATTCCCAAAGCTCCGTTTGATCTTATCTTAGCATTAATTTTAACATGTATTTCACCTTTACTTCTTATACAATTAGGCTCATAGTTTGAGCTCTATGATGTCATTTTCAAGACAGGACTGTTCAAAAACACTTTTCCTTGTTAAACTATTGTGATAAGAAGCTTAAATGATCTACTTGAGGCTTAAGCTTTTAATAGGCTATCTCTGACCTTCTTCATGAGCACTTTGACGTTTCATGCAAACTTCACACTCCTCTACTAGGTAGCAACAGCTACAAGAGCGGACAGCTCTTGTTAAAAATATGGATTAGATTTTAAGGCAAACCCGCAGGATGTTTCAGCTGAATGTTTGATAAGACTTACAATTTTACAGCTATATTCCTTTTGTAAATGTAACAAATCCTTCCATCATTATAGTCTATTTGGACTTTAGGAATTGAAGAAAAGATTGATTCCTTCCACTCTTCCTTTGCTACAGTGTTGGTGTGTTTTTTTTTTTGGATTTTCTCGCCCCTCTCTCCTTCCTGCAGGTCTCTGGCTCGCTCTCCCGTCATTGTGCTCCCTGTGTGGGTGAGCTGGTGGGCGTTCTTGTTTGCTGTTTTCTGCACCGTGGCGCGCTTACGACTGCAGGCACGGCTCTACGTGTGAAGTGCCCGCTTCTCGCCACCCCGACTTGCGAGGATGTGCATATGTATACATCCTGGTTCTAAGAGTATATTTGAGCAAGCTGCCTGAGTGTGCTGCCTTGTCTGCTTTCTTGATATGTGTGTGTGTGTGCGTGCGTGTGCAGGATGTGTGGGAGAGGTGTGTACTCGGCAATTATGTGATCAGAGCAGAGCCAAGCGGACATTTATGTGGGCGAGCCAAAGATAGGCTGTTGGATCTGTTCTGTCTTCCTCTACTTGTATTCGTGTGTGTGTGTGTGTGTGTGTGTGTAGGGCACTGGACTCCATATGGATAGGAACTACCATTTGCTCATGTCGGTCTCCCTGCTGTGCTGCATTGCTTTGATGCAGCACCTGCTGCAGTAAAAGCTGGCAAATTGTGATAAGGTGGCGCAGAGCGGGGTGGTGCTGCTTGGTCAGAAACTCTGAAGCCACGGTTGGACAGATTAAGGCCGTCTGGAGCTTATATAGTTGTTCTGTAGGAAGGAAATCTGGGAATACAGTATTGTGTGACCTCTACCTGACCCCAGCCACACAAACCCTTTGGCTAGAGATGCTGCAGGTCAAAGGGAAGTCGATTTCAGATTGGCACGTTTTCCGGTGAAGCAACAGGCTTAAGATGCAGCGGAGCCGCCTTCTTAAGCGGCCGCAGCCGACTCAGACTCTAACGCAGCCTAATTTAATCTAAAATGTAAATGTTTTGGCTCTTCCTTCTGCGTCCTTTCACATGCAACAAGATTAAATGCTAGAAAATAATAAAACAAAACAATATTGTTGTTGGAAACAGAAACTGAATACATAAGATGGAATCATTTCTGTCTGCGTTCAGCTGGAGAGAATCTCTGTGTGCTTTGTTCGGCCTGCTGGCTGGTGCTGTCACTTTTCTGACTTATTAAACAATATGATTGGCCAGGTCAGACGTAGTTTGCCAGTGAAAGACTTTAAAATGTCCGACTACTCGCCAATTATTGCGAGGGTGAAAAGTAGCGACTAATTAGCCATTTTGCAAAGAGAAAGAGGGAGCGGATTAAGTTTATTTGAAAAATCTCCACTTTAGTGCTTTTTGGTGTGTTTGCAGTCTCCTTTCACAGCTTCACACGTTCTAGCGGCGGTTAAATGAAAAGAAGCGACATCACAGGCCGACCGTCGGCTCCTTCCCTAAAACTAATGAGCAGCAGAAGCGAACAGGAGCCGCTCGTCTCCTCTGAGGGCCACACATTGTCAGCTCTATCTGGACGGAACGTGAAGGCTCCGTGTGGGTTTCACGTTACCGTTCTGGTAAGTGTTGCTTTAACCGCATAAAAAGTTCAAAGATCTCAAACTGTGATGACTGCTCCAACTGAAGGTGAAAACTTTTAACTTTGTTGTTTCTATCAATTCCATACCACAACCGCGTCATGAATATCGAAGTCGTGTTCAAACGTGCAGTTTGAGTTTGCGAACACGTTTAGCTGAAAAATTGTGGGATGTAAAATTGATATTTAAGTATTACTTTAATTATTGCTGGTTTGAATTCTTAGTTGAAACCAGGTGGGGTCGTGACCCTTTTAAAAGTTATTTCTCTGAATTAAAAACTAACTGAATGATTTTGAAAGTTAATATTTTAAAACCACCACTCATGATGCCATGCAGTGCTTAAGATGGGAGCAAATATTTTAAAACCCCATCCACATGGGAAGGTTTTGTTTTTTACACCTGTGTCTACACGAGACAGTTTCCAGAAATGTTTCCATCTACATGGGCGCATCGAAAACATCATAAAATGATGTTTTTACTCCCCCAGGCCTGTAAGTGGCTCCAAACATGGAGTCTGCACACGAGGTTAGCTATAAACACAACTAGCAAACAAGAATGGACAACGCATGCGGATAACGCTGGAGGGAAAAAGACAATTAGAAAGTAGAACATCTCCGTTAGCAAAATGAAACCTGGAAAGTCTTTATTAATTTAGTTCAGTGCGCCACAGCAAAGGGAAAAATGACGTACAAAAACCGTTGAAGAATAACTCAAAACCACTCGTATTTTTCATTTTTCTTGCTCTCCATGTCAGTTATGTTGTCTAGTTGTTGACAGTTAGGTGCAAAGCGCTGCGTCCGTTTTTGTTTTCTATATCACGTGTGTGGTATGTTGACAACATGACATTAAAACCTGTAGTTATCATCAATATTTTGCCCTGCAGCAAGGAGCTGGGAGAATTAGCTATTAGTTATAGGCAGACATAACCTAAATAACATATGCTGAATGACATCACCGCCTTCTCTGTGACCGTGTGTTTACGCCTTTGATGAAATAAAACACAAAACCCTTTTCTGTGTTTACCACCAGCACTACCTAACATTTCTCTCCAGCGTGACTAATTAACACAAGTGCCTTTGTCACACAAAGAAATCCTCTTGACTTTTCTCCTCGCAGCACTCACCGTGTCTGCAGTCGAGTGCCTGAATGTGAGTGTGTTTGTTCGGCGCACAAAGCAACCGACGCTCGAAAGCACAACAGCGTGTTAGCGTGGCTGCATGAGGACAAGTCCCTGTTGGCATGGAGTGTTCCCCGTACCCTCTCTTCTGTCACAACAATCATAGTAGAAAGCCCTTACTTTAAATAACCCACAATCAGTCATGTTAACCTAGAATGTGCTTTTAAGAATCCTCGTTAGGTGTGTACGTTTAATTGTTTACGAAGTAAAAGTACCACAGTTACTTGGTGAAATAGTGTTTGCAAAAAAATCTGTAGCACCTACTGCAAAAACAATGTCACTTTTTACAGTTACGATAACGTTGGACTGGATTAATATCAATAAATAACACACGTGATAGAATATTCAATATTCAGTACATAGAACATTCACTGAATTCCGATCCAGAACCGCACGGCACTCTGGGCGATGTAGGCAGAGGAAAGGTTTTATCTGCTCCACCTCTCACTCGAGCTTAGCTGTGTTGGTGGAATCAATCAACTAACTCAGTCATTCTTTGGTTACCTAGCAACAACGTGTTGAGTAATTTGCGCAGCAGCAGTTTCAAGTTTCATGACGCCATAAAAATAAACAACAACAATGGTGTGGAGGGAAGATTGTAAAACAGGAAATGTGACACAACCAGTTTGGCAGGAGCTCAGATATTTAAAACTAAAAGCTAATCAATAACTTATTAATAACATTGAGTAGGGTGCTTTCCACCAGGGACCACCAGGGAGCAGCAACAGGCAGGGTGGAGAGAGCACTTCATTCATCTTTGCCTCAAATATCCAAACAAACTGTGGTCCAATTGATATTTTCTCTGGCGTCTCAATAAATGAACTTAAACTGTTGGAAACGTAACTTGGAAAACATATTTTGTAACTTTTAAAAACTTGCTTCTACTGTGACAGGATAACTGACTTATGCCTGCTCTCTATCCACTGTTATCCATGTACATCACAACACTTAGTCTGACAGTACTGCTACTTTGTTAATGCTAAGCTAACCCACTCAGCTACTAAAACTCAAACTTCCTTTCTCGACAACTTGAGGTGACAACTTAGAAACAGTTCTGGTTTTTCTTTTGTTTTCTCTACAATAAAACTGATTATCTCTTGATTGACAGATTAAAAATAAATATCATGCATGTTTCTGTCCCATGTTTGTTTGACATTAACGGGAGTACTGACAGCCCCCCCCCCCACACACACTTACAGCAGTGATTAAACCCGTAACACCTGGCAACTTTTCCCAAGAATGCGCCAAACTAGTGGTTAAACTGGAGCAAATAATAATAAATTTACCACCAATTCATCCACAAATGTCTTGCTATTAATAAATGGGCCAGTGCCAACCTCATGCAACTTTAACTCCTAATGCCCCTCACCTCCCTCCACAGACCTTACATAGATGCTCCCATGTTTTCACTGTGCAGGTCATATTAAAGATTTATTCATTTTCCAGGTCTGCACTCGAATATTGATGAAGCCTGACACGGCCGTCCCCGTGTTCGCGTCTTTACTGTTCTGTCTACTGTGCAGAATATATTCATACTCTGTGCAAATACAGGCTTTTTGATTTAATGTAATGATTACTAAATGTATTTCATACATTTATGATCAACTGATGTACTCTTGTGTATAATTATATATTTTTTCTTTATTATTTTGGTGGAAGCATTTTATAAGCCCATTGGGGCTTCTTCGTTGCATTATTATTATTAGTATTTTTTATTATTATTATCTTTGGTTTGTATTTTAGGTGTGCGAAATAAACTAAGCTGAACTAGGAAAACTGTACATTTTATTTTACCTCAGCAATGTAGTAAAAATGAACATAGACACGTTTAATAAATGCACAAGTCCTTCATTTCTTCATATATTAACACTAAAGAGGTAAAAGTATCAACAGTCAAAGCGCCAGTATTGCATAAAGTCAACTGTTTTGAGTTTTATATCATGTTATAATGTTTTTCCCTCCTCAAAAACACACCTGGAGTGTTGCTTTGATCCTGTCATGCATGTTTGAGAAATCCTTTCGTCTCCATGGCAACCATTTAGCTGTGCAAAGTGCTTGGGGGGACAGAGCGCCGCCTTTGAGGACAGATGCCAAGCTTCCGAGCTGCCGCCTCACAGAGCTCCCCTCCCTCCCTCAGCTCCTTCAGACTAGCGAGCAGCAATTAGCAAACATCTGGTGGAACTGAGCATCTGCTGAGCTCATTATAGGAGCTACTTCTCAGTGAAACGCTGGTAAAAACGTTGTCAGAGGGTTAATAGAGGAGCCATATTGGGATGACTTCCTGAAGGCGGAGTTTCAGAAAGAGCAGAAGTTTCTTCTTAAAGAGACAGAGGCCCAATTCAAATCAAGGTGTTAAATTACAAGGTCAAATTTCTTTTAAGTCATATTTGATATATACAGCACTTTTATGACAACTGAAGGTAACATAGTTACTTTATTGTGATATAAAATGCCACTTTGTGCCTGGAATACACATAATAGTGCCCCTTTAAAATAACCCTCTGTATCTAACTGTTACCTGTGTGTGTAGTTCAGTGGGCTGCTGTGATTACAGTGTGGAACGTTGTCTTTTTGTGGCTTATTACGGTTACATTTCATGATATCACATGCCTGCCTGTTCACATGCTGGAAGACCTCATGTAAAACCATTTCTTCTGGTGTAGTTTCTGTGTGTGTGTCTGTGTGCTATTGACGCTAATGATATTTGACAAGGGACCCAGGGGAAACAGAGTATATGCAGCCCCCAATAATTGCCCCTCTTCCCCACCACACAGACGCCCAGAATGTGCAAAAAAGACGAATAAAAGCATGCACAAATTGACTTGGCGATCCGAACCCAGTTTAGAGCTGAAGTTAGTTTACATATGGTTCCATCGGGATGAATCTCAAATTAATTTGAGACTTTTAATGATGTATTTGAACTGATCGTTTTTCACGGTGCGGTGATTATGCGACATGCAAGTGCCAGGATTTTTGATTTATTTTTTTAATAGGATTAGGTGCACAAGTTTGAATTTGTTATGCGTTTTCTGTGATCAACACACAGAGATGACACACACAAGCTCAAATGTGTACATCTATCAAATCCTTTTAATAAGCACTGCTATAGGTCCTATAATCTATTTCAATTTACCAAGACCTATTTGCTTCTCTTAGACAATTCAGACTAAATGTCGGGTAAATTTTATTGCCATGGAAGTCTCTTTCTGGAAGAATAGCTCACCTTTTCCCCTGAAATTAAAATGTTTTAGAAAAGTCTTAAACAACTTAGGAACCCCGTAAGATTCAAACCTTTCCAATAACTGGTAAATACTGAAACTCCAGTTTAGCCGTTGGTCTTGCATTGTCATGATGAAGTGGGAGGTGTTGTTTATGAGCCATTGTTTCTCATATAAATCTTCAAGCCGTTCATTTGGAGAAGCTAATCGCCTTCAGAAGTAAAGTTTTACAGTGAGACTGACTGAACCATTTACTGATGCATTCACTTTCTGACAGCTTGCTAAAATCTCAGCACCAGGAAGCCCCTTGTATGGAGGAGGAAGTACCACTGTAAAAAAAAAAAGAAGAAGAAATCAGTCTTTATTTCTCAGAATTCAGAGATTAATTCACACCAAACACGTTTCACACATCAGGTGCATCTGGTTTACAGTCAAAGTCTATGTGGAGGCGCGACGAGGGCCCATTGCAGCACGATTGGAAGCGTTCGAGACGTCAAGCGCGTCCGACGAATAAGCCGGCAACGGAAAACAACGGCTGTAGCGATCTTGACACGTCTGACGCGCCGTAGACGCGACTCCAGATAGACTCTGAACGTAAACCAGACACGCAAAACGCTGGGTGTGGAGCAAAATGTAAAGTGTCTGCGTTCAAAGTGAACACGCGTTGAACTCGAAGCGTCAGAGCTGTTTTTGACGCACACAATGCGTTTGTTGTGAACGCATCATTAGGTCAGAAGTCTGAGAAAAATAGACTGAAATCTGAGATTAAACAAGCCAGGATTCTGACTTTTTTTCTCAGGATTCTGCATCTAACATCTGAAATCTGTCATATCAGAATAAAAAAAGTCACAATTCTGAGAAAAAAGCCAGAAATTTGAGATGAAAAAGTCAGAAGTCTGACTTCTCTGGGTGCACCGATTTATTGGTGCCGATTTCCTTAATTTTGGGAGATCTGTGATCGTTCGATACTTGCTTGTGAAGCTGATCTTATCTGCCTCAGTAAAGGTCTAAAAATCACTCATTGTCCTTTTTCTCTGCTGTGAGAGGTTTGACTGACTTTTAGCCCCGCCCACCACGCCATGGCTGCACTTTTTCAGTAAACAGTACTGTAGTCATCCCACTTTTTCCAACCCTGCAACTTTCTTGTTGTATTTAACAACATTTCAAACAAAATAAATTGGTGTCAGCCAAAACTGGAATCAGCACATCATGCTTTGTAAAAGATTGGTACTCGTCAATCTTTTTACTCCTACTTCTCCAATTTTGGACTTTTTTTCCCTCAGGATTAGTGGTCTCATGTAAACAAAGTTTTAGTCTCTGTAAGTTGGATGCCATTGGTACACAAACCTGTTTCTTTTTTCTTAAACTTCAACCAGCTGAGTGATGGGAGTAGAAATAACTAGCAAACTGAAAAAAAAAACAATCAAATGAAATATAAGCCAATAAAGATGAACCCACAAAAGAGCTGCAGCTTCAACACATTGTGCATGCATCGCACGCGGGAGGTACAGCAGCATATATGCACAGACAAGAGAAAACACAGGAGCGCATTTGGAGCAGCAGCAGCAATAAATAAACAGAATAAATTGGAAGTGGACAAATAAGCCTGGGAAACAAATTAATGTTGGAACACGTACTCTATAAACAAAAAACAAACACAGATAGAAGAACGCACAGGCTAAGCAGCCGAAGACTGACGCTGACCTAAATGTACCAACAAAAGGCACCACTACACACACGTACGCATATTAAAAGTTGTTAATGTATTTACACTGAGATAAAAGAAAAAGAAGACTTATGGATCTATTTCTAGCAATCCATCCCGAAAGACGATTGGTTCTCTTTGGTTTGAGCTTAATGTGAGCAGCTGTGTGTGTTTGTTGCTCCTTCTGTGTGTTTCTGAGACAAGGTTCCACCTCGGTAACACCAACAGTGTAATCCATGCTGATCTCACAGGCCATGTTTACATTTCACTTAAGACTTCTAGCTCTGGATTTTCCAACTGTGCAATGATTCATGATTTGTGATATTTTTAATAAAATTAATAACCAATACCAGCCAAATTAAACACACACAATCAGACATAGTGTCATGGCCATCTGATTAATAGTGTATTTTATGCTCAAACAGTACCGGTTCATTGAGGTACGGACTTCATTAGACCCCTGAAGGTGAGCTGTGGTATCTGAAATCAGATGGTTTGTGAGGTGAAGTCTTCATTGATCAGAGTCATTTATGCCCAAAAGACACACGATTGGATTAAAATCTGGGGTGATTTCAGGGTGTTTTCAGACCTGATGGTCCGGTACACTCAGTTCAGTTGGGGACCAAAGTTGCTAAATTTGTTACATTTTAGTTGGTGCGGTTTGCTTTCACACTGCGAACGAACCAAACCTTTTGACTCATACGCACTTGTCTGTGGCGGTGTGACAGAAAGAAACGTTGAAGGAAGCGACACAAAAACCTAAGAAGAACTGTAAATAAAAATGAAGTGCTGCCAGATTTTAGTGGCTGAAGGATTTCTCTTTGGTCGTTGGCAGAAGACCACGAGCCATTTCTCCCGCTAGCACCAGACTTGTGTGTTTGTTCTGGTTGTATTTACCCAGAATGCCCTGCGCTATACAAACCGTGCCAGAATTCACTACTACTGTTCAGTTTTTGGGTCTTCATCAGAGTTTGATGACTCATTCACAACCTCCCCAAGCAAGCCAGACATTCTTGGCAAACAAACTACAGTTTGATTAAAGTGGACTAAATATGGCTGGTGTGAATGCACTCTTAGAGGAAAGACAACTTCAGAAACTCATTGTTTTGTTCTTGAAACCATTCCTGAACCATAGAAGCTTTGTGGCAGGGCGTACTTACCTGCTGAAAGACGCCATAGACATCAGGAAATACTGTCTCCATGAATTGGTGTACACTGCCTGGATAGGTGACACGTAAGGATGTCAGAATCCAAGACTTTCTGGCTGAAAATTGGCCCATTGTTCTTACACCTTTCTCTCAGAACCTGAATTAATTTCTTCAGAGAATCTTTTGGTGCCTTCACTCCTCACATTCACTTTTTTTTTTTTTACCCCTCCAGGGGGTCTTTTTTGTGGGCTCTAGTGTCCCTTATGTGATAGTAGGCTGACAGGAAATGGGGAAGGAGAGGGGGAAGACATGCGGCAAATGTCGTCGGGTCCGGGAGTCGAACCCGCGACGGCCGCGTCGAGGACTCAAGGCCTCCAAATACAGGTCACACTAACCACTACGCCACCACGGCACGCCCCACATTCACTCTTTTGAAGGGTAAACTGTGGACAGGATCCTCGGTGACCAAAGCTCCAGTGTAACAGACTTGTAGTGACCGCCGTGGCTGGTGTCCAGTGGTCTGTTCTGTCTCGATGACCTCGTGCAAGGCTCCAGTTTGTGTTAATAATGGGAATTGATGAATATTATGTATCACCGTGATCTCACTGTTTCCCAATGGACTTTCAGTCCAGTGACCTGCTGGTTTCTGTCTGTGATTTATGCATCTCTCCATCAAGCCACCAGACTGCCGAAGCGGTTTTCTTCGATGGTATGCCTCCGCAAGATGGTTCCTAGTTGACACATTGGCATAATCACAGCAGCAAATGTTGATTTGGGAAATATGCCTGATTTACTTTGTAATAAGATAAAAAAAAAGAACATTAACAGTATTGATCTCTAAGTTTTTTCCTTTCTTTCTTCTTAGCTTAATGTAATAAAATCCCAGCATGCCACCTCTTACAATCAAAGAAGGTAGAATATGTTTCTTCATGTATAGTTTTGCATTCTACAGTATTCATACCAAACATACCAAATTAACTTTGTCATATCATCATCTTCCTACGATAAGTCATTAAAGTAATTTTTTGCCAAACGTGAATTTGGCAAAAGATTATCTAGACAAAAGTAAAATCACTTAAGGCAAAAACTGCCTCAGGCCATTATTTTAGGAAGGTGACGACATGCTGTCACATTACAAGCAGCTTTCTAGATTTGGAAGATGAGATTTTGCCCCTCCCAAGTCAGAGTACACATCATTCCACATCACTATTCAAGTCAGTATTTAAGTCTTGTTGCAGGCTATCAGCTGAATGAAGGTCTTGCCTCGTCATGGTGGCACAGTTGGTATCTCTGTTGCCTTGAGGCGAGAAGCTCCCCGGTTCAGATCCAGGCCTGGTTGTCTTTCTGAATGAAGTTTGCATGCATGGTTTCTCTGCGGGTGCTCTGTCTTCCTCCCACAGAATTGAGAATAGTTGAATAATTTGACTAATTCCCCTTAGGTGTCAGTGTGTGGATGGTTGGTTGTCTGTCGTTGTGTGTCTCTTTTTGTTGCCCTGGCGACCTATCAGGCCTGTACCCCGCCTTTGACTCGACGATCTCTCGAGATAGGCACCGGCCTTCTCGTGACTCTGCAGGGATAAGCAGGTATGAAAAATGGATGTGTGGACTGTGACTGGGCCAAACTACCATCAAGACTCTTCCCAATGTAGCTCTGGCTGTATGTTTAGGGTCAATGTCATGCTAGTAGTCTGAATTTAATCCTCCAGGCATTTCTTTGTCTGAGCTGAAGAAAGGCAGTGACGTTGTGGTCAGGGTGATGTTGTTTTTTCTCCACAAAATGTGATTGACATGCTGTTAGTTCAGGCCTAAAAATCCAACCCGGGTTCATAGGCTTTGTGTTTGAGCCAGATCTAACTAGATCTAATTAACTTTACTGGCCTGAGCCCGAATTAAATCCGACATATTACTTTATCATGATTTTACTGCTTTTGTTTTTAAACCATAATTTGTGTAATTTCTCCCAATTTCAGCTTTTAACGTCTTCCAACACTGTCTTGTCGTTTGTTGTGTGAGTCGGGTGTAAATCCTCTGGGATGTGTGACTGATGGGAGCGGCGCAGCATACTGTGCGCTGCGCTGCGCTCGTTACAGTTTTACCTGCTACACCCTCCTTAGTTTCTTTCCTTCCTCAGCAGGTTAAACTATCTACTCCTCTATTTACACAACAAGGAGATTAATACAACTTTATGTCGCAAATTCTCGTTTGGTTGTTATTATGCTGTATGTGTTGAAGGCTTATTAAACATGCCACAGAAACCTGAATTTTGGGTTTGGCCAAAAATCCAAACTAATCAGAGCACATTCGTCCATGTTGGTTGAGCATTTTACTTAGAGGTTCCAAAGTAAAGTGGATTAATTGTAACTGTACACCACTCTTTTGAATTTTATTGTAGAGCATTTTGAAAACCACAAACTATTACAGCGTGTTCGTCCACCATAAAACCCCAAAACAATACATTAAAGTTTGTGGACGTTATAAAACACAATGTGAAAAAGTTAAAGAGGATGGAATGCCATTGCACGGCACTGGATGCCAAATCCCATATGGGTCACAGGTCCAAGACTAGTCATTAACAAGGTGGAGGGAGACGGAGAGAGACGTTAAGAGAATGGAGAAGAAAAAAAAAACGGGAAATGAAAAGGAAACAGAAGACATGAGGAGAAGAGAAGAGAAGAGAGTGGGAAGAGACGGGAGAGAATCTAACACATAGTCCTTGCTGTCAGCCAGTGTGTAATTAAGTTCTGCACTCTGTCACCATCGCTCTGCAGAACTGGTAATTTAGCTGGGCCTGAGCCAGGAGAGCAGGTCAGGGGAGGGGAGAGCGAGGACGGGGCGGACGGTAAAGGAGAGAGAAGAGGAGGGGAGGGGAGACGGACGGAAACGCCGAACGACGGGGGAGGCGGGAGAGGAAGAAGAAGAGACTCATGAGAAAAAGATGAGTCAAGAGAAATTAATCATGGGTGAAGGCGGCAAAACGTCAAGGAAGATTATGTGGGGCCAAAAAAATGAGGGAGTATTGTAAGTTAAGCTGGATACAACGTTGTTACAAACTATCCATCCATCCATACTTTCTTAATCTCAAGGGTTGCAGGAGGTGCTGATCATTACGCAGGTGTTCTAATGATGCGGCTAAACTAATGATCATATTGCCTTGTTAAGGACACTTAACTTAACACTTTTCTTGGTCAGCCAAGCTAACCAAATCCAACACAGCTGTAGATAAAACACAACTACAGATTCCTTTGGGATATTTTATACCAGGCCCTGAACGTGACAGTTCAAAGCTGATCTTGTTCAGAAAGTCGTCCTAACCATCTCTTAGATCACTCCAGGAACATTTCAAAGAGATGGTAGATTTCTTATCATAATTGCTGGTACGATTGGCCGATTTGCCTGGCATGGTGACATGAAATCACTGTTCTCAGCTGAAGGAGATCCAACCATTAGCCAGTCAACGTCACGGCCGAGACGAATGCAGTTGTCAAGCTTTGCAACGCGAAGGGGGGAGGGTATTATTTCTAATCGGGTTTGGCTGGCTTTTGTTCAGCGCCACTCACACATTTCCCACAAACACTTCGAAGTCTGTACATAAAACAGCACACAGTGGCCTGCAAACATTTTCAGAACACTTACAGTGTTTCACCTTTGGTCTCATTACAATCCTAGGTGTGGATATAGTTGCTTTGTGAAGGCCACAGAGGTTTGTCAGATCACTAAGCAAACAATATCACTAAGGTCAATAAAAATGTATTTGTGGGGCATTTTACAGAAGGATTCGGTTACAAACTGGCTAGCTACATGGATGTCCTCATTTAACCCTTTAACTGTCACCCTCAAAACACTTCTATACAAGTCAGAGAGGAGACCAGTGTCATTATGACAGGTAAGAGTTAATTCTCACCAGAAATTCATTTTTGGATTTAATTAAAACGGAAATTATAAAGGGCCTTTTCTTTAATTGATATTGTTTATTTAAACTTCAATCAAATTTTCTCCAGGTTAAATAAACTATCTAGCTAGCTGGCTAGATGGCTAGCTATTTAAACATCTAAGTATACTGATAGCTAGTGATTTAGTCAACTAAGTGTTTATACAGCTAGCTAGCTATTTTTACAGCTAGCTAGCTATTTTTACAAACAAGTAGCTGGCTAGTTAAATGTAGAAAGTCGCTCAGCAATTAATGTTGTCTTTGCTGTATGAGATTTAAAAAATGGATGAGTAATTGTTTATTGAAGTAGCTAGCGGCTTGATTAAATGATTCTGTGACATATCGGTATGTCCCAATCTGTTAAAGAACATGCACAGTCTCACACTGTATCCTAATTTCTTTTTACAACTGTAACTCCACTTCCAAAAGAAGAAATGGCAAATTAAGATGAGGCAAACATCACGAAGCTAAAGGAATGGGGGGTAAAAGGTCAGTACAAAGTGCAGTTAGGTGTCAGGGTAAATGGCTTTTCACTGTGCAAGTCTTGGGAGGGCAGGACAGTGAAAAGAGGAGGGGTGAGAAAGATGTGACACGCGTGAACCTCGTCTCTGACCTTCCGTGCAACGCTACGCTTGCCCGTGTGTGTTTATGCGCGTTTAAACCTGGGGGGGAAGAGGACGGTGAGGCGAAGGGGTGAAAAGCGAGTGGCAGATTGAATCCACGGGGAGTCTAAATGGGCAGATGCACAAGTGGGACGGTGTGTGTGTGAAGATAGCTGCTAAGCAATCCGAGGAAGGACGATTAAAGGATAGCGAGTGTGTCCGTTTCTGTGTTTAAGCGACAGCTACAGTACTGCTTAGCTTCGTATTGACATAGCAATTACCAGTGAATAATTGGGCCCATGTGCGGATGGGTGCGTGCGCATGTGTATCAGGTGTAGTCGGGTGGGGAAACTTGCTATTGGCATTCTAATAAGACCAGGAGACAGACTCCCTCGACTAAGATCAGAGGAGCTGCGTACCGGAGCAGGTGAGCGATACGGCATCGTTCTCCAAGCTCCATGCTGGCTCCGCGTTGGCAGAGGTTACATGCTTAGTGTAGATTAGTCTGGCTTTGAATGCCATTTGCAAGTGTTCAGTCTGGTAGATGGGAAAGCTAAGGATCCGATTGGCGTCCATATTGACTGTGCTTTAGATTAAACCTTAGCCTTTCTCATTGCTTACATTTTCTTGTTTTCAAAGGGACAGTATTATGTATTCTCCACCTACATAGTGGTGTTTTATAGCATAATTAAGTAACTGCTACCTTCAGTTGTTATAAAAATGCTTAATATGCCAACTATGACTTCAATTTGAATTGAAATTGTGCCTCTGTCTCTTTAAAAACTTCTGTTTTTTCTGAAACTCCCATCACAACATGGCTCCTCTATTAGCCCTTTAACAACGTTTTTACCAGCGCTGCACTGAGAAGTAGTTTGTGTTTGCTAACTGCTGATGGCTAGTCTGAAGGAGCTGAGAGGGGGATGGGTAATCTGTGAGATTTTGCACAGATGAAGGGTTGCCATGGGAGATGAAAGGATTTGTGAAACATGCAAGGTATGTTTTTGATGCAACAATAACATAACATGATGTAAAAAACTCAAAAAAGTCAATTTTATATAACACTGCGACATATAACAAAGACTTTCTTGTGTGACATCAAGC
The DNA here is from genome assembly GCF_001444195.1 of Xiphophorus couchianus. Lineage (NCBI taxonomy): Eukaryota > Metazoa > Chordata > Actinopteri > Cyprinodontiformes > Poeciliidae > Xiphophorus > Xiphophorus couchianus. The sequence goes on along the minus strand of NC_040250.1, from coordinate 26,761,165 downwards.
TCTTATGGAGAGAGTTTGCTAAAGCATTATATCCTAACTCTAGTTTTTCCGGTCAAATGGAAACTTTCAATTGGAGTAAGATATCCAACAGTTTTTTGTTAGCTTTTACTTATGCAGCTGCTAGAAGTATGCCACGAGACCCGAACCATCCATCCATCCATTTTCTTACACCCTTGTCCCTAGTGGGGTCAGGAGGGTTGCTGGTGCCTATCTCCAGGCAAGAGGTGGGGGTCACCCTGGACAGGTCACCAGTCTGTCGCAGGGCAACACAGAAACAGACAGGACACGCAACCCTGCACACACACACACACCTAGGGAGAATTTAAAGAGATCAATTAACCTGACAGTCATGTTTTTGGACTGTGGAAGGAAGCCGGAGAACCCGGAGAGAACCCACAGGGAGAACATGCAAAAAGACCCCGGGCCGGGAATTGAACCCAAGACCTTCTTGCTGCAAGGCAACAGCTCTACCAACTGTGCAGCCTAGACCCGAACCAATGAAAGCATAAACAGGAGCAAAGTGAGCTCCTTTTGTGCTAAACTTCTTCTCCATTAAGCATTGTTTTATTTGTGTGCTATTGTATCTATTCTCTTGTATTCACATTTGGATGTTTTGCCTGAGCTCTTGGCTTTGAATGTTTTAACATTTACCCTGAAGTCGCCTTCCTCTCTCTCTCCTTCTCTTTCTCGTGTCATTGTGCCTCTTGCCGCCCACTCTCTCATTTTTTTTCCTCCTGCGTTCGTTTTCAATACAACTTGACAGGGAATCATTAGCTGCATAATGAAAAGCAGCAGACCAGTAATATATACCATCACCGTCTATTAGAGCCTCCTTAGCCTAAAGACCTTGAATGTAAATGAGGCTGTGTTACGGCCTTTTCAAGTCAGGGTGGAACGGAGGCTTAAAAAATTCTTTTAGGACACAACGCAGACAGCAATTGATGTTGTCTTTGCTGTGCGAGACAACAAATGGTTGAGTAATTGTTTATTCATTTTTATGGAAATGACCTGACGCTCAACTCCAAAGCAAATCTGAGAGTCGTCTCTATCGTGTCAATGTGTTGAACAGCGGCTGCAATTCCAAACATCAGCCAGCAGCGAGGACATGCTGGATAGTAAATGGAACAAAGATGAAGATGATTTTTAGATCCATAGACCGACCGACCGTCCATCCATCCATCAGTCTATCCATCCATCCATCAATCCATCATCCAATCATCCATCCATCCATCCATCCATCCAACCATCCATCTATCCATCCATCATCCAATCAACCATCCATTCATCAGTCTATCCATCCATCCATCCATCCGTCCGTCCGTCCGTCCGTCCGTCCGTCCATTTCAATCAGACATTAGGTGAGAGGTGTGGTGAAAATAAAGTCAGAATTCTGTGAAATCCTCCAACTACTCCCTGTCGTCTTCTTTGTGCTTTCTGCCAGTCGTAACATCTAGTTGATCGTGTGACTTGTATGATCCGAAAAAAAAGTCTTTCTGTAGCAGTTTTGCTAAATAAACCAATTTGATACGGCTGAAGAAACCACCTCATCCTAGCGGCAAAACTTTCAGCAAAAAAACTGGCGTGGATCCATTAGGCAAATTTATTTTCGAAATATCAAATCGAGCAAAAATGTGGTCAGTGGAAATGCTTCTACTGTCTCCTCTTTAAATATTTTCTGTTCAGCGCCCTCCGAAAATAGTTTTTGTGTTGCTATGTAACGTGTTGGAAAAAACCCCCACATATAAACACAATGCAATACTGAATTCCAGAAGAAAATATTAATGCCAAATAAACTCCACATACCTGTTTTCCTTCACACACACCAACCTCACCATGCTGGCGTGTACGGAAGAGAAATTGGAAAACTATTACCTGAAATGTGATCTCTGTGTGTCTCCATGGACATTGCAATCTTTCTCTCCGTCTACAGGCCCTCTCCTCCATCCTCCTCTACTCGTTTCATATGCACACAGCCACACGGTGACATACACACCCACGCAAGAGCGCAAATAAAATCCATTTTCTCGGCTCTGTCCCCGTGTTGCAGAGCTGTTATTGAGGAGCTGAGGGGGCTCATGGAAAGTGAGACTGAAGAGGCTGGTGGGCTGATGGAGTCGGTGAAGCACATGGAAGAGAGCGGCAGAGGGCCAGGTGCAGGGTGTGTGCGGCTGACTTTAACCTCTGTGTTTGCCGAATGACTCCCGAAGAATGGCACATTACCAGACGGCTCACGTTATGCGGAATCAGATCACCATCAGCGCGCTGAAATCCTCTACATGAGAGCCCTCGGTAGACGGGCTGTTTACCGGGCTGCATCGAGGGAAGTGTTTTTGAGGCAAATCAAAAGCAAAGTTTAAGAACTAAACTCAGCTCGGGTGGCAAGAAGTCAGATACTTTACCTTCCAGTACTGGGATGTTATGAAAGTTTGTCGTTATATAAGGAACTATAAATGTTTGTCTAAGTATTCGGTGTGAATCATATCGGTGAGATGGTTAAAAACAAAAAGCTAGGCAAGGAGTTCAAATGTTAGTTGTTTCCATTAGAAATGTGCACATCTTGGCTACAGCTCTAGACAAAATGAAGAGCCACTGCACTGATCCCCATTAAACCCCTCATGGTTATTCCACCAAATATTGATTTCTGAACTCTCCCTGAGTGAAAACATTAGTGTTGTTGTTTCTAAATGAATATGAACTTGTTTTCTTTGCATTATTTGAGGTCTGAAAGCATTGCATATTTCTTTTTGTTATTTTGACCATTTCTCATTTTCTGCAAATAAACTCTAAATGTTTGCTTTGAATGTCGGAGACATGGTGTCAGTACTTCATAGAATAAAAGAGCAATGTTCATTTTACTCAAACCTATACCTATAAAAAGTAAAGTCAGTCTCTTAATTTTTTCTCCAGCTTTATATTCAGCTAATGTCACAAAAACTCCCCCACAATTTTGCAATTGAAATTAAATTAAAATTACACGTTAGTACACATGGTTAAGCGTTGTCATTAACAATCATGGCAGTGACAGATGTAAACAGGTATCGGTACTTGAGATATATTTATATTTCTGTCGTTCATCATCTATCAGCCAATCAGTGGAGAAGCTTCCGTCTTATTCAGGCATTGGAGCGACAAGCCCCGCCTACTTAGGAACAGCTACGTAAACAACATTTTGGGGAACATGTAGTCAGAGATTTTCCAGAACAGCTGTGGATTCAAATGTCGGAATGTGATGCTGTCAGAGTTCTGATGGGACCAGCTGAACATTGTCCAAAATCCCCCAAAACAAACCATCATCCTCCTACCACTTCCTGTTGTCTTCTTCTGCGTTTCTGCCAGTAGTGACATCCGGCTGTTGGCCTCGTGACTCGTGTGATGGGGGGGAAAACAGCTTCTATACGGCTGAAAAAACGTTTCATAATAGTGCAAAAACTTTTGAACTGAAAAACATGAGCGTCTTGAAATTGCCACGTTTTCACTAAGCAAATTTATTTTTGTAGTTTTGTTTTGTGCAATTCTATGGTTAATGGAAACGCAACTTGTGTCATGTCTGTTGATGAACCTGGGTTATCTTACATCCTTCATCTCCTCAGATGTCTTCTTTATTCTACCCTTATGTTTTACACCTGGCCTCATAATTATCTGTCCCCCTATTTAATCTTCTGTTTCCTTTGCCCCTTAGCTAGTTTGTCTCGATTTACATCTTCTGTCCAGCCTTTCTTCTGACCTAGTCTAGGGAACCTTTTTCACGGTTTTCATCGCCCCTTTGGATTGTGGATTCCCTGCTGTTCTTCCTGAATAAAGATTGAGTGCTTGTGAGTCTAAAGACCATCTTGACTCAACATTTCGTTGAACATTTCACTAACTTCCCGATAATACCACTTGCAATGCCACCACTTACAGCCTTAGGCATAAGTGGTGGCCGTGAGTGCAATGTCCATTCTAGACATATTTCTACAAACCAAACTATGTCTATGTTAGTCTACACAGCGCCTTTTCTCAACTTCTATTGCCCTTGTGAGTTTGAACCTTATGTAGCGTATACCAGACCAGCAGTCAGTGGGTACCTGTATCACAGCGGTTTTGGTTCGACTCTGTATGACGGCTGGTTGCTGCTCTGGTGGAACTACAGAGAAGTTCTTTAGAGCTTAAATCATTTTCATGGACTCTCCACTACAAGCAACCTCAGTCATATTACAAAAGTTCATTTGGTCTTTTGCGGAGATTAAAAGGCTTTGAGTTCAGGGTGTAACTGTTTGTACTTGATTTAAAAAAAAAGAAAAGTAAACTGTGTTTGCCTTCGCTTCAGGCCACTAGCAATCAGTCTTCTCTAATTTGAACTTATAGCGTCAGGTATTGTATGGGCGTGTGTGTGTGTGTGTGTGTGTGTGTGTGGGTGTGTGTGTGTGTGTGTATGAAGATGTCAATGTCTGTCTTGCCCCAGGTGAAACGGGATGGTTCAAAGTGCATCTCAAAGGCTTGATTAAGGAAGTGCATAATCCAAGTTGAAGAGCAGAATCCGCCTGGTGCTGCCTTTAAGGCCTGGAACACAGAGGAGGGAGAAACACTGCGAAATCCAACTACAGCAGACAGAACGCAAGAGTTCGCCACGAGTGTGAGCAGCTTCCAGAGAAGACATTGTGCTCTAACTAAAGTGCAATGTAACGTGTCCCAGCCTAGATGCTGGCTTTTGGCTAGAGGCGCTTCCAGACAATTTGTTTTTTCTGAAGGGCAAGAAATTGAAACATGTAGCCTTTTATTATTGAAACGATTTATTTTAATAATTACAAAAGCACAAGAAAGTAAATGGGATAGTTGCTTTGGTGATACTTTATGTGAAGGAGTGGGCATAAGACTTAACATGTTTTTTTGTATTATTATTTTGGATATGCAAATCATACCTTGCTGCATAATAACATATACAGTATCTCACAACCGCAAATAACGACTGAAGGAAGCACAATAACTATAGAACACCATAACCAAAGAAAAATAGCTGGCATAATCAAAATGGAGTGAGTAGAAGCATAGCTTATTGTTTAGCTAAGAATAATTCTACAAAGCCGAATGAACACACATATGCATATATATATATATATATATTACATACACATACATCCTTACATAACATACAGATATATATTTATTCCTCTACAGTTACCTGGCTTCCCTCTCATCTCCGTCTCAGTGTGTGATGAACAGTCTCATCCATTGTACGCTTCGTACAACACCTGAGTGAAGTGAAGTTGGCTCCCCCACCTTCTTCACACCAGGCAAAATTGGTGGTAAACGTTTGTGCTACGTTTGTGCAGCAACATTTTTCATTTGCGCTGCTTTGGCTTTGAAGATATTAATGAGAGTTTAAAGGTCATTGTGATTTCGTGAAAGCTAAAGCAGCGCAAACAAAAGTTTTGTGCTGCACAGTCCGCCACAAACACAGTCGAGTTGATTGACGGCAATTTTTTTGTATGATTTGAAGAAGGTGGGGAGGGCAGGATGACCTGTCATGACCTCTGGAAATATTTCCTAATGTCTTTAAAATGAGAGCGGAACAAACAAACATTTTTGTTGCACAAACATAGCACAAAGTGACACCAATTTTGTCTGATTTGAAGAAAATGGGGGAGGGGGTGGCAACTTCACTCAGGTACTAACCACACAATTTTATACATTTTCTGAAATTGTCATAAATCTGGAGTCTTCATGAGTGTTTCTGACTGTGATCATGAAGTGTAAATAATGACACTTTTAATGCAAAGTTGCTGTTAAGGCAACTTTTAGTGCAACTTTGCATTAAAAGTCTCATTATTTACCGGGTGACGCTGCATGATTCATGAAGACTCCTTCATGTTAATGACGCGTGTTCTTCACAACCCTTCAGATAAAGTGTTACCATTGTAAATGGCTAAGCTAGCAGCAGTGAATGATTTGACTTGTGTTCAAAAGCTGCACTGATGATGATGAGCCGACTGGGGAGAGAGCGGGTTCCTCTGCTTCAGCAGTCTGCACTGCATGCGTTGTGACCTGTTGGGTAATTTTGATCTAAATCTCTTTCATACGACGGTTCGTACGGCTGGAACCAGCGCCGTATCCCGGGCTCCAGTCAAAGCCTGATTTGGATCAAAATGTTTTAAGCCCAGTTTTGCACCAGGCAGACAAAACTGTCGGAGGTCGCAGACATAAATGTCCCGGATTTCAGGGAAAATCCTGTGTTGGGCTGGAGGTCGGCGCGTACTGCGTGTGAGCCCTTCCAAGCTGTGATCTGTGAGCTTTCAACATCGAGCATCCCGGATGTAATTTTGAAGGAGTTGGCAGGCGAGGAGATGTGACGTGTCAGCTAATCTGCAAAAAAGGAGGGAAAAAAACGGGATTAGGGAGATAAATGAGCTGTAGGAGTAAAATCCTGGGAGTCAAACACAGAAAAAGCTGACATAACACAAGCATTATGTATGAAATTTGTTACTCCTGATTTAAAGGAACGTGATGGTGTTTGACGGCTGTTTTATTCTGGGTTCGTTTGTAGAACCGCCTGCCACGTCGGCTGCAGAAACATGTAAAAGTAACCGAGCATTAGACGCATTTCGTCAGCCACACCTGTATCAGGTTCTGCTGGATCAGGACCGACGACACTAAGCAAGGATTGCTGTATGAGTGTGTGAGGCACTAATGAACCCCATGACATCTGCCATCCGGAGCGAAGTGCTTGGATTCTCCACGGCGCCGTGAGGCGAGCCGCGACGTGGGCGGATGACCTCAGGTACGCGCAAACACCGGTTCGCTGTGACAGGCGGTATTTGTTCATAATGGCTCCCGTTGCACTTCCTATTTGTACATTCTAGTTCCGCAGGTGGGGTGGTTTTGCATCAGACCCCCGCCGCTGTGGAAACACAGGTGACCCATGCGCTAGCGGCGTGCCTGGATGCGTCTTCGGCGGACGGCGATAGAAGACCGCCGCGTCGCTAATGCACTGCCTTCACCGCACAGAGCCTGCATTGCCGTCTCCACCCGGGCTTCTGTGAAACTACCGGCGTCAATACTTCTCATGGGTTTTACTCACAGCATGACGCCAGTGCATGAATGACGGATTTGGACCCCCCTGTTAGACAGAATAGGAAATGAAGGCCTTGGTCGCCTGCCATTTACACTTTCTATCGGGTTAAATGGAATAGAAAACACTTCTGTGTCTGTTTTCCCAACACATTTAATTCCATCAATATTACCTTAATTTGAAATTCACCTTTATTTGAAAATGCTCAGACAGGAAAGTAGGTAGAGAGGGGGAGGGATTCCAGGCCGGGAATCGAACCTGCGACAGCCGTGTCCAGGACTAAGGCCTCCTTATGTGGGCTGTCCTTACCCCCTGTTCCACCACAGCACCTTTTACTAACCCTTAACTAGTCCCTTACTAACCGTTGTTAATGAGCAGTTAATTCTTTTCATCACGTTTGACTCGTTAAATGTTCTGGTGCGTATCTGAAATTTGACTTAATGTAATAAATAAAAAACGACCAACTTTGTAAAGAAATGTTTTAGCTGATTGTATAAAGGTGAAATGTTTCAAACACTCCTCTGGTGCTCAGGCTTTTTATGCTGCACAGCCTGGAAGCTCAAAGGCCTGCTAGGAATATATGGAGCCAAAAGTTACTTACTGTACAGACTGTTCATCATCATCATCAAAGCACTAAATGTGGAAAATAAGTTCTTAAAGTCGCGCTAATGAGAAGTCAGTGCTGTTATAGTATCAGTGTTGTGACGTGGAAACTTTGAGGAGCAGAGGTGTGAGAGCACCACTAAATTTGTACAAAAAGATCATAGTTTCATTTGTAAATTTAGCAGATTATTATTATGTAAAAAAAGCCACTTATTAAAAGTGATTTTCATTTTAGCTTCGTCTCTGTTCAACTGCAGGTAAAATGAAAGCAGAACATTTTGATAATGACAGAATCAACTCACATTTTTAGTTTGTGGATTTCATCACGTCATCTTTATGCAGCCTGTTTTACTCTTGGTATGTTTCCAGACTTTTTGATGCTTTTTAGTTTAGCTTACTTTAGCAGCGTACGTGTGGAAGAACCGTGTTTGTCCTCTGTGTATCATGACTCCATGTGTTCTGGTTGAATTTTCCCCTCTGACCATTTTTCAATTCAGAAACACTAATATCCCCAAGACTGCTTTGGCCTAGTTATTAGACAACCGTACACACACACGCATGCACACACGCCAGCTCTCTCTCTCTCTCTTTCTCACACACACACATACACCAATATACAGTTTCCAGTTTATCTGAGTTCAGCCTTGCCTTTAGCATCAGCTCCCACTCATGCCTTAGTTCATTCACAGACATAAAGTAGTCTGTGTGCATTCATTACTCACAACTCACATATCTCCTCTATTTTTTATATATATATTTTTAGCCTACACCTGGATGTATCTGTGATTCAGACTAGATGCTACTTATTATTTTCAGTTGAGCTTTTCTACCTTTGCGCCACAGTGCAAGTTAATGCAAAAAAAAGAAAACATGCATTTCATAACTTGAATGCATGAGGTGCATATGGATGAGTGGAAGTGCTCAGAACCAGCACATGAAAGCAGAACTTCAGCGCTCCTGCTGTAAGACACCAGGGCTTCAGGAGCCGTGCGGATCAATAAGCCATAAGCAAAAACTTTGTAAAACACAAACATTTCCTCTGTCCAACAGAGGGCTGCAGTTGCTGTATGTGCTGCGCATGCAGACAGCTGAGGGTGTAGAAAAGGAAATGATCAATATATTTCTGGTCTGTGCTGAAGGTTATTTCAGATAATAAAAACAAAAAGATATGATTTAGTTCTCAGCTCGATAATCGGACTGATTAGCTTTCTTCTGTTGATATTGACACTAAAGCAGAATTCTGTCTTGCTAACCTCAATTGTAGCTTCAGCATGTAATTCTTTTGGAAGAGTGTAAGTGCAAATTATTATTATATTTTAAAATAATCTTACATTTTTGTCATAGTTTTAGAAAAAGAGTAACAGTTCTTTAGTTGCTCTAACATGTTGACTGAGAAATGTGTCATTTACCCTAACCCTATTAACTGTGGCTAACTGTAGTGACTAGCAACCTGTAGTGACTGTAGCTAATTATCGTAACTGTAGCTAACTATAGTGACTGTAGCTAATTATTATAGCTGTAGCTAACTGTAGTGACTGTAGCTAATTATTGTAGCTGGTGCTAACTGTAGTGACTATAGCTAACATTTTTCTCTTTTCAGATGAGGTGTCTTGTCACTGAAACACAAAACTCCTTTAGAGAAAGGCTGATTGAACTGGAAGACAAACGATTAAACTTTTCTGTTGTCAGAAAAACCTTTGAATCATTATATCTTTCTTTACTAATTGATCTCCTCACATTTAATTAGCACAAACACAACCAGACCTCGGTGGATTTCTGTTTTCCAATCGAAGTGAACTGAAGGTTTTCTGCCCAGATGAGTGATGGACAATAGAAAACAGTTTATTTCTCCTTCTCCCCATCGCTCTCTTTGTCTTTCTATGTAATGAGGTTCTCTTTAATTACATTTTAATGGGCTGGAAACAGCTGCTGCTGCTTTATATCTCTGTAAATGTGATGCTTTTCTCCCTCATCTCTCACTCCTCGTTATTTCTGTGTCAAGACACCCCCACCTTACAAACCGTCCTCCCTCACACTGTACAGTGATGGTTGAACATCGTTACACTAAACAGGATTTGGAAATTTTTCTGAACCTAAATATTTACAAAGGACTAAAATTTGATTTAAGAACATTTGGTAGGTTTTACTTCAATATTCTTACATGAAGCACATCAAGTCAAAGAGGAAAAATTGCTAAGATCATAGCTCCTTGCAAATGTATTCACACCCTAGAATATTTTGGTCACGTTTCAACCAGAATGTCGACAGCTTCGGACATCTCTCAGAACAATCTATCTTTTTTTCTGCCAAGAGCATGGCTCAATTGAAAACAGACCAAGAAATGACAACTCATCTTAGTATTATTATAAGTTTATAGTTGGAGTATTTTTCTGAATAGGATTTTTTAAAAGTCATCTAAGGAGAGTAAATCTATTCAGAAATTTAAATCTAAAGTGTCCCAAAATCTAAAGACATTTTTGTTCGAGCTGCGTCTTTAAAACGATGTTCAAAATAGCAGGCATACAAAATAAAATTCACATTAAAAAAATACAAAAATAATTTATGCATTTAAAAGAAATTATGTGAAATAATAATAAAAAAAACCATTATAAACATCCTTCAAGGCATTAAGGCATGGTCAGTTTGGTGCTAACACAAAGGCAACATTCAGGCTTCGGTGGATGGATTACTTTGGGTGAGACTGGAAGGCAGAGGAACCCTGTCTGTTTTATTAAACTGAACAATTTTTTATTTTTTTTTATCTGTGAAAATCCATAACAAATCAAATTTTATCCTCTTCATCCAAGTATGATTTGGAAAAACATACGTTCACAAAGTGGTGTCTGCTTACATAGACTCATTTATTTAAGCTTAAGGAGAGAAAGAGAGTTTGCTAGTCTCTCCAGAACAGTGGGAGATTCCCAACTGTCTCTTGGACTGCAGGAACTTGCAAAAATGATAAATGATTCATGGAGTTTGGAGGACAGCAAACCAGACATGCATCGAGAAGTTGTCTGGTGACCGAAATCAAAAGTTTCAGCCCTAAATTTGGTGGAAAACTGAGAAATCCAATGTTTCCCAATCATTGAAAGCACCACAGGTAATTTCTAATACACACATGTATAAATATTAGAGGTACAGTTTTATGTTTTGAGTTTTAGATGATATGTTATTCCTTCACCAAAAACATACCAGCTCCTTCAGACTAGCCAGCAGCAATTAGCAAACACCGGATGAAGCTACGTATCTGCTGAGCTCATTATAGGAGCTACTTAGTAGTGAAGGGCTGCTAAAAACGTTGTTAATAGAGGAGCCATGTTGTGATGACTTCCTGTAGGCAGAGTTTCAAAAAGAGCAAGAGTTTTTAAAGAGACAGAGGCCCAATTTCAAGGTGTTAAATTACACTACATATTTGAGATTCAAAGCATTTTTAATAACTGAAGGTAACATAGTCATTGTGCTATAAAATGCCACTATGTCCCTAAGAATGCATAATACTGCCCCTTTAAAGTTACATCAGAATAACGTCAATGTCAGGATCAACACTGGTTGCAAATGAAAGCAAAGTTTTTATTCGGGGTGAGAGTGTTTCTACTGGTCATTTCTGACTCCTGATGTGTGTGTGTGTCGGTGTGTTTCTAAGTGTGTCAAGGTGACTGCCTGGGGGTTAATAGCTAGTGACCCGTACAGTGGACCAGAATTGGTGTCTTAAAGTACGCATTCGCTCTCACACACACAGAGCATTTCATCTTTTCCCAAACTGTCCGGGTCCTGGCCCGTCCAGATTGTCTTGACTACGTCCTCATCAAGGATTAGCACACGTGTGGGATGAAGTGTGTGTCTGTGACTACTTTGGCTTGTAGTAGGAACAGATTTGTTCACCTTTATTATATATGTACAGTACAGACCAAAAGTTTGGACACACCTTCTAATTCAATGGGTTTTCTTTATTTTCATGACTATTTATAAGGCAAGAAATCCCACTTATTAACCTGACAGGGCAGGTTGACCTATGAAGTGAAAACCATTTCAGGTGACGACCTCTTGAAGCTCATCAAGAAAATGCAGAGTGTGTGCAAAGCAGTAATCACAGCAAAAGGTTGCTACTTTGAAGAAACTAGAATATAAGGGGTATTTTCAGTTGTTTTACACTTTTTTGTTTAGTGCATATTTCCACATGTGTTATTCATAGTTTTGATGCCTTCAGTGTGAATCTACAATGTCAATAGTCATGAAAATAAAGGAAACTCATTGAATTAATTAAAAGGTGTGTCCAAACCTTTGGTCTGTACTGTATATATACTGTGTATATACTGTATATATACTGTATATATACTGTATATACAGTATATACAGTATATATACAGTATATATATATATATATATATATGTTTTTGTTCATTGAGAAGATTTGAATTAATTGCGAACAGAACACCTGAAAAATGTTCAGCATTTGTTGCCATCTGCTGTTGCGGAAACCTTTTACCTTTCGCCATCGTTCGCCGAGTCCAGAACGCGCTGCTGTGAACTAGTTAACCTTCTATGGGAGAGAGGCTTTTAGGTCAAAATAGTAAGATTAATCTACTGTATGTAATATTAACACAATGAAATTTTCAGATGAACGCGTCAACGTTGACAACCCTGGAAATTCTGTAAATCTAACCTCAAGTGAAGGAAAACACAACCAGGTTTGTAGATTTCCTTTTATCTACAAACTGACATTCCCTGCCACTACTTTTTACCTACTGTTTTGTAAGTTATTTTCTTTTTTTTTTTAACTGTGACCTCTTAATGCTTTTTCTACTGAGTCTCCATTAAGGTCCTCAGCCATTACACCAAAACCACGACAGGTCCATTTAAGAACAACAAATAAAAAAATAAAGATCATTTTCCAGTTAATAAAGAGGCTGAAGGTAAGCCATGAACAAGTTGCTCAATTGTACACAAATGAACGTGTTTGTCTTGAGAATGTTCTGGAGCACCCAAAGCGTACATTCTCTCACACACACACATGCACACACACCCACAGCGTCATTAGCTGCACGCTATAGAACAAGCTCTTTCATTTGGAACCCCAGAGTCTATTTAATCCTGGGAATAGCTGCAGGTCAGGAAGCTGTAACACTGGCTTCAGTGTGTGTGTGTGTGTGTGTGTGTGTGTGTGTGTGTGTGTGTGTGTGGGTGTGCATGCCAGTTTGGCCATTGTTGTGTCAGAGTGGTACTTTTTTTGTTGTTGTTTTTTTTGCAAGTTCTGCCCCTGAGTCTAATTGAGTTTTCAAGGAGCTCCTCTCCTTTGAAGGATGATGGCGTGTTTGTGTGTGTGTGTGTGTTTGTTCAGCAAGAGAGGGTTGGAGGTTAGCACTTTATGGTGTGTGAGGGTTTCAGCTATCAAATATAGCATTTTCAAGATTTTAAAGTTTTAGCTTTTTTCCTCTGCTTCTACTTTGAAAAGAAAATGGTAGAAATAAAACCAGATAAGCTATATTTTTGGCTAACTGAAATGCTGCTTGTTCTTTTATATTCTTCTAAACAGAATAAATTCGTACAAAGTTTTGCTTTAACGTTGAGTAACGTTGTTGTAACGTTGTATGTGTCCTTTCACCCGTTTCGCTCGGGAAAATGCTGCCAAGCTTTGAAGCAAGGACTTTTCCGGAAAGGTAGCGTGTGATTGTTGTCTTTATAATACAGCACAAAAGGTTGGTGTGGGACAAACAGATGTTGCTAACAGAATACGCAGAACTTTAGTCTCTCTCCTCTTTAAAGAACTGATTAAAATTCTGTATGCTCACAAAACAAGATAATATGTAAAAAACAAAATTCAAAAGTCACTGATTCTTTGCAAATATGGAGATCCCTAATTTCACTGAATCACCTCCATCTGATTGGCTGATTCACTATTTGTGTTCACAAGCAAACAGGTGTACCTAATAAATTGGCCGTTGAATTTATATTTATGTGAATTCAATCCAGTTCGATTCAAAAATATTTTATTACAACTTGCCATAACTCATATTATTATAAGTAAGTTCAAACCATTTTTGCAGATGCTGATGCTGTTGGCAAGAAGGATCTCCGGTAGCAGTCAGTCTCGCGTCAAATCCATGAAGGCCTCTGACCGAAGGCTGTAGCTGTAAGATGACAGTAGCTGTGTTTCCATTAACCGTACAACTGCGCAACTTGAAAGTACAAAAGTAAATTTGCTTCATGAAGAGTTATAAGAGTTGTGAAAACAATATTCTGTTGCCATGGTTACGCATCATAACAACTGTCAGACCCCTCACCCCGGAAAAAAAAAGTCAGAGCAAAAATCCTTCCATCAGCAAAGCTTCCAAAAACCGTTGGGAGCGATTGTCCGAACAAGCAACATTCAGAACCAATCAGAACCAAGGTGTCAGAGCTGAACCAACATGCTGCCACCAGGAGCGGCGCAGTTTTACCGGTGCTAAAAGTGGAAATTGGTTTTATGTTTACCTTGAAGTTGTATCTGTTGTTGTGCAGCATAAATTGCTTCTCTAAAGCCATTGCTGTTGTCTTTCTGCCGTGACATGATGTTAACACAAACCTCAATGCATCTGGTAACGTAGAAGTCGATGTTCGCTTCCTTTTTGTCTTTTTTTTTTGCATTGTAGTTTAGGAATCTTGGAAAAAAAATAAAAAATGTTGCAGTACATTTACCCAGTTTTCCTGGTTTCCAGTTTAACTCCTTGCGGTACGGTTTGGACGGTAAAAAGAGCAATAGTGCAGATTTCAGCTTTTGTTTTACCTTCAGCACATTATATTCAGGTAAGCGAGGTAGCAGAGCGCAGCAGGGAGGCTTGTTGTTTTGAAATGAAATGTCAAACCGAGGCTTCAAAAGAGGATAGGGTGTTGAGGCCATCAACGAAACTTCAAGAAGGATCAGAAAGCGGAGGGGAACGCGCCGAGATAGCTGACAGAGTTAGCACGCAGGTACAAGAAGTCATTAAAAGAGCAATCTTTCTCTGTGTCAAAATGATGAGAGAGCACGCACACCAGATAACAACATGAGGAGACATGTGGTGGGAGAGGGGGGGAAAAGGAACCACAAAAGAAAAAGAACTAAAGCAACATGCTACCGCAATGCCTCGCGTACGCGCGCTGGCCGTTTAAATCGAGCCAAGAGTGCCGAGAGATCGCACTACGAAGTCCTTCGTGTGCGTTCACTCCGGAACCGAAGCGTGGCAGGTTACCTCTGAGAAGGGAATTAGAGTCAGACGTAACAGAAAACTGTGAACTGAGTTTAGCTTCCCGCTGTTACCAGAAAGAGACGACCAAAAGTGACAGAGGGGGAGAAAGAAAAAAAACAGTCTTTGTTAAAAACGAGTGAGAAGCAGGCAGGAGGATAAAGTTTAGGTGGGGGAAAAAAAGGAGGGAGAGTGGCTAAAAAAATCAAAAACGTGTCAGAAAGCAGAGGAAAGGTGTGAAAACACTAACGGAGGGAAACAAATTGTAAAAGGAGAGAGTGACTTTAGGCAGTGGCTGCTCCTTTAGTGTCAAATTTTACACTTGTACACACTCAACAGAGCAGTAAAGACACTTTGTCTTCAAAACCTAAGGTCATTTTGACACCTGGCAGGGTGTTAGCTATGTGAAAATAGCTAAAGTTTTCAAACCCCTTGAGTTTTTTGTTTTGTTACGCTACGACCAAAAGCCCCAATATGTTTTTACAGTGATTTATGTGATAAACCAAGGTGACGAGTCACAACATCCAGAACTGAACAAAGTCCCCTCCACTTTCATTCCCCAATATTAAATCCAGGGCAAACTGCTGCTGTAACAAAATTACTAAATAAAGTTATTTCATTCTTAAGTTTGTAGAACTGGCCTTTAGTGAGGACTTCCATAAATCTCAAATTTGGAGAAATGAGGAGAATTGTTGAAGGAAATGCTATTAGAAGTCCAGTTTGCTGCAGAAAAAGGCATTTTGGTCAAATAACATCAAAATATAACTCTCAGACCTACATTCAAAAAGCCATGTGTGGTACGACACTTAAACATGTCACCCTAAACACATAGCAGGACAACAACATCAACCGTACTGCCAGACTGAGTAGTTTGGACAATTTTGAATCATTAATTACATTTATTTTAATGCATACATGTTTTTTTTTGTTTTTTTTACACAATTGCATTTTTTTCTTCTTTTTTTTTTTACGTACAAAAATTCCGAGCGGAACCTTTGTATTTGTGTGTTTCTGTTACCCCCGTAAACCTGACGCACAAGCAACATTCGCAAAAAAACAACGGATGACAAAGCCATTTATATTGGCCCCCTGGGGTTAATCTTTACTTAAAGAAAAAATAATCTGATGGGACGTTAGAAAAGACCCCCGTCGTTGTGTTGGAGTTATGCAAAAAGAAAGTAGCCAATCACAGAAGCTAATCAAGGCTAAAGTAGCATCTCAGTGCCACAAAAAAGCTACAAACAAACAGCAGCTAGCCCCCAGCGTCAAGAGTTCACGTTTCAAAGAAATATTTTTCTAATCAGTTTTATGAATGATTAGGGTTTCCTGGAATACTTGATAGCTGAATGTGTGTAATAGCACTTTAAACCATTCTGGTGGTTGAATAAGCTAAATAGCAGCTTAAAAGCAAATGTCTTTGTTGTTGAGCCTATGTGTCTATTTGTTCTATAAATTAGCAGCAGAATTGTTTTTTTTTAATTGAGAATATAGCATATTTTTTTTGTTGATAAATTCTTTTTGATTAATATGTGACTACGGTAATTGCGATTAATTAACTCAATTAAATATTTGAATTCAGTCCCAAAGTAGAAGTAGCGTGAGTTGTAGTGCAGTGCAGGTTGTCCCTGTACGGTGAGACAAAGCTAGTTTTGCTAAGCAAGAACAAACAGTATTACTGTAATGTTTAATAATGGAGATCTTGGACAGGACAGTAGCTCCCATGCAGCTGATAATGAGTGAATCAAAGTTGACTTTATTTGAACTTATCAGTTTTCTCAATTAGCCCACTCCAGATTATGTGCAGTTAATCGCTTCCTCCCATCGTACCTGGACGGCATTCAGAAAGCTCTATTGTTCCATTTCTGATTCATTTTTCATGCAGGTCTAACAAGAAGGAAAAAAAACAAAAAACGCACCAAATCCATTCGATACAGTTGTTACACTTAATCTTACAGTGGAGCGGTACTTCACCTTCATGCTGCATTTTTATTCCTCTCTTGCCTGAACAGTCATGGAGAACAGCATTCATCACGGTCTCATCTGTTTTCCCATGTCATCTGTTGTGTGAGGCGTGTGGCGGGGCCTGAATTTGCATCGCTAAGCGCGTTACGCAGTGCCGCCATCTTTTTAGCGGGCGAGTCTGTTAGGAGCGTTTCAACCTGGTGGCTGACTTTGCCAGTCTGGAACCTTCTTGTCTGACTGAACCTATCCAAGAAAATGTTGGATTTCATTATGTGTTTGCTGGATCAAGAACCAATCAATGAACCAAACAACCCAGTTCGGTTACGCCTTTCCCCTCCCAAATATCACAGGATACTTGGAAACCTGGATTGATGGACTTTGTTGTCGTCGTGGCTTCAGGAAGTACTGCAGTTATGCTGGAGGACGAGTCTTTATTGGTACTAACATGACCGTTTTTCATGTTTTTCCTATCCAGACTGTGCATATATATATTGCCAGTCAGTCGTAACATTGCGAGGTTAATGCAAATGAACAATTTATTTATTCATACAAGTAAGAGTTTATCGTCCTCGCTAAATATTGGATTCATGCTGTGAAGTTGGAGAAGTGGTGACAGTAGCTGTGTTTCCATTCACCGTATAATTGCGCAATTTTGACATTTCGAAAATAAATTCGCTGAGTGGAAACACGCCAATTCCCAAAAATTGTCCTACATTGTTTTAAAGCCGAGTCACCTCATTGACCTACTTGGACCTCATCAATGTCAGTTTTAGTGAGATCTACTCTGGAGTGCCAGCAGCTGCGTTTCCATTGATTGCATAATTGCGCAATTTGATGTTTCGAAGATAAATTTGTTTAATAGAAACACACCAATTAAAAAAAAAAAGTGTATTTTTTTGATAAAAAGTTTTGCCACTTAGATGACATGGGGGATTTTTTGGCCGCGTCAAAATCGGTTTATTTAGCACAACTGCAACGGAAACACTTTTTCCACATCATGAGTCACAGGATCAACATACGGATGTTGCCACTGGCGTAAACCACAAAGAAGACGACAGGAAGCGGTAGGAGGAGGATGGCACAGCGTGTTTTTTAACAACTTGTCACATGAACAAATTACGCTGCGTGCATTTGTAACGGAAACGTAGCTAATGACTTTTTGACTTATGACTTTGAATTGAACACTAAAGGATGAAGCAGGTGTAGGCGAGGGAAGGGTCTATTGCCTGACGTTTCACTGAAATGACAGAGTCCAGTCTGTTTCCCAATGGTAGCTTGGGTGTGATAAGGAAGCACGCACTGAGAACATTTTTAAAAATTAGCTACGCTCTCACCATGGAGGCAACCATAAAGTCTTTTCAGTCCCGTAAAGTCCGCCACAGAGTAATAGCCTCCATATTACACAAAACCCAGCTGGCTTCCAGGAGGTCAAACAAATTGCTCAGCCATTGTCTTCGTCTTCGCCTTTTTCCCCCCCGACTCTCTCTCTCCCGCTGGATGTTTAATTCAACAGAGGATGTTATTTTGATATGAAATGTCATTACTAAGGAAGCCATTCAAAAGGGCAGTCTCACTATCACCACATCAGCTTAGCTTGTGTGTATGCCGGAGGCAGAACGAGCATGTCAGGCTGGTAGCAGATTGTGGCCCCATGTTGTTGGAGTCAAGAGGCCAGCAGAGACTGATCATAAGGGAGGTGGTGCGTAGCAACAAGTGATGGCGGAAAAATCACACCCAGGAGACGATGGAAGAATCGAAAACAAATGCTCTTCTATATTTTGTCAAAGCCTTTCAAAAAAGCTGCTGCCGACATTAATGTTGGTAGTTTCTGTAAGACATGGGAAAAATGCAGCAACGCAATGACAGCATTCCTTTAACTGGTTGTAATGACTTATCTCTGTAGTATTGGGTTTTAGTTTGCTGTATCTGTGAAGGTGCTACATAAAATAAAACAGACTCGCTTACAAAATTTTCTACTTGTACGTTTGGGGAATGATTTTGAGTAATTTGGATCTTTCTACGGAGATCCACTCTTCTTCATACCTTGCTTGGAAATGCAGCTACTGCCATTCATGAATAGATTTGACTAAAACTGAAAACTTCTCAGTCAACGAGGCGACTCGGCTTTCAAACAAAGAAAGAAGGTAGCGACATGCTGTGGTAGATTGGAACATATGGTTTATTGGTCATTTTTCCCTGAGCATATCATACCGTAGAACTACACCAGTCACAATGTTTGCTTCCATTTCCTCTCAAAACCTAATGTTCAGGCTTTGCGACTAGAAATATTGTGATCAAAATGTAATTGCAAACTTGTGCTGAAAGAACTAAAACTGTGTTTGTGGCTGTTCCATTGAAATGAGGTTGTTCCAGTGTCGTATTCTTTGTAATGCTAACAGAAACATGTGCACAGATATTCGCTGCTGTGCCTCTTATCTGTAGCTCTGGCAGGGAGCCTGACAAGCAGCGCCCGAGTTAAAAATGGAAGCCGTTTACAGCGCCGTGGCCTCTGTATCTGTGTGCGTCTTCACCCCTGGTATCAGCTAAAGTACACTCACACCTGACTCCAGCTCCAGCATCCATTAGAGCAGAGGGAAGGATATTTTAAACCTCCCTTTGCATACAGGATGTGGAGAGTGCTAAGAGGATAACAGAGCGGACGCTCGTTGCTAGCAGTTCACGACAGGTGATGGACATAAATACATACACTGCTTCATGTAAGCTTTCACACTGAACATTATACAGACAGCAATGTGTGAAGAGTAGCATATGCTAAGCTAATGTTAGCCTTCATAAAATATAATAATCTTGTTTAGCATCGAGATGCTTTTTTAGGCTTGAACAGCTTCCATGATAAGCTAACTCATTTTAGCACAACTTGAACAAAACAATAGCCTTTGTCATCACATTGTGTTTTTTTTAAGGAAAAATGAAACCCCACTGGAATAAATAGACATATTATCACAAAGCTATTTGCTACTTAGGTTATTCAGAAATTTAAAGTGTTTTTGCTTTCAAATATTTCAGGATTTCCTGATCGTTCATGTAACTACTTTGAAAAAATATGTCGACAGCAGCGTCTCCAACGCTAATGTCAGTGTGGACTGTTGACACCGACATTAGCGTTGGAGACGTCTGTGCTAGCTAGGTTTGTTTATAGTACTTGTGTTGCAGTGAGATGCTAGTTTAGCCTAGTTTTGGTGATAGGCTACTTCCTTTTTTGCTTAACTAGCATTAGCACATGGTAGTACTGTTTACCAATGTTCCATCAGATTGTTTTTGTTTTAAAGAAAAGAAAAGGGGAAAAAAAGCAACTTTGTCATCTGGCAGCTGTTTACGATAGTGGCTTGTGCATCAGCTTTACAGGCGTTCCAGAAACATGTGAATACAAAGGTTCCTCTCTTTAGTATGTTAAAAAAAAATCAATTATTAAAATTTTATAAACGTTAAAATCGAAGTAATTAATTATTCAGTATTAACGTGTGAATACTTCTGACTCCATCAGAAGAGGTCCTGTTTTTAGGTTTGTGGTTAGGTTCAGGACAAAGATGTGAATTGAGTTTAGGTTGGGTTTAGAGTAAAGATTGGGCTATAGAAGCAAAAGAAAAATGGATAGAAATCA
This sequence comes from Xiphophorus couchianus, assembly GCF_001444195.1. NCBI lineage: Eukaryota > Metazoa > Chordata > Actinopteri > Cyprinodontiformes > Poeciliidae > Xiphophorus > Xiphophorus couchianus. The sequence continues at coordinate 26,740,731 of NC_040250.1, read as the reverse complement.
ATGCAAAGTCCCTGTGATTATTGAAACACATACTGCGTGTGTGTGTGTGTGTGTTGGTGGTGGGGGGCGGGGGTGGGGGGTGGGGGGGGTCGTAGATGTATTTCACAGACTATGACCTAAGCCACAATTGTAACTTATTGAATTATTTTAGGATAATTTCACATAATGGAGGCATTTTTAAAATGTGAACAGGACAAATATGTGCTTTTACTGAATAGAAATGAGTCCTAATGGCTTTAACAATACCCCGAGAAAGATTTTGAAAAATACCTGTGCTTACAGACTGATTAGTCGCCTGTTGAGTAATTCTCTTTTGGTGCTTTTAAGTAAGGAAAACTCTGAATTTTCCACAGGCCACAATTAGCTCAGTGGTCAAAGAACGTACGGCCAATTTGTATCCTCACTTTATTTCACTTAGGGAAGCAGAATGGTTTGTGTGGAGGTAACCTAATTCATCTGCCTTGTGACATATTCCAACAGATTGTTCCTCTCACACACACGCATGTAAATACACCCCCACATACACGCACACGGCTTCAGTGCAAGATAAATTGGCTGCATATAAATGCGGAGGGGAGACAATACATCTTTGGTTCACAATATTCTGTCCCGACTCGCTCACACACACAAAAAGTGTGCAGCGGATCACTGATGTGTGTGCGTTGTTGAACGCAGACAGAATGATTTGTCTACCGGCGCATTCACACACCATGTTAATTTGCTCTCAGGGTGTGATAATCCTTCAACCTTCCTGAAGGTGTTTGTGCTTTGACGAGCACGTTTCAAGGCAACCGGTGAGCCTGTGTTCACATTCAAAATTGTCTTGTAAAGTCATACTGTTGAGCTGCGTTTTCAATTTTTTTTTATTTTATCACTTACAAAATTACTAAGACATCAAATGTTCCATCACATCCATCTGGACTTACCTGGCAACTAATCTCCCAGGACTCCCCCTCTGAGCTCATTGGTAAGTATGTTGTTAAAGGGTTAATAGAGCAGCCATTTTGTGATGACTTCCTGAAGGCGGAGTTTCACAAAGAGCAGGCGCTTCTTAAAGAGACAGAGGCTCAATTTCAAGGCATTAAATTCAAATTTCTTTTAGGTCATATTGGATATAGCATTTTTATAACAACTGACAAACAACAACATAGTTACTTGGTTGTGCTATAAAATTGCACTATGTGGCTGCAGAAGACCTAAAACTGCCTTTTTAATCATCACATCACAGAGTTTCCCCTAGAAAACTTGCTAAGCCAGGTGGTCTGGGCGGTCCACCGGCAGTCCACCGTGTTTTTGTAGTAAAAGTTAAGTAGACAGGAAATGTAAAAATATTACTGGGTAACTAGTAATATTACCAAGTAAGAAGGCCTCCCTTCTTACGCTGCTACCCTCGCAACCCTGGATAAGCGGAAGAAAATGGATGGATGGATAACTGGGTAATTATATGTTGCAGGAAAACATCGCCAGTGAAACACTATTTAACTCCACAACTAAACTTAAAAACAGCAAATAAAATTAAAAAAATACAGTTAAACTGAATATTGTTTAATCCAAATTAAGTCAGCAGCTCCATCAGACTTCAGGGCTTCAGGGCCCCATAAATGCTAATATTTTAACACAGACCACAGATATATAAATGTAACATTTGTTTATTAAAATTGATTTAATGGTTTCAGCATACATAAACAAAAAAAAATCTAATTGTTTAACATTTAAATGTTAGATTTAAAGGGACTGCCGAGTTTACTTTGTAAAACTTCAAAGAGCAATATTCATAGTTAGATTGTTTTGCAATCCGATGCTGTGAGTTTAATCTTTGAGTTTGAGCTCTGTTTGTTCACAAATACAAATTAGTAAACTGCAATGATAACTTCTTGCTTTTTAGGTTGGCTGTTTAAACTACTCCCCCTCTTCCAGATTTCACTAAATCAAACACAGAAGCTGTTAGAGGTGCTGATGTTTTTAGCAGCAAGAGGGGCCCCTAAGTCAGATTCTGCTCAAGGCCTCATGCAGCCTTGGACCGGCCCTGCATGATGAGTTAAATCCGCTGCACTGCACACAGAGATGCGCAACAAATGGGAGATTTACCAATGCTGCTAATGTGGCTTTGGCAAAAAAAAAAAAAAAACTTTAAAAAAAATCAATATTATTATTATTGTCCTAAAAACATAAACAAGCAACGCTTAGCCTGGAGGGAGAATGGGGGGCTAGTAAAGCATGGCGGGCCGCCAGGCACATAATACTCCTTGGGGAAACCCTGCATCATAAAGAAAACAAAGAGCAAATTGGAATTAAAATATTTCCAATTTTCTCCACAAAGTGCAACAGGTTGCTCTCCTTTATTTCAGCATGACCCAGCAGTTAGTCTATTTCCTCTCTCATTGTCGATGCAAAAACCATCCAGGCTTCTGTAAGCAGCTTAACATGCACAGCATTATGAGCAGAGTCAGGCTAGCGTCAGTCAAAACATGCCGCATTTTGAGTCAGCCCAACAGCAGAGGACAGATTTCGGGTTCAAAATCAAAAAGAGCTAAACAATTAGCCGCGCGGCTTTGGGAGTGTGATTGTCTGTTGGCTGATGAGCCAATTTGGAACAGACTGACAACTTTCAGAGGCTCTCAGATAGATTGCAGTGAGCTAGCTCTCTCTCTCTCTCTCTCTTTCTCGCGCAGACATTTATGGCCCCAGATGAGAAATCTTAATGACATTGCTGATTCTCCATCCCTCTTCCTTGCAGGCAATCTTTCAGCGGGATGGCAAATATTTCACTTTTGCAGTCAAATACTTCAACGTTTGATGAGATTCAATGCCTCTACACTAAGAGCACCGACCACATTACTCATCCCCAGCAATGTTCCTCTTGCCAAAGAAGCTCGCCGTTATGAGCGGAGGATTGCTGCTGTGTCCCTTTTCCTTAGTTATGTTCGGTTCTGAGGTAATCATTCATGACCGGAGAGTTTTGCTCTGCATTAGGTAATGCATGAGGATACAGGATGCCTCTCACATGGCGCTTTGTTGTGAAAACCTGCCAAATTACTTCACTTGACGACCAAAAGTGTTCCTCACACCAGAATGACAGCAGTAAGGTTGGACCTGCTTTCCTAAACACTGCTTAGTATGTATTCAACGGTCATCTTTGCTGCTGCAGAACTCAAATTTTAAAACACATACTACTTTGTAGCATTTCCCTTCTTTGTGAAATGCTACAAAGACCAACATCATTAGTTCAGACCTCTCAGCTGTGCTGGTTCATCAGTCAGTTGGATCCGTCTGATCCAAACCGAACAATTGAACTCTGCGAGTTCTTTAACCTGTGCTCGGTCCGGGCGTGTGCTTTTCTGAATTTTTTTTGTGTGGTTTCGCCTCCCTGAAATGGACAGATGTTACGTCTGCCGCGCTCCTGCAGAACGCTGCTCTCCTGGGTGTGGGAGGGTAACGCACACCCAGGAGACTCCATTTGTTAAAACCGCAGGATGAGTTAAGTTTAATTCTTCACAGCGGCAGAGCCGCGTCCGCATTGGTTGTTCAGGGCACTGCCCATGTTGAGGTCTAACTTCTGCACAGTCATTTATTTCCTCAAGATAAACTGTCGGCTCCCCTGTTTAGACTATAAATGGATTAGCTCAACGTTGCATTCTCTTTAGTTTTCTCTGATCTTTATGCAATGGAGACTTGAATTAAACGCGCCATTTCTACCAAAGGTTTGGAAAACGCTTCCTAACCAGACGCTCCAAAGCGTCCGGTCCATAACTCTTCAACACGCTGTCAGCATGCTGTCAGAAAGACGCACTTAGTTCAGTGTCCATGAGATGATATTCATAAAGGGTTTTTGTATTAATTGTTTTGATTTTAGTTGTCTCTACTTTGTGTAAAGTCTATAGTGTCTGCGCGTGTGCACCAGTCGGGTGTGAATTATAACCTGTCAAATGACCAACGAGCTTCAAATTTTCTGATTGTTTAAAAAAATAACAGGTCAAATATGGAAAATATTTTGTTAACATGACCTCTGGTATATATATATATTTATATATATATATATATGTATGTCCTACTTAATGTAATGTCAGTAATGTCCACTGACATTACTTGTCCTAAGTAATGTTAGTGTCTTTTAATCATTTTGAAAAGCTTTTCTTCGTCCCTCCAGCATCTTTATCCCCTTCCCTCTTCTTCTTTCTGTTTTATTGTACCTCTGACGGCTTTTTTTCCCAACCGCTCCATCTTTATCTCACTGTTGTCAAGTGCTCTATATGAGACGATTAAAATTTCGAAGAAAGAAATTAACGAGCCTGAGTGCGTTCTCGAAGGGGCGCGTGTGTGTAAGGGGAGGTGAAGGAGCGGAGGGGCCCCTAATCAGTGCCGTTCCTCTGTTATTGATCATTTCATATATGCACAAACAGCTATTAAATACAGAAAATGTCGACTGGAATTTTTTTTTCCTGTTTTGGTGCCCCCTTGTAGTGCAGCGTCTCTATGCATATCATACACTGCATACCCACTTTTTGCACCATTGAATGTCACTGAAATGAAGCAAGTATTTGGGTAGATGCAACAGGATCGTGTTCTTCTTGATGTTTTACTCTCCTTATCTCTGCAGCGCTTAAACCTAATAAACAAAGTCCTGTAAAGCAGCCAGTTTAATCTGCCACATGTAGCATGTTGCAGACACACATTTGGTACATTCTCTCTCTCTCTAAGCTCTAGAGAAGCTCCAGCCTTTTTCACGACTCGCTTTATCAAAGGGCAAAGAAGCCGTTTGAAAGTCACCCGGACACCCGCTATGCTGCACATACAGTGGGCATAGAGCACATTAATAAAACATCTGACTGTACAGGCTGGAACAGTGTCATGTTCATGTCAGTGTTTAGTTCAAAGCCTTGATTTCACAGGGTCGTTACTAGTGCTGTACGGTGCATGCAAGCCAGAACGTCAGATTTCCCTTCTTCTTTTACTTTTAAAACTAGTCTGCTAAAATAAATTTCATGGAAGGTTCTTAGGGAGTCTGGAATTTAGTTTTTTTTCCTTCAGTGTGACACAAATGGTTTCTGGATCTTGTTAAGTAATAAGTAAAATATTAGAATTTTCAAGCTACTTCTTATGCCCTTGTTGTCTGTATGTTCATGGTTAGCCTTACCTGTTTCATCGTCCTCATTTGATGTTACTACCCGTGAGCTCGCTTTTGTAGTAAAAGTTGCCAATTTTCGCACCTTTAACTGCGTCCGTTTCCAGATCTCCTCCACCCTCTTTCTACTTTCCATCTTCTAAAACTGTGACCAAGAGCGTTGACATTTAACGTCCTGGTAACAACAAATACTGGTTTTTACCATCAACCCATCCATCGTCTGACAATCTGCACTTCTGCATTTCTACTTAAAATCACACTACAGAATGTGTTTTGATACTGAGAATGTGTCAGAGCCCTATTTATTGAGGTTAGAAGCGTACAAGGCGATTGTTAGAATGTGAATATTCAAGGACCGCTCTGGGAAGTCTCGAAATCTTCAGCTCAAAGTGACAAAAAGAAAAGTGCTTTCCAAGCTGCCTGAGCCAAGAAGGAGATGCTGCAGAATGTGTTGCTGCCGGCAGCGGCTGCCAGCTCTGCTGATGACGTTCCCAGCAGCCAATTTCTGCTGTGAAAACATATACAAACACTTTTGGATCTGTGTGTGTGTGTGTGTATGTACAAAGGCTTCTCCGACTGTATGTTTAAGATGAGCAGAAATAGTTGTCGGGTGTATTTAGACGGCGTGGGCGCATGTGCGAGTATCTACAAGTTGGATGTGGAACAATCGGCGGCGTGGAGCCCACTCGCTCGGTTTGCATCTCTCGAACACACAAACCCGGTGTGAGTGACCGCGCTTGTGCTTGTGGATGCAGTGAGACAATGGCACAGGCCGGGCGGGCAAATGTGTGCTCACTCTCACTCTGGCACATTTGGACTGAACAGAGCGCAAATGAAAGGGAGATAGATCTCTTTGAGGTGTGTGTGCGTGTTTGTTTGTGTGTTAAACTGAGTTTGGTGAGAGACACAATGTTTAGCCTGCAGGCTGGCAGTTTTCAGCAGAAGCCCTGGAACTGCACCATGCTCACGCTGCGAGTGAAAGCATTTCTGTGAACACACCCCCACACGAATACACACACATGCAAACATGAGCATGGAAAAGTGTGGGAGTAACTACACTCTTTTTTTTTTGTTTGTTACTGTAAATCAGATTTGTAATGGCTGCTTCTTCTTTCTGAGGCGAAACACCAAAGGAAACCAGAGTTTAGGGTTGGCTGGTTCATTTGTTGAGCTGTCTGCTTGGGTTGTCCACCTTCACTCAGCTTCAAGCGGACATGTAGCTTGTAGGTTTTAATTGTGCACCATTACGAAGAGTTGTGCTTGATTTCCACATCATTACTGAAAATTGTTCCTATCAGATGAAAATCGTCTGTGTTGTACGTAAGGGCAAAAACGGGGGCAAATTGGTAAAGGTTTAATTGGTGTGAGTTTGTTTAACCCCTATGTGAAACAGTAATATCCATCCATCCATCCATCCATCCATCCATCCATCTTCTTCCGCTTATCCGAGGTCGGGTCGCGGGGGTAGCAGCTTCAGAAGGGAGGCCCAGACTTCCCTCTCCCCGGCCACTTCTTCTAGCTCTTCCGGGGGAATCCCGAGGCGTTCCCAGGCCAGCCGAGAGACATAGTCCCTCCAGCATGTCCTGTGTCTTCCCCGGGGCCTCCTCCCACCAGGAGGAGGCCCCGGGGCCTTCCTGGATGCCTCACCAGGGAGGCGTCCAGGAAGCATCCTGACCAGATGCCCGAGCCACCTCAACTGGCTCCTCTCGATGTGAAGGAGCAGCGGCTCTACTCCGAGTCCCTCCCGGATGACTGAGCTTCTCACCCTATCTCTAAGGGAGAGCCCAGCCACCCTACGGAGAAAACCCATTTCGGCCGCTTGTATCCGCGATCTCGTTCTTTTGGTCATGACCCAAAGCTCATGACCATAGATGAGGGTGGGAACGTAGATCGACCGGTAAATCGAGAGCTTCGCTTTTTGGCTCAGCTCTCTCTTCACCACGACGGACCGGTACAGCGCCCGCTTGACGGCAGATGCTGCGCCAATCCGCCTGTCGATCTCCCGCTCCCTTCTTCCCCCATTCATGAACAAGATCCCGAGATACTTGAACTCCTCCACTTGGGGCAGGACACCCCCCCTGACCCGGAGAAGGCACTCTACCCTTTTTCAGCTCAAGACCAATCTGAACTGTCGTTCGGCCCATAAGCACAAACTACAGGACCCGTCCCCCCACCCGTAGGCGGAGGGAGGCTACCCTCTCGTTCACCGGAGTAAACCCCAACGTACAGGCGCCGAGATGGGGAGCAACAAGTATGCCCACTCCTGCCCAATGCCTCTCACCTTGGGCAACTCCAGAGTGGAAGTCCAGCCCCTCTCAAGGAGGCTGGTTCCAGAACCAGAGCCATGCGTCGAGGTGAGACCGACTATTTCTAGCCGGAACCTCTCAACCTCACACACTAGCTCCGGCTCCTTCCCCACCAGAGAGGTGACATTCCACGTCCCAAGAGCCAGCTTCTGCAACCGAGGATCGGACCGCCAGGGTCCCCTCCCTCTGCCGCCACCCATCACACAATGCACCCGACCCCTTTGGCCCCTCTCATGGGAGGGGGGACCCATGTTTCCTCTTCGGGCTGAGCCCGGCCGGGCTCCATGGGTAAAAGCCCAGCCACCAGGCGCTCGCCATCGTGCCCCCCCTCCAGGCCTGGCTCCAGAGTGGGGCCCCGGTGACCCGCGTCCGGGTGAGGAAACGCCAAGTCCAATGTTTTTTCTCATCATTGGGGTCTTCGGGTTGCGCTTTGTCTGGTCCCTCACCTAGGACCTGTATAGGAATAGTCTTATTGAATTGTTTTTTTAGGACAGTCCATCCTGTCAATGTCCGCATCACCTATGCCCTGGGAATTGTCACCCTCTTTCCCAGTTTGAAAGATAATTGCTCACCAATTGCTCATCAATTGCTATTCGAGTACCTGAAGATTCTCTTCGTGGGTCATAATTTGGTTGGATTTCTTTCTTTTTTACAATGTGGATTAACCATGTAACTGTCCTCTTGAATACAATGTAATTGACATTTTGTGGTTTCTGTTCTGGGATAGGAGCATTTCTACGATCCTCAAAGTGGACAGGGCTACCTGGCCTATCGATTGAAAACCGTTCAGCATAACACTGCAAGTGACTTTAAGAGGAACTCCCTGTCTGCTCATCATTGTATATTTGCGGTGCTTTTAGGATTGCTATTTTCCTAACCCCCCCCCCAAAAAATCATCCTGTTTATGAGTATTTTTCATAGATGTAGATGAATCCCAGTTTGTTCATATCGTCTGCACTGCTCCAACCTGCAATTCTTATGTTGGCACCATCAGCTTTAAATACCCGTTTTCCATCCACAACATATGTATAAAAATGGTTGGTTGTTTCATTTAGGATTTTGCAGCAAATAACTGAAGACAAACGGTACAGCTGAGTTCCACTTTCCAAAGGAATGTGAATGGTTGCGCTAGGAATCACAGGTAATCTATTGTCTTCCTCATTGGTGTACCGATGCAGATACAAGGTTATCACGTCAGGTGAGCTGTCGAAGTATTTTTTCTCTACACTAAAGGTGTTGCAACATTGCTTCTGAGACCACTCTACAAAAACAAAACGTTCAAGAAGAGATGCCGTGGTTTCATTTGGTTGTGCATCTGACAGGTAAATTACAGGACCAAGGTCTGACATGACCGGTCTAACCACCGCACAGTCTTCACAGGTGATAACGTTCTTCACTTTGCAAACTGAGTTAATACCACATGGATTTAGCCAGCTTAAAATAGCCTCCAAAAACTCTGCTATGTCATTCGGTTGTCCCAAGGCCAAAGACGGTATAGTTCGATTTAATTCTGTCAGAACTTGGTAGATTTCATCTGAGCAAAAATGTTTCCCCGGGTTATTCAAGGCTGTGCAAAGAAAGGTGGCATATAATGGAGTTCGTGATAAAGCTCCAAAGAACTTTTCAGGATTCCGAGTCAGGTACTTTCTGGTAATACTTAGATTCAAAATGCTGTGCATTGTGGCATTCATCCAACAGTTATTGAATGAGTTGGAAAACTTGCAAAAGGACACAGTCGGATCAAGATTACAATTTGCTTGATTGTTCAGTGCTTTTTTAAAGTCTGCCTCATCTCCAAATTTAGCTTTAAGCTTGTCCTCTAAAGTCATTTCATATTGAAGAGAGTCTTGATGGGTTCCATGGATGATCTGTTTGTCGTTTGTGCCTGTTTCATCGCCGGTGGTATTTTCATTCTGAGCAAGACCTGAGCAGACTAAAGGACTCTCATCCTCAGAAGTGATCATTCTGCCATGTTCATTCTCCAATGTACTTCTTTCTCTAGCACCAACTTCATCGTCAAAATTCTCTTCCAGTCCATTAAAAACAGTCCCACTGACTGGGATTCCAGAGTTGCTTTGTTTGTTAGTACTAACATCATCCCCTTTAGCAAAAGACTCAGAAAAAACACCAATTTCTTCCGAACGTGTCTCAGACATTTTCTGGTTTTCACTGTTCGTTGCCGTTTGGCTGGCTTTATTGTTTCGGGCAAATGCCATGAAAAAATCCACGAATTTTTTTAATGCTGTCGTTAGATAGGTAAATATATTTTTAGATGGACCTTTCTTGACCAGCTTGATATCTTCTTTACAAGCACTAAGACAATCAACGTTTTCAAATGTGTTCATTGTCAAAGCCTTAGTTGTAGTTTCAGACTTAACTTTCTCAACCTTAGAGTTAGCTTGCACGTCCAGGTTAATGTTTTCCTCTGAAGCGATGGCAAAATCAGCAAATCTTTCCGACATCTTCAACGTCAAAGGTTTCGCTGTTGTTTTAGAGTTAGCTTTCTCAACTTTAGCGCTAACTCCCACGTCCAGGTTAATGTTTTTCTCTGGAACGATAGAAAAATCGGCAAATCTTTCCGACATCTTGAATGTGAAAGGTTTCGCTGTTGTTTTAGATTTAACTTTCTCAAGTTTAGCGCTAAGGTTAATGTTTTCCTCTGAAGCGATGGCAAAATCAGCAAATCTTTCCGACATCTTCAACGTTAAAGGTTTAGCTGTTGTTTTAGAGTTAGCTTTCTCAATTTTAGCGCTAACTCCCATGTCCAGGTTAATGTTTTCCTCTGGAACGATGGCAAAATCGGCAAATCTTTCCGACATCTTCAAAGTCAAAGGTTTAACAGTTGTTTTAGAGTTAGCTTTCTCAACTTTAGCGCTAACTCCAATGTCCAGGTTAATGTTTTCCTCTGGAACGATAGAAAAATCAGCAAATCTTTCCGACATCTTCATTGTGACAGGTTTCGCTGTTGTTTTAGATTTAACTTTCTCAATTTTAGCGCTAAGGTTAATGTTTTCCTCTGGAACGATGGCAAAATCGGCAAATCTTTCCGACATCTTCAAAGTCAAAGGTTTAACTGTTGTTTTAGAGTTAGCTTTCTCAACTTTAGCGCTAACTCCCACGTCCAGGTTAATGTTTTCCTCTGAAGCGATGGCAAAATCAGCAAATCTTTCCGACATCTTCAAAGTCAAAGGTTTAACTGTTGTTTTAGAATTAGCTTTCTCAACTTTAGCGCTAACTCCCACGTCCAGGTTAATGTTTTCCTCTGAAGCGATGGCAAAATCGGCAAATCTTTCCGACATCTTCAATGTGACAGGTTTAACTGTTGTTTTAGAGTTAGCTTTCTCAACTTTAGCGCTAACTCCCACGTCCAGGTTAATGTTTTCCTCTGAAACGCTGGCCAAATCACCAACATTTTCTGACGTCAAAGTGTTAGCTATTGCTTCACCTTTCTCTTCCTTCGATTGCACTTCCCCGTCCGGGTTAGTGCTGTCTTCAGGAACGCTGGAAAAAGTACAGTTTTCTGATGTCTTTACTGTGGTTTCGCAGCTGTTCTCGACCTGAGACGTCTCCTCGACCAAGTCATTTTTATCCAAGTACCGTTCACAGATCTTCTTTGCTACATGCGTAACTGCACATCCAAGAAAGTAAGAAATGTGAATAAACATGGTGACTGGATATTAATTAATCCTAAAGAAATCTAAAAAATCTCTGTGGAAATTTGCTTCTCTTTCTTCAACGAAGTTCAGAATAACTGAGAGATGCTGTCTCCAATAGTTTTTAAGAATCTCTTTGACATCATCAGTGAGCTCACTGTACGCTGACATCACAAAGGTTGAGGGGCAAGGTCTTGCTTCTGATGGTTTCTATGGAAACCCAAGCTGCTATGGAAGTTACAAAAGCTTTTAATTCAACACAAATTCATGCAAAACTAACCCTGTAATGTTGTTTTCGCCCCAGAGACTGAGGAAAACATCATCATTGTGCCATTCTGCTCCTTCTGTGCGCAAGACATAGCTCTCATGTGATGTTACACTTACATAACTTACAGCCGTCTTGGCAGGCATTTGCTATGGAGTTGCTATGACAACAATAAACAAACCACAAGCTTAGAACTAGCTCTTTCTAACTTATAAAGAATACAGGTGCAAAACAACTATTACTCGATCACAATTTTTGAATGCTCTTCCCACCTCTGAGTTTTACTTAATGCTAAACTAGCAAAATTAGCTTAGCTAATGTAGCTTTTACCTCCAAGCTAAGACAGACATGTAACCTGCTTGTATGTTACTACCAGAGGCCGCGCTAGAATTTTTTGTTCTCCGTCATTTTGACCGACAGCATTAAAAGAAAATCGGTCATGTACTGTTTTTACCCGTCAAATTACAATCATATTAACAGGCTATTTAGCCGCATTTTTGTGTGGTTTAGTTAATATTCATCCAGTTGAACCGTGAATCCAGATCTCATCGCACATAAAACATCTACAGTAACTTTTTCTCCGTGACAAAAACCACTGACTGTGGCCCCAATAACTTATAGTAAATTAAATTAAACGACTCCACTTCAATTACCAGCACTGCGGTCTGAACGCACAGCCTCACAAATTCCTCCTGGTCACATCTGCATTGAAATCTGCGCTGGTTCATCGGTCAGTTGGATTTGTCAGATCCAAACTGATCAATTGAACTTTTTTTTTTACTCTGTGCGCGGTCCAGGCCTGCGCTTTTACGAGGATTTTTTTTTTCGTGGTTTTACTTCCCTGAAAAAGGCAGATGTTACGTCTGCCACGCTTCTGAGCGCCGCCCTTCTTCTGGGCTGGGAGGGTAACGTCTTCCAACTTTCTTCGCCGCGGCAGAGCCGTGTCCGCATTGTTTGTGCAGCGTACTGCGCATGTTGCGGTCTAATTAATTTCTGTACCTTTTTTTATTTCCTCAAGATAAATTGTCGGCTCCTCTGTTTAGATGGATTAGCTCAATGTTGCATTCTCATTAGTTTTCTCTGTTCTGTATGCAATGGAGACTTGAATTAAATTGACTCTGAACCATTCTCATAGTAAGATTGTAACACGAGATCTGTGTAACAAGTCTACAACAAAAACAACGCCTTTCATTTTAAGCATGATGGTCAGAAATGGTCAACAATAGAGGTTAATGTTCAAACTCTACATAACCCGGAGTGAATTCAGACAATCAAAAAGTCTAACTTGTCTTTAACTCAGTTTTTAGAACGTTAAATTACTGGTTTACTCAAGTGCTTTGGTGAATTTTCTCTGTTCAGAATTAAGTTAAACCTCCACAACATTTAGTCGTTTGTGATCATCGTTTAGCAGTTTCTCGTTCTTTCCAACACATTTCAAATCCTTTTGACCACACATCAGTTCCTGCCGTGTAGTTCTGTTGAATAAGGTTATAATTTATGTCAGTCAAAATGAACTATACTTATGAATGTAGAATAGTCATTCCCTATTAAACTAAAAGTCCTCGCTTCATTGCTTGAAAAGTAGTTCTCAAAGTCTTCAAGTAAAATTTTATGCCTTTACCATTTTTTCTGCAAATATCTCACTAACTGAACAGTTTCTGTAAGATGAACCTCAACGTTTACTTTCACCAGCTGCGTTTCCATCACAAATGTGCACGAGACTTTTTCTATTTTCCGCCACTGCTGAAAAACACAATTTTGCAAATGCGGTTTCCATTAACTGAGAAACACAATTAAAATCAGCAGTTTGTACGAGTTGGTTTGAGAAATGCGCCAGAGCGACTGAGAAAAACCCGTAAAATTTTCACGTCAGAAAGCCACGTCGTACCTCTGAGCGATGCGTTGGAGCCTTAAACACTTCATCGTGTTGCAGTTTAAGAGATCGTTGTGGTGCAGCAGTACCGCTTTGACTCAGTTGGGTTTCATCTTCTCTACAAAGTACTGTAATCAGTTCAAGCACACAACTGAGCAATCTAGTGGGACAGGAATGGAAGCAAATCAAGGAGTAATTGCAATAAAGCTCTCGTATCCAGCTGAGATGGCTGAAGAGGACGGCAAAAAACAAATGACTAAACACAAACATCAGTCTGTAACCAGTCATCCAACATCACCTCCTTCCATCGGTACTGCTTTCTACCAGTTTGCTCTCCAGTATTGATTTGGTCTTCAGTTTTTGTCAGCTGTTTTCTTCCACTCCAGTGGTTTGATGAAAGCCAAACGTTGCACAGAAATAAGCGAAATTAATGAAGGAGGTTTGCCTTCGGCTGTCATATCCGCCTGCCGAGCATTTATCTATGAAGTAGAGGAAGTGAGGGCATGTTCTGTCACACGCGTGCACATGGGCGACGCAGCGGGTTGAGTTTTCCTGCGCGTGTTGGGACAAGCGTTGTCAGTGTCCGTGTCTTCACACTGTTCCAGAGTGTCTCTAGGTGTGGATGGAGCTGTCTTTTTCTACTGAAGACAGAAGCACCAATTAACTCCCCAACTCTGCTCCTCACTGTGCCTTTCTCTCTCTGCCTACCTTTTCCTCGCCACTGGCCTCTATTCACAAATACTAATTGTCCTTGAATGCACATATCTGTATGTGTAGGGATGTGTGTGTGGGGGGGGGGGCGTGTACTTGTCTAGCTTATCTTATTCTGGCATTTTTACTATCCTTCCAAAAAGCAATGGGCCTTGTTTAGATTTGGTGGTTGGGTTTGGAGGTATGATGTGAATTAAGTTTTGATTAAGGTTATGGTTAAAAATGGACTAGCACTGGTTAGAGTTGGGCATAAATGTAGCTATTTATAGGTACAGTATTATGTGATTTCCAGGCATATAGCGCCCTCGTATCGGATCCACCAGCAGTTTTGTTTCTACGCCTCCATATACTCACCCGGTAGCCAATGCCTGCATTTAGATTGGACACATTCATTCTCTCGCTGCCACTGAAGCATTAATGCAAGATGCTAATTAAGAGAACAGCATGTGTCTTAAAATTGATATCCCATAATTCTTGTGGAACTCCATTCGTCCGTTCACCTTTTATGTGTCAAAATAAATTCAGCCGAGTCTCTCTCTGTTTTTTCTTTTTTTTGCTCTGTGGTGTAAAAGCGGAGCCGTGAGGCTTGGGTCAAGTTGACACACAGTGGTTCTTCTTTGTCAGTGTCGATGCTCAAGCCGGGTGTGTTTGTGCTGGAGTTGGCAGAAAGTAACGGCATCTGATGTTGTTCAATTTGTGACGAAAAGAGCAGGCAGACAAATTGAAGAAGCAGGGAGGTGTCGACGCGTAGACACTTGAAATGTACAGCAGACGGCTGTACATTTTTTTTTTTCTGAAAAGTTCCAGTGTTGGAGATGCAAGGTTTCTGTCTACCAGGAGGAACTAATACAGTATGTGCATAAATTTAAGTCATAATTGAGTGATTTTACTCATTTTCATTTTGGACCATATTAAGACCAAGAATGCCTTTTAAAGAATCAGTTGTGGTAGAAAGTGTTGATAAAACTGTATGATACCTGTTAACAAATTGTTAAAATATGGACAGTGCATACACAAGAGTGATTGACAGCGTTAAGACCCTCCTCCTGGCTCTGATTGGTTGTTTCTGACAGTACAGTGTATTTCTGCAGATGGCTATATGACCACAGCTCCATTTTGTTTTTCCACAGATTATTCGTCTCATGTTATCCTGTCCTGCCATGGTGACAGTTTTAACGAATATGTCACAAACATATTTATAAAAATGACGTACTGCATCGTTAAAGCTCAGGTTCATAACGTAGCTTCACCAGCTCCATTGCCGACCTGTGTTGTTGTGTTCCTTGACTTTCATTTTTGTATTCTGTATTCATATTAAGATCAAATTACACACAGACTCTAACTGGTGTCTTCTGAATTCAATCGGTTTCCCAAGATTTTATTATAAAATAAATTGAAAACCACAGATTATTTTCCCCTCCACTTCACTTTTTTCCTCTGCTGTTGGTCTACCTCATAAACCCCCAGTGACATACGTTGACGTTAGCGGTTTGGTTGACGTGACCAAACATGGAAAACTTTGAGGGATCGACGCAATCCTGCCAGGTTGTCCATAACTAGAGTAAGGAGAGTTCCTCAGCGATCCAGCTCTCTCGGAGTCTGACATTAACTCCCTCTCTTTCTCAAGTGCGCAGACTTAAACCGAAAGTGATGGTCAGTAAATGTCACCGACTGAAAATATGCTCTCCAACAAGCACACACACACAGCAGATAGAAGACGTACCATCTCCTCTCACCCTTTTCATCTTCTCCCTCCATCTCTCAGCTGCTACTCTGTCCCTCTGATTAGATCATCTCCGTCGCCTTCGCTCGTTAAAGGTCACGGCGAATAAGTGCGCCTGGTAAATAAGCGCGCCGTTAGTAAACGCTTCCGAGTCCGCGTACTTACAGGAGAGAAATTACTCCGCCGCGGGGTTTGGATGAGGCGGAAGCGAGCTGGTTTGTGGGCGTCAAAGAGAGAGAAGAGAGGAGACTGGCATTTTCATTTTCTTACGCGGACATATGGAAGATGGAAGGACGCTGCCCAAGATAATAACGGGACGGGGAACACACACACACACACACACACACACACACCCTTCTCTCTCTCTTACTGTCACGCAAAGATATGGCATTTAGCAGCCATTGTGTTTTATAAGCTGAGTAAATCTAAGTCGTGGACTGGAGTGCGACGCCAAGCTTAGTTTGTCATCCAAATGTCAGCTGTTGGAACGGCGTATGCAAATGATATAGATCAGGACGGCAGACAGATAGGCAGAGGGGGATTTAATTCCCTTAAAACCTCCGGAGGACGGGCTGGTGGGGTGCGTGGGGACAGGAGGGCGTCTAACCACATGTTTATGTCCGGGGTCGCTCCCGGCGTGAAGAGCGCCACAAATCAAAGACGCAGAGGCGGAACGGCTCACAAATCAACCCCGCTCCTCCGCCGCAGCAGGGGACGGAGGCTCGGAGCGCGCCGCAAATCAAAGCCGCCGTCTTCAGTCGGGAGCGGGCGCGTGAAACAAATCACGCCCGTCCCATCTCATCTGCTCCATGTCCCGAATAGCGGGGGAGCAAAAAATAAAAAAATAAAAAGTAAAGGGCCGGTGACATAATGAGAGAGAGCGTTCTGTCACCGGAGACGGATATAACGGAAGCGTTGACGCCAACGGAGAAAGGGGACGTGATGGCCTTCGTCTTCGTTGGAGGACAGATGGGACTCGCGCAGAAGTTGTGTTTCCGTTAACCACAAAGTTTCGCAAATTGAAGTTACGAAAATAAATGTGCTTACTGGAAACCCGGCAGGTTTGGAAAAAAAGTCACGTTATTGGACAAAAAGTTTTTTCAGCGCATTGAGGTGGGTTTTCAGCCATATCGAAGTAGATTGATGTTACCAAAACTGGCATGGAAGCACTCATTTTGCATCACACAAGTCACATGGTCAACAGTCAGATGCTACTACATGTGGAAACGCCAAAGAAGACAACAGGAAGTCGTAGGAGGATGACGGTTTGTTCTTGTGTTTTTGGAAAAAGTGCAGCTGGCTCCGTCAGAGCTCTCACAGCGTCACACAGTTCATAAAAAGTTTTGTCATTCCAACATGTTTAATCTCTTCTGTAAAATCTCTGACTACATTTTCTCCAAAACGTTGCATACGTAGCCGCTCTCAAGTAGGCGGGGCTTGTCGCCCCAAAGCCTGAAGAAGACACCAAAGTCTCCTCTGATTGGCTGATGGATGATGAGCACTAGCACCACGGCTGAAATATGAATACATCTGATGTAGCTGTTTACATCCATCACTGCCATGATTTTTAATGACTTTATCACTTGGACAAACTTATTCCCGTGTGATTTTTGTCTCATTTCTTTTTTAACGTAAACATAAAAATGGCAAAATCTTGTTTTTTTGACGTCCGCTGAATCCCGACAATTTGTAACGGAAACACAGCTGCAGTTATTTAGCTGTACTTTGGAATAGTTTCTGAGACTGATAGCGGTGTGTTTACCTGTGTGTGTGTGTGTGTGTGTGTGTGTGTGTGTGTTCGGGGCTGTCATGATGCTATAATTGGACGGTGGCCTGGTAGAGGAGCAGAAATTGTCTGGAGATTCTCAACCCGGCTTGCTCCGGCTTCCTGAGAAAATGAGGAGAAAACAGTTGTTGATTTCTTGATTTTTTTTTAAACACGGAGGCTGAAATTCTCCTCTCTAAGCTTTGCCGTTCTCCTCCTTGCCCCCTGAGACCTCGCCGTGTGTTTGACTGTGTATTCACCTGTGAAATATCTTTCCATGTGTTCAGCATCATGCTTGACAAGTCATAGAGACGGCTAAACCGGCGCCTGCTGAACCTGCTTTCATTGCTTGTTTGAGCTGCACACAAACGGCTCTAACTGATTTAAAGTGGGGATGGGGATTTTTATTCTCCATCTTCTGGCAATAAATATGAAGATCTTGGCAATAATACTGCAGACATTTCTTTTTTTCCAGGTATTTCTGAACAAACTCAACATATTCTATTAGATTCAAATCAAAAACATCACGTACCTGAAATAAAAGAGCTTTTTTTTATAGTTAGAAAGTGAAAACGCAAAAAGGAAACAATTAGCATCTATAGGGTGGAATATGAGGTGTTTGGATAGGAATATAAGAGCCTGGGATTATCAAACATGAACTTTTTAGTCTCCTGCAACACTTCTGTAAACACATACATGCTAGCAGGGTTTGTTTTTTTATCCATTTTGCAGACTGATGAATTAGTCCCAGGCAATAAAAAAAATCCACAATAAAACTCAAATTTCAGTCTACCAGCTTTGGTGTTATTTGGAGAAATGGACAAAATATGTATTAACACTGTAATGGCAGCGTGTTACAAAAAAAAGTTTATATATTGGAGTCAGAGGAACAAAATGTGATTTTATTTGTTTATTTTTGTGTAAAAAAAAAAAAAATGTCTGGAATTTTAAACTTGGGCCCAGAAGATTAGGATGATGCTCAAGCCATTTACATGAACATGACCACAAATATCCACCAAAACGTCTCTTACAAAATCATCAAGTAGTTGAGTTACAGAGAAACAATCTCTTCTAAAGGCAGACACAGATTTTTACACAACAAAATGAGAAATACAAAAACGGCAAAGAGACAAACTTATCATCCTCTTCATGTTTTCACATGCAAAGGATCGTTGGCTCCTCGGGATCCATCAGGCTCTCCAGGACGAATCCCATTTCACAGTGAGACACTTTAACCGTCTGAACCCTGAGTCAGAACCGGCAGGCAGCAACATCTCCACGGATTGGATCAGTTCAACCTCTACGTTAGGCCTAGTGGTAAACGTAGCATGGCTTGTTGTGGGAGGATGTTGATGTCAGGTGTAGCATGTCTATGTTAAAAAAGAAAACAATACAAAAAAGACAGAATCATCTTTTAGCCATATTTCAAATCTGAGGCCAACTTCAGCTCTGTGTAATTACAGTAAATTTATGCTAAGAGTCATGTTGGGTTACAGTAAGCTAGGTCAAAAGAACACGTCCATGTATCTAATGTATGACGGTTACACATATTGTATGCCAACCCATTTTCTAGATGAAGTTTTCTTTAAAGAAGAAGGTACAAGCTAGCTGCTAACCTTTTAAAACCTAATGCTCGCATGTCTGAGGCTAACACTAACCTAGCATTTCTAATGTACAGAAAAGGAGGTAGTGACCAAATTAGGCATGCTAACTCATGCTAACTCAAATGAGTGGTCTCTTTCTCATTTGCCAGTTTATCTCTAATCAGGTTAGCTGCTAGCTTTGGAATGGGGAATAGCCTCCTGCTACAAGGAAGTATCTACTGCTGGATGTCCGATAGTCTTATTCTGTTACCTTGGGTTTTGTTTTTCTGCCTTTTTCAGGTTGGGCAGTTATTATTTTTCAGTTAGTAACAACTTTTTTTCTTTAAACTGAAAACAGTTTTGTTGTCTCTACTTTTTATTTAATGAAACTTTGTTCTGGTGGCTTCAATCGCTAGATTTAAGCCACCCAGATGGAGGGAAGTTCTGCTGACAAATTTGTGGCGAAACCAGCAAGAGGATGGTAAAAACACTAATACTGACCCTGATGCATTGCCTGTGCCTTGCTGTTTGTCTGCTACAGTAAATCTGCCTCATTCGTTTGAAAGCTGTTACTGCCATGCAGCTGCACAAACTAAAACTAAAAAGTGAAAACTGAAGCAAGGAATATTCATCTTCATATAATTTTTTTTTTACATATGCATTGGAAACATTTTTGGCATAAAATTAATAGCCAGCATGTAGGAAAAAGAACAGTAAGGTGTTTTATTATTGTGTCGCCTGCTCTCTCAGATTCACATCTGGACTTTGTTCTCTTGTGGTTTCTATTTCTCTTTTATTTTTATTTGTTCATTTGCATTTTTTTCACACAGACATTTTTTTTTAAAAACTTCTCTTTTCCTTCTCTTAGAAATTCTCCGCAATAAACAGTCTAATGATCTACGGTTGATCTACGGTTAATGAAGACAGATTTTCAGATATTTTCCAGTATCCTGTTAATGAAATTAGTAAAGAGGAAATGTGTGAATGTGAGAACAGAATGTAAAGCAGAAGCTGCCACTGCTTTACACTCACATTTCTGTTCGTAATCTTTCCTTTCTTCCTGGTTTTTTGTTGTTGTTGTTTTTTGCGTGCTTTTATCCAGGATTTAAACTTAAAGAAAACCAAACAGAAAACCCAAACTGAACTTTAACTACTTACTTCTGATCAATGCGTCACTTGACCAGGATGGATCTTATCTTCGTCGAGGACCGACTTGGAATTACCAAGACGCTTTACGGGACACTTCCAATAATCTACCTTTTATTGCATGACTGACCTGCACAATGATTCCAGACACCTTTTTTCTTTCTTTCTTTTTTTTTTGCTGTTTTGTGACCTCATTTCACCAAGCTCCACTCCCTTGAGCATTTATTTCTATTCCCTGGATGATAAAGCAGGGATTGTCTGGGGGGGGGGAGCTCATCATATATTGTCAGAAATAACAAATTCTACAAACTGAAAAGTGAGCCTCGTTCACACAGAGAGAGACAATGAATGAATGAATGAAATGAACCATTTCTACCAGGGTTGTCCAACATTTCTGTATTCCTATGTAGGTCAGGTTTCACCATGGTGCGACATGCCGTCACTACGTGTTCTAGAAGCTCTAATCTCCTAACAGAGAAGATAGGCAGAGGCATGAAACGTGTGGGACAGAACAGATAAACCGCATGACGGCATCGCTCTCCAGAAGGCTGCAGTTAGACTGTGTGAGCGCAGGAACGTGGAGAAACGTACAGGACGTATGAGGATATGCGTTAGCAAGTGGGCCAGTCACGTTTACAAATTTTGATGGACGATAAATTGGATCAGAAGTTATTGTGAGAAAAACTATAATATTGTTGTTTTGAGGCCATTTTCAAGTAATGTGATGGTGACGACCTAATAATGCAAGGACGCATTCGCAAAGATGGACAAACACTAAATTCTGATGAATGTTTAAACACTGGAGCCGGAAGACAGTTTAAATATACAAAATGAATAAACAAAACAACGGAAACAACAAATAAAATTAATTACGGAGTCTCTGTAAACAAAGAGCAAAAACTAGCAAAAAGAGCTAGTTGAGACCGAAGCACAAGACTGAAGAGCAGTTTTGATAGAAAGAGAGAAAAAAGACAAACAATAAATCAAGCACATGGAAATTGAGATTGAGATCATTTTTAATTTATTATGCGATTAATTGATTTATTGCTTATTGTGACAGGCCTATTAGCAAGTAGAGCAGGGGTCACCAACCTTTTTGAAACTGAGAGCTACTTCATGGGTACTGAGTCATACAAAGGGCACCAGTTTGACACGCTCTTCTGAAATAACAAATTTACTCAGTTTGCCTTTAGTTATACATTATCAATAATGATTAATGATACTCATCTATGAGAAGACACTGATCATGTTAATGGTTTCTCCCAATAATTAGCAATGAAAACAAGGTGGGAAACAGATATCAATATTCAGCACTTTATCTCTTTTAATCTCAGTAATTGTCACATTTTTAGATAATCACTTACATCACTACATTTCATAGGAAAAATGTCCAATTTTCACTAGCCACTCACAAACATTTTTTTAGCAAATCATGAACTATGTTGCACCATGTTTCAAAAAGTTATCAATTATGTAATGTTAAAGAAAAATCAACTTACATATTTTTAAATAAATCTTGTCACATTTTGAACTCATGACCAAATCTGCTGCATTTTTAACAAAATTATAACTTATATGTCATGAACACACTTTTAAATTGAACACAATTCCTCAATATTTTAATTAAACTTTGCCATGACACTGCCATGTTGCCACTAACATCTGGCATTGGTTTCTTTATTAGTGAGAAGACTGGCATTGCATGCTGTTCACCAGTGCACTGTAATCTGGTGTGTAACTTGAAACTGCAACTGTGAGTGCATCTTTCAGATGTGCATCAGTGAGGCATGTTCTGTGTTTGTTCTTAATGAAGTTCATGTCAGAAAACGCTGATTCACAGAGATAGGTTGAACCAAACAGGCTGGCAACCTTCATAGCTGCTGTGCATACACCACTGTACTTCTCTAGGTCATTTTGCAATGTTATGATTTCCATCTCCACCTGTCCAGCATCCAAGTTGAATGTTGCACTTAGTTTCTCAGCAAAGTATGTTGTGTCCACATCCATGAAAGGATTGGAAATGAATGACACACATGGCTCAAGCTGATCAAGATCACAAAACCTATTCTCAAACTCTTGCCCAAGTCTGTTTATGACTTCACAGTACTTTTCTGCAACTTTGTCAAATGTCTCAGATGCAGAAGCATTGTTTTTCAGCACCAACTGCACAGAGGGAAAGTGCAGCACTTTTTTTCTCTGTAAATCCACAGAGAAAATGTTCATCTTGGCTTTAAATGCATTTAAAGCACTTATCATATCAACAACAGTTTTACCTTTGCCTTGCAGCTCGCAGTTCAAGACGTTTAGTTTCCCAGTAATGTCCGTCAAAAATGCAAGGTCAAGGGTCCACTCTGTGTCTTCTAGCAGTGAGACGTCTTCGCCTTTGGACTGCATGAACTCTTTGATTTCACCCAAAAGTGACAAAAAACGAAATAAAACTCGTCCTCTGCTGAGCCATCGGATTTCTGTGTGTAGCAGCAGTTCACCATATTCAGCTGACATCTCCTCCAATAGCACCTTGAAAATCCTGTGCTGTTTAGCTTTGGAGCGGATGTTGTTAATGATTTTTACAACGGGAGTCATCACGTGCTCAAAGCCGATCACTTTTGCACATAACGCCTGCTGGTGAATGACACAGTGATAATGCAGAAATGTTGGGAAGTCTGGGTCACCTTTACAGTGAGCGATGAAACCTGTATGTCGGCCGATCATAGCAGGAGCCCCGTCTGTTGTCACCGCCACCAGTTTTTCCAATGCTACCTTCTTCTGCACGAAAAACTCCTTCAGCGTGTTATAAATGTCAACTCCCTTCGTAGTTGTCTTTAAGGGCAGTAGTGTCAGGAGTTCTTCTCTTGTGGAGAAATCTTCAAACACCATCCGGATGAAGACCAACAGCTGAGCTGTACTGCTGCTGTCCACGGACTCGTCGCACTGGATGCTAAACCACCTGCACTTTGCCAGATCCCGGTCCAGCTGATCGCCCAGGTTACCAGACATAGCTGACACTCGTCTAGCCATCGTAGATGCCCCCAGTTGGACGTCGGAGAGAGTACAGATTAGATCGGTTCCATTTTTGTCATCTTTAAGTACAGTGTTAGCTATTATCATCATTGCTTCTTTGACAACTGCTCCATCTGAAAATGCCTTCTTCTTCTTGATCAGAAAATGTGTAGCTCTGAACGAGGCTTCGGTTGCTTTTAGTGACTTTTTTCCCGCCCTCGTGAAAAAAGATTGTTGCTTACCCAAAGCTGCCTTTAGCTCACTGGCTTTTTCTGCACGTACTGCGCTTCCCGGTGGGTAGTTAGCATGGTAATTTTTGTGACACGTAGTGAAATGTCTCTCAATATTGTGCCGCTTTGCCGTCGCTACGGTCGCCCCACAAATGAGACAC
The DNA here is from genome assembly GCF_001444195.1 of Xiphophorus couchianus. Lineage (NCBI taxonomy): Eukaryota > Metazoa > Chordata > Actinopteri > Cyprinodontiformes > Poeciliidae > Xiphophorus > Xiphophorus couchianus. Next base: position 26,717,193 of record NC_040250.1, on the reverse strand, counting down.
ACGCAGGTTTCTTTCACAACCGTAAAAAAGAACTCCTTCTCCCATTCCTCGTTAAAGTGATAAGTTTTCTTTCTTTTTTCAGCCATATTTTTGGGGAAAGAAAATGCATTCAGCACCCATCTTCGCTGTGTCCATTGGCACTGGTTTTGTCATGCGCACAATACTGACCATTGAATTAGAACTAGAGTAAGTCAGAGTTCACCCTAACTTTTCTAAACGTCATGTATAATGAGGATATTTTTAAGATACTGTCATTTTTAAAGCTATATAAATGCAAGTGTGATTAAAAAAAGAATAGCAACAGAATAAAAAAATTTTTAGACACAGCTCACTAGTGAGTTGTCCTATTTTTAGAACGGGCTTGCGGGCGACTCATGTGGTCCTTGCGGGCGACCAGGTGCCCGCGGGCACCGTGTTGGTGAGCCCTGAAGTAGAGCAACCGCAGATGTGAAGGAATCTAAACATACTTTAACACGCAGTGTAAAGTTTTTATAGTGCAGAAAATTAATCTTATGCTGAAACACGTATCTAAAGCTAATGTATCCTTTATATAAATGAATAATGTTAATCATTATGGGAGCACAAATAATATTAGATCATTAAATTTGTCTAAAACATAATACTTGTAAAGAAAAGACAGAGCTGATTCTAATACACAGTTACAGACAGTAGCAGAAAAAGGGGGTGGAGCTGTCGGTTGCCTGTCACTATGGCAACCACCAACTGTCAAGAGCAGCATAACAGAACAATAAATGTCTGAAGAAACAAGTTGTTGACTAAACAACATAAGCTGAAAGAATGAATAAACAAATTCTGACAAACTTCACAGGCGGATTGTGAGTCTGTGGGAAGAGTATAAATACACAAAATATATATTTAAAAATGTATAAAGACTGGATCTTTTAACAGATTAACAGTTCTTTACGTTGTAAAGTCAAACAAACGCCTTCCTTCCACGATACAACCACAACCTTCCCTGGATAGAAAAATGCTACATGGTTTTCCAAATGTGTGTGCAAAGTCTGAAAGCTGTGATGGTGTTCGGCCCCATGTGACTGACCAAAAGATAATATGGACCCTAACATGTACCCTACATTCAGCAAACATGTAGAAGTAGGGACTAATGTCAGATGAGAACAAGAAGTTATTGGTAGGATGGACGGAGCTAAAACTGGCCAATCGTGGAGGAAAACCTGACTGGGTTCGTGGTTCGTCTTCCATCAGGTCAGGGACCTTAAACACTGAATTCAGTCAAAGCATTTTCATGTCTTAAAATGGCCCAGCCAAAGTCTGGAACTGAGGCAGGACTTGAAAATTGTTGCTCACACATTCCCTCCAGCCAGTCTGACTGAGATTTGACTGGTTGCGTTTTCCATGACAAATGTGCGCAAAATTTTGACTACATTCTGCTAACGTAGAAAAAAATAAAATAATTTTTTTAAATTGTGGGGTTTCCATTAAATAAGAAATGAGATTAAAATCATGTGATAAATCTTTAAAAAAAAAACACGCTGGGCCATCATGGTCCAATCGCTTCCTGTCGTCTTTTCGTCATTTCTGCCAGTGGTAACATCTGGTTGTTGATCATGTGACTTGTGTGATGAGAAAAAAAGTGTCTAAAAACAACATCTCATCCTAGCACCAAAACCATTTATCAAAAAAACGTCTTTTGCTGCGTTTCCATTGTGCAAATCCATTTCTGCAATTCCAATTTGCGCAATTTCACGGTCAATGGAAACGCAGATAATACTTCACAAAGAGAGAACGGACAAAAACTGCAGCGAATGGGGTTCTGAAAAGATTTAAAGGGGCGAGCATGAACACGCGGCACACTTTTCACAACAAATGCTAAACAAACGTTGGCATGTTTTGACGTTCCAACCAGTATTTCATTGCAAACTCCTCAGTCGCCTGCAAAGATCCCTCTGATTATCTGTGAAAACACCAAAGAGTTTGGCGCTTTGTGCTCGAGAGGCAGAGGCTCTTGCTCTCATTAAGCCATTAGCTGCTTAGTATTTAGCTAAAAAGCTCTTGGATGAGGCTAAACGCTCTCTTCAACCCTCTTCTCCCTCTTTCAGTCACTTATCCCAGTCGGGATCTAGCGGAAAAAACAGCGAGAAGCAAATTTTCAAACATCCCCTCAACCTCTCAGCTTCCTGTTGGAGAGAGACAGATAAATGAAAGAAAGAAAAAAAAAACCCTCTAGCATATCCTGAGTCTGCCCCAGAGTCTGCCCTCAGTCGGCTGTGCTTTGATCACACAGACACCTCTACAGACTCCCTTCCATTTAAATGTAAAGCGGCGTGATACCCAGGTCGGCCCCGACCGGTGAGTTCTTCATTTTGTCCCGCTGGGCGAGAGCAGCCGCTCTGCGGGGGGGAAACCGCGTCTCCGCCGCTCCTGCTTTCCAACTCATTTGTTCAGCGTAACAATAAGCCAGCGTTCCGCAGACTAAGGGGAGCTGGATGGGAGATTGCTTGGTAAACTCTCTGAAAATGTGATGGCTCATCGGCCGCCGAGGGTGGATGTTGACTTCAATTTTATACCTCTCTCAGAATTCAATGGAAGCTGTGCAGAATTTTGCTTTAGAATTGATTTCAATGTTTTCCAGGCACATAGTTTCATTTTGTAGCACAATCAAGTAACTATGTTGACCGGAGTTGTTATGAAAATGCTACGTACAGTACAGACCAAAGGTTTGGACACACCTTTTAATTAATTCAATGAGTTTCCTTTATTTTCATGACTATTGACATTGTAGATTCACACTGAAGGCATCAAAACTATGAATAACACATGTGGAAATATGCACTAAACAAAAAAGTGTAAAACAACTGAAAATAGCCCTTATATTCTAGTTTCTTCAAAGTAGCAACCTTTTGCTGTGATTACTGCTTTGCACACACTCTGCATTTTCTTGATGAGCTTCAAGAGGTCGTCACCTGAAATGGTTTTCACTTCATAGATCAACCTGCCCTGTCAGGTTAATAAGTGGGATTTCTTGCCTTATAAATAGTCATGAAAATAAAGAAAACCCATTGAATTAGAAAGGTGTGTCCACACTTTTGGTCTGTACTGTACATCAAATATGACTTAAAAGATATTTGACTTTGTCATTTAAAATTGAATTGTCCATCTAGATTCTGACCCTCAGCTGTTTCCATGGGAATGGAAATTTGAGTGTAAAGCGTGGTTTATGCTTGATGCAGTAACATTTTGCACATTACACAGAATCGGGCCGACACTACTTTTGTAGCATTTATACTATCTGTGGCTTGTGCCCACTGTGGCCCACATTTTGCTGGACTCTAGGGGGCAGTGTAGCATGAATACTGTAGCATAAATGAGGCTAAAGCACCTTGGTATGTAATACAAAGCAAAAGACGCATGTTCTGTTTATGTTTGTCACTTTGTGAAAGTGAATCAATTGAAGTGGTTCAGGCGTCCAATCAAAACGCCTGCTCAATGTCTGGAGGCCTTTTTGGCACGTCATAATGGAAGAACAGAAATAGTATGGAAACACAACATGGAAATAATGCCTTAGAATTCGCCCAAAAGTGCATGGATGGTAATATTAGTAGTAATACACACAGTTATAAGAAATGACACTGCCATACATTTTGTCCTTTTAAATGAAGCCAGCAGACAAAGAACATACAGATGTTTACACCACTCTGTGTGATCTAACAAACTACAGGAGAACTGATAAAAATGCACGTACAGTAATTGTTGGTTTTAGTTATCTGGCCCAAAACAGATGCGCTCGTTCTTCCTCGAGACGCTGCTGTGATGGAGCAAAATTAGCAACGCTCATCTCATCTCAGTGTGCGCTTTATCTTCCAGTTTCCAACCCTGTCCGTCTCTGTCTCGTTTTCCCTTCATCTCCCTCAATCTGCCACCGCCGCGCCCCCTCTGCACATCTCCTCCCCCTCTCTTATCCCCGCTGTTTGGCAAAGATGGCGGACTGTGAAGATATGATGGAATATTTCCTGTCATGATTATGAATTAGCCTGCTGGCGGATCGCGCGCGCACACACACGGCTTCGGAAGCAAACGCGCGCTCGCGTGCGCACGCAGAGAGGCCCATGCATCATATCAAGGTCTCCTGAGTCAGTGTAACAGTGGTATCATTGATCTCAGTTGGCTATCATTGGCAGAGACGGGCACGAACTGAAACAAAGCACTCAGGAGATAACATGGTCTGGAAAGTCACTGCAGTTTACCTTCGATTTTGCAGTTTAACCTGACAAATCCAAATGCTTTGGATCGGCATCGTGTACCATCATGCTAAAGTAGTGCAGACCCTTTTTCGGATGTATGTCTGAGCATGATAAATATGTTCTGGTCTTTATCAGTTTATGGAATTACATGAATCTAATCTGAAATGTACAAAAAAAGAGCACTACATCTCGTCAAAACAATGACATTAGCAACCAGATGCTATTGTTCAGAATCACCTGATTGACAGATCATCAAAAAATGTGGCCCACCAAACACAACATATTAGTCCTCATCCAAACACCTCAGACCAGCTGTGAAGCCTCGTGGTGGAAGGGCGATGATCTAGATTTGTTTTGAAACGACAGATCGTAAAATCCTACTGGTGATTGACTTCACACCAAAGTATCCTTGAGTCAAATCTGTGGGCATCCGTCCGACAGCTGAATCGTCGCTCCAGCTTGGCTCATCTGCAGAACAAGCAGCAGCAAATCAAAGATAATAAAGCTCTTTAAATAGTCCAGTCAGTGCCTAGACCTCCACTCGATTAATGTGCTGTGGTGGGATGTTGAGGAGTTTATACAAAAACAAATACCCATAAATCAGCAGGCAGTGAAGTAACTTTGGAAAGACGTCTGAGCCAGAATTCCTCCACAGGAGAAAATGGCTCCTTCACCGTTGTCAAGTAGGTTTTTACAAAAGAAGCCAACAAAGCTTTGTGTGTGACAAAAAATGACAATATCTTATCTTCTTACAGCTGAGATTCAATACCAGTACGTTTTGATTAAAAAAAATAGTTAAAGAAGTTGATAAAAAAACAACATTATTTATATCACGTCATAACACTCTAAAATTTCCTTTTGAGGACTTTGGTTTTTTGGTGACTGTACACCGAGGGACACCATATATAGACGGATATACTATGACCAATTTGTCTTTCTAGCGAGAACACCTTTGAACCCCAAAAGGGAACCGTGGCTGGCTCAAAATAAAAGCAGTGAGAAGGACATTGTCTGGTCCGTGTTGACACAAGGGGAGGTCATGGAGGTTCTCAGAAAAGGCCAGCAAGCCACAAATTGATGGCAAGCCATTTCACCTCCTCGTGAGTCAAGCACATGGTGTCCCAGGGTATCCATGGGAACGCAAATGTCGAGACATGCCATCAACTGGAGGCAGGATGGGTCACGCAGGGTGTAACATGGTGCATTCAAGGAGGTGGAGGAAGATGAACCCATTTCAGGATCCAGAACTTTGGTGTCTGAGGAGAAGAAGAAAATGCAGGTAATTGACAGAGTTTATGTATTGTGTCATTTTAGTAATTTCATTTATACGAACATGAGAGCTCTGCTACACTGAAATAGTTCATCTTTCACTCACTGACTCCACACAGGGTACCTTACATAATACTTGAAATGTGCCAGACTTTTAGTCTACTTGTCACATTGGGTGTTTGATTCTGTCGGAAAAATTCAGTTTTCTTTCTTGGACATATTAAAACCCCCCTGTCAAATTATAAACTTAAGTAAATGGATTGTAGGCGATCGACCAACAGAAAGCATGTTCGTTCCCCTCCCACCATTTTCCTGTTACTCAGATTAGTTTCCTGCTCGGTATTACAGAAAAACAGGAAGCAGGAATGAAATTCTTCAAAAGCCATCCTTGGTTGCATTATATTTTATTTAGGGGAGTCGAGAGTAAAGAAGTCTGCAACATTTTTAAGATATTAATTTTTAAAGGGACAGTGTTATGTATTTTTCAGGCACATGGTGCCATTTCATATCACAATCATATGACTATGTTATGTTCAGTAGTTCTAGAAATACGACTTCAAAGAAATTTGACTCAGTTAATATTGGGTCTATGTCTCTTTAAGAAGTTCCTTCTCTTTCTGAAACTCCGCCTTCAGGAAGCCATCATAAAATGGCTCCTCTATTAACCCTTAAACAACATTTTTACTTCTCATTTTTATTTCTCTGAGAAGTAGCTACTATGAGCTCAGCAGATGCTCAGTTCCACCAGGTGTTTGCTAATTGGTGCTGGCTAGTCTGGAGGAGCTGAGTGGGGCCGGGGGGGGGAAAGCTCTGAAACTGCACCTCTGAGGAGGAGCTTTTGTCCTTGAAGGCGGAGCTAGGTCCAACCAGACGTTTTGGACAGCTGAATAGTTGCCATGGAAATCAAAGGATTTCTCAAACATGCGTGAAAGAATCACGGTATGTTTTTGACGAGGCAATAACATTATAACATGATGTCCAGCTCAAAACGTCAATGTTACATAATACAGACTCTTTGAGTTAATTAGAAAATGTAATCATACAAAACTATTACAAAAATGAAACGTTACATCAGGGGTCCCCAAAGTCGGTCCTCGAGGGCCGGCATCCTGCATGTTTTAGTTCTCTCCCTGGTTCAATGCACCTGGATCCAATGATGGCTCGTTAGAAGGTCTGAGAAGAACACTGACTTGCTGAAAAGGTTGTTACTACCACAAGGGAGAGAACTAAAACATGCAGGATGCCGGCCCTCAAGGACCCACTTTGGGGACCCCTGAGTTACATGGAGTTTTGAAAACTTTTGCAAAGCACTTAACACTAGGATTACCAGGATTTTGAGAAATTCCTATCTCTACCAAGAGGGGCCAGATTGGGTATCTTCTTAGAGCTACCGAGAGAGGGCCAAACTGGGTTATTAGCATCCAAATGTGGCCAAACTGACGACTCTGAATGGTCTAATTAGCATCCCTGTAGATGAGCAGGGGGGAGGAGAGCCAAACTCACTACATCAACTTTCACGCTGATTGTCCTTGGAACAGGATAGAAATTTTGAAAATAACTACTTCTGGTGGTTCCCAGATCTGGGAGACTTTATACATGCAAATTTGCATGCTGCCTTTTGTGCTGTGGAGTATAAATATCTGGACATTCACTCAGCTTTTTAGTTTGCAAGAATCAAGATGGCGAAGAGGACACAGAAGCTGATGAATGCTGAAGAGGCTTTGGAATTACTTATGCAGAATTCATCCTACAACCCTGGTCGACACATCACTGTTGATGAACAGCTTTTCCCCACTAAAACCCGCTGCTGTTTCCTTCAATACATAGCAACAAAACCGGACAAGTTTGGCATCAAGTTTTGGGTGGCTTGCGACTTGAAATCAAAGTACATCTGCAATGTCTTCCCATATCTTGGCAAGGACCCCAGTCGTCCCAGCGGGGAGAGACTGTCCGAGACTGTAGTGATGAGGCTGATGGAACCGTTCATGGACAAGGGCAGAACTGTAACCACGGACAATTTCTTCACATCACTGTCACTTGCGCAACGACTGCGTAGCCGGAAAACCACCATCCTCGGCACAGTCAACAAGTGTCGCAGGGAAATTCCACAATCCACTAAACGTAAGGATCGCACTGAATTCACCACTCAGGTGTTTTCAACCTCTGATGCCACGCTGACTGTGTATGTGCCCAAAAGGAAGAAGGTCGTTTACATTCTCAGCAGCATGCACAGCGTGGTTGAGACTGAGGATACCACCAGAAGAAAGCCAAACACCATCAAACAATATAACAAAGCAAAGTGCGGTGTGGATGTGATGGACAAAATGGTGCGGGAGTACAGCGTGCGTGCAGGAACACAGAGGTGGCCAGTTGCCGTGTTCTACAACATGATTGACATGGCAGCACTGAATGCGCATGTGCTGTATCAGGCATGCACTGGGGTGCAGGAGAGACGGGTGGACTTCCTGGTGGAGCTCGCAAAAGAGTTGGCTAACTCTCATGTGAGTGAGAAGAAGGCGTGCAAGGAGCAACTGCTTTGCCAACAACCTGCCACACCCAGCCCAGGCAAAAGGGCGAAGTGCCAAATCAACCGTCGATGCATTAAAAATAGTACAAATAGGAGATGCGTTGACTGCTTCAAATACGCATGTGGCAAATGCAGCAAGCCCATGAACTGGCAGTGCCAGATGTGTGCCGACAGTGCAGACAGTGCACAGAATGAGGGCTGAAATGCCACTGTGCCTATTGCAAATAATTGCGGAATTGTTTTATTTCTTGTATTTTTTTTATTGTTATTAATGACAAAAATAAAAAGCATTCAAACAAATAACAGTTGTTCTTTTGTATATTTTTTTTGTATATCTTCTGTATACTCTTCTCCATCCTGCTTCTTGCAAACTAAGAAGCCTCTTGACCTCTTGACTTAGACACAAATACATCTGGTACCTGTCTGTAAAATTTCTAAATCTCCATTTAAAATATTAAAAATAATTCATTGTGCTTTTTTGCTAAAATAAAACTAAGCTAAATATAACATATATATAATCTTTATATTATATAAGCAGGGAAATTACTTCGCTTTTGCAGCATAGAGACTATCTACAACTTGAAGTTGTAGATAAAATAAAATAAAGAAATAACATGAAATTTAAATTGATTAGCACTAGGAGAGGGCCAGGTTTTCGATTTCTCCCCAGACTGGCTGAAACAGGGCCACAAGACCCTGTCCAAACTGACGACTCTGATGGCTCAAATTAGCCTCCATTCATCCATTCTTCTATTCTTCTATTGTTCTATTGTACATGTGGTCGTTGACCGTCAGGCCAGAAGGTAGGGATGTGAATAGTCCATGTTGGGGGTGGGTATCTATGATACCTACGACTAGTCAGTTTAGTTTTGAAGCATACATGAAGTGTTTTTGGAGAGATGTGACTTTTTGCAGCTGATCCATGATGTTGTGCTGCATTATCCAGGTCATTTTGCCAAATGTACATAGAGTTTGCAAAACATACAATCTGTTTCAAAAAATATGCAAAGGTTTTTCTAAAAGAAATTAGTAATGTTTCTCTTTGAAATAAAGCTAAGAGGGTATAAAATGACAGTTTAGAAATAAACTAACCAAATTAATTGTGTTGATCCACCTCAAAAAAATCATGCAAAAAGTGTAAGCAAAAGAAATCTGGGAGACTTTGCACATGCAAATTTGCATGCAGCCTTTTGTGCTGTGGAGGATAAATAGGTGACTGCTTCACCTATTTAGTTCACAAGAACTAATGGCATTTATTTCAGTCATAATCTTGCGGGGGGTGACTAAGGTTCCATCACTATGTGACAGCTGGTCAGCAAACCTGGCAAACATGATTGACATGGCAGCACTGAATGCACATGTGCTTTATCGGGCATGCATTGGGGTGCAGGAGAGACGGGTGGACTTCTATTTTACTGTCAGTCCTGCACTTTATATTTTATATTTAGATTTATATTCATATTTTATACTGTATTTTATTTTACTCACAACATTGGAACCTCAAACATTGTCCTGAGCCTGAAGTGTTCAATGACCCTTCTTATGGAATGCAGAGTTCAGCTTTGCCCCCCTCTTGTGGTGCGTCAGTAATGGCCTTATTTACATAACAAAGGCGCCTCTTCACACCCTCTCTCGGAGGGCCAAACTGGCCCCTCTCTGGTAGCTCTAGGGACAGGGCCAAACTGGCCCCTCTCTGGTACCTGGACGAAGATTCCCATTTTGGGAATCTTTGGTAGTCCTAGTGTTAAACGTCGCGTGTAATTAAAACGAAATGATTTATTTTCTGCTCCAGTGGTCCACAGCTTGGCAGTGACAGGATCTGACCTCTGATCTGTTGGCATGTGCCCGGTGTTCACGCTGCCCGGGTCGTCGGCCGCTCGCCACCCTCAGGCGACTTCGACATGCGTTAATGATGTCGTCCGCAAAGTTTGAAAGACTCCTCAAACAACACCTACGTCCGCGCCTTTCCCTCCTAAGAGGGTCACCAACACTCTGCTGAACCGTGTAATTTTTCAAACTCTGTGTGACAGAAGCAGAGGACACGTTGAGCTCCGTTTGCCACCTAAAGTCCTGCTTAATATTCACAAGCGAGGAAAAGGCGCAGAGAGGGGCAGATGATAGGCGGAAGTCATGTTTCTGAGAGCATGGTGCCGTGACTTTTCTTTTTTCCTCCAGCAGGTAGTGACACCTGTTGTATGAGTCATCCTGAACACACACACACACACACACACACACACACACACACACACCACATGACTTTTACACTAGTAGAAGATGGTACAACATGTCTTCATGATTGCATTTGGGTGCTGCTCTTTTCACTTTGTGACAGAAAATAAAAGATTTTCTTCAGTCTATTTTCATGTCTGATGTTTGCGCCACTTGAGTTGCCCTCAAGTCATTTCTCTGAATAAATAAGTTTGAATAAGCTTAAATAAATAATTCTAAACATGTTTCTATGTTGTTAAAAATGACTATGAGTTGTTCAGATGAATAATTCATGCTTTTTGTAAGTTTTTGTTAGAAAAGATTATCGGTAAAACCTACTACCGGTTCCAGTAGTGTACATCCGATTTTCCTTTTTTTTTTTTTTTGTTAGAAAACAAAGTTCCATATGAAAGAAGAGGCGGTTTGGAAATGTGATCAGATTCCTTCCACACTGAATTATCAGGCAGGAATGAAATAAGTTCAGTTACTCTGCAATTTACACTAATAACTTATTTTGCAAGAATGTTATTTTAGTGAGTCTGATGCGCTTAATGTGAATAAACATGTCTCTGTTGAGACCAAGGCTATAATAGTTTTGGGTAGTTTCAGTCTCCAGTTGGGGTCAATCCACAGTCGTTGAAATGTTGGCCTCACATTGTACGTGAGAATACTTTATGATTAACTCAGTGTTTGCAAGTTGCCTCTACATAGTTATTCTTCCACCATAATGCTACTCAGTTAGCTTACAGCAGTAATCTCAAACCCCTTTTCTTTCTTTCTGGCATTCTTCAACTTTTAGATACAGTACATCTCCAGTCCGATCCATCAGAGCCATAATCACTTGAGTCTTTCTGATGATTCGGAAGCTTTCACGACTCTCGTCTCTTATGAATTGCTCTTCCATATTCATTTCAGCCACAATTGCTCAGTTGTCTGTAATTGGTACTGTCATGAACTTTTGACGTACCAACTGACGCCCGTAGAGTCCGAGGTGGATTTGCCGGTACATCCACTTGCTAGAAAGATTGGCACGATATTATAAAGACTTGTCATTGGATGAAGAATTTATTGCTGTTTGGGAAAAAATGTTCATAAGCCCTCTCATGTTGATGTGCGGCAACAATTGCTTCTCAACCCAGAGGTGTCTCGTGTGGCTCATTAGAGGCACTAATGCGAGTTTAGATCTTTAATAGATTCTGGTTTCTTTTTAGGAATTGTAGAGCCGCCTGTCAGAGCTGACAAGCCGGTGAAAGGATACACCAGCATCTACATTTTGTCGCTATAGTTTAAAAAGGAGCGTTATATTTAGAGTGCTGCTGCATGTCAGCTTTTTCTAACCCAAAGTGCCTCCTCTCTCCCCAACCCTCCGCATGAGGAACTGGAGGTTCTGATCGCAGCAGGGGCGTAATTATTGGGATAAATGACATGCCATTAATAAAAAAAATATCTACTTTGATGACAACACTCTTATTTCACTGAAGTGCTACCCTTGAAAACTCGCTGTAATACATCCAAACTTGACACTCATTGCTCGAATGCGAGACTCCTTAGAAAGCCGACTCTTTGATCTCGGTGTCCAAACTAAAGTCAGGCGACTTTCTGTCGACTTGCCCTTTAGCGACAGAACTAGAAAGGAGATTCGGCGTTCACAGCTTGCTCCCATATGTTTTTGTGTGTGTGTGTGTGTGTGTGTGTATGTGTGCCTCAATGAGTCACCTCGGCTCAGAGAAGGATGCCGGGGTCACAATGCCTTTTTTCCTTTCATGTACTCAAGGTCCTTTTTATGCACTCACCTATTCAGACTTCCAGCATGCCCTTTTGTAGAGAAAAAAACTCGCTTCCACACATCCAGACGGAGTTTAGACACAGAACTGTAAAGCTGTGCAGCAGCCGACACAACAGCCCAACCTCTTGTGTACGGGTTCTCTGCTCTGGCTCCTTGTTAGGTTTCAGCTTTCCCTTCTTCTTTTGTGTTTTCGTTGTGGCTGAAGGGGGAGGTTTTCCTCTTGTAAAGTCAAAGGTTTTGCATGAGCCGTGCTTTAGAGTTGATTGCGACTCGTGTTGTTTTCGCTGGAGGCATTCAGTCGAACACTTGCAGGTGAAGTGGTGACGAGTGAAATCCAACGGTAGACGGGTGAGTCGTAAACCTCCTACGGTTTCTTCTTGGAGTTCTGATCTGTGCTAAAGTCTCATCTTTTCTGCATGAGCCTGTCATCCCTGACGTTGACTGGCGTTGACTGCTTCCCGTCCGTCGGCGGCTCTTCTTCCAGCCAACTCAGTGTCTTCACTAATGGATTCATTTTGGCGGAGGCCACAGCGCGGCGGCCTGACAGTGCACTTTCAGCAATTCAGATCTACTCTTTCCGTCTTCCTCCAAGTGAATAAAACCGGAAAAGATGTATGTTAAAGACTTTCAGAGTTTGTTGTTAGAAGTTACATGTTTGGGTTTGTTGATTGATCTATATTGCGGTGCAGGCATCGAGTGTGATCATGCGAACCAGAAGCTGGGTGTGAGGAGTGACGCTAGTTAGGTGCTAAATTTCTGCCTTTCAAAGTTTCTAAGCAAGAAAATATGTGCTCTACTAAGCCAACTTTGTTTAGGTTCTTCGCTCAAACCTATCGCACCAGACAAGAATCAGAGACAAAATCAATGAAACTACAATATGCCACAGAATCTTTCGGAGATGTCCAATTAATTTTAGCTGAAACTAAACGGCAATTAGAAACTAAACGGGCTGCCATACAGACGCAGGGTTACCGTAGTTTTGGGCTTTTCATTACACTTTAGTTTATTTCGTTGTGACTTTTTGTTTGTCTAATTCAGTTGGTTCTTAGACTTTGTTTGCTAGTTTTCATTAGTTATAATTAGTTTAGTTCTATCAGATGTAGTGGTTTAAAACAAAAGATGTTACATCTCTAGTATCTCTAATTTCAGTGTGTTTTAGTTAGTTTTATAAACTCACAATATAGCTCCAGTTAGTTTAAAACATTTTTATTTAGATCAGTAAAATGTTTTCTCAATTTCCGTTTTTGTTAGTTTTAGTTATGATAATGGTGTTCTTCATAAGAACGTTCTGTTTTGTGTTTCATAGATTCCATCAGAATTTTCAATTGCTTCTTTGTTTTTTTTTGGCAGATAAAACCGCTAATGTACAGACCAAGAGGTCAAGCATGCCGGACGTAGAGTTTCAGAAAGACACAGATGCCCAATTTCCAGATGCTATCCAATTTCTTTTAAGTTATATTTAATAAATAGCATTGTTACAACAACTGAAGTTGACACGGCTACTTGATTGTGCTATAAAATGCCACTATATGCCTGTAAAATGCATAACACTGCCCCTCTAAGTGTGGTATTTGCTCTATAGAGCGAATACGGGAACAGTATCTCGTTAAAGCGACAGACTTTCTCGCAACGGCGAGAAGCAAAACTCATTAAAACCAAAATATGATGTGGTATAAACGAGAAAGTGCAGAGAAAGGTCGTTGCAGAGGAACGGCAGCACAAACAAACAACGGCACTTCGCGGGACGTTTGAGTGTCGTCCGGAAGAAACGGAGTGAGAAGACAGAGAGTTGGAGGGAGTCCACCTCCTGCCTTTTTAAAAGAAGGAACATATTTTAAAATCTCACTGAAGTGAGGAAGCTTCTCATTACGGTGAGACGCTCCTCCTGCATTCACGTCCCAGCTCTGGCAGTTAAACGTTTCTGTATACCTCTCTGACTCTATTATGGAAGAAATTATTAAAACTTTGAACAAAACGTTTGGCTCGTCTCTTCCTTAACACAGCCGGGTTCTTCTCGGCGAGCGGCGGCCAGCTGTAAAACGAAACTAAACAAAGCGTGTTGACGTCACAGATCACAGAGTTTAATTCCATACAAAGCAATGAACAACAAAGCTGCAGAGATACAGAGATATGCATTTTCTCATAAAAATAAAATAAAAACACACCAGGGGAAGACAAACGAACACAAACACACAGACAGACAAAGGCGCCCAACGTGGAGAGAAAAAAGATGGAAAAAACTCTCTCGGCGTGCTCCGTGTAGTAATCTTATATCAAAGAGGAGTTTCCGTATTTTAATATATGCAAAGAAGGCGTTCCGTTGTTCAACCAATCAGAGACCTGTTTTCGGCTGGAAACCTGAGAAGCCTCCCCCTTTACACCCAACTCGAACGGGCGTCTGGTCTCCGTCAAGCCAGAAGGGGAAGAACACTTAATCTCAGTACGAGGGCGAACCACTTCGTGCTCATCTCTGTCTGGCACGGGGAGAGGCGCCAAGAAGTCTCTTGCCCCCTATCGGAATGTAAATTTATTACTCTGTCTTCAGCGGGGGAGGAAAAAGCCCTGCTTGTTTAAATGTCTGCTATTGTCAGCTCTCCCATGCTCAACATAAAACTGTTCCAATAAAAGTGTTGGCTATACCTTTACACATGTTGTAAGTATTTTAGCACTTAAATAATCATTTTCCTTAACACTCTACATCGTTTTTATCCATAAAAAAGAAAATCAAAACAAGAGTATTTTGTTGTTTTGGCAACATTAATGAAAGACGAGCAAAATGTAACTGGAAATGCTAACAGTTTGACTCTTTCTTTAGACTTTTAACATTAATGTTGGTCCATATCTAGGACTGCTTAGATGTCACATTAATGAATACCTTCCAGGATTTTCCACCGGCAGCCTCGCTAATTTAAAAAAAGGGGGGAAATAAGCCACAGATGAGTTAAATGTGTGCCGCTCACATTATCTTCTACGTGGCGCGCTCTCATCTCGGCAGCCATCTTTGATCCTGTCCCAGAACAGGAAGTGAGGAAGGATTTCAGCGTCACTTCATTTTCATACGTTACCTTGCTCAGACGGTGCAGATCACAGGGAAACCGAGAGCGACTCTCTAACTCATTGACGTGCCACAGTCATAAAACGGGTAATTATGCTCAGGATCTCTCTCATATGTGAGCCAATTAACCCACCAAGCTGTCACTGGTAGAGACGCTGAGGAAAAAGGAGAAGGTATAAGGAAACAGGATTTTAATGAAGACGGGAGCATGAAGAGTGGATTCTCATGGTCTGTGACGTGAATCTCATCTAAATTTGTACTTTTGTACAAAGTATAGTGTGTGATGTGGTTACCTGTCAAGGGAATTATTTTTTCTCGTAAAACATTGATGTAAAACATCATCCATCAAAGTATTTGTGAACTTCATCTTTGTTTTTCTAAAAACAATTTAAAAAATTGTGTGTCATTTTTGTTGAGTACAGAAGGAAACGGTCTGCTTTGGACTGCGTGAGGCGTGGCTGTCCTCCCTCTGACGCTCAAAAGTCCTGAAGCCAAAAAGGCACCACAGTGGAAAAGTGCAGATTGTCTTAATTACGTTGATGAGCTTCACCTGCCGAGTTTTCAGACAAAACAAGGACGGGGAATAGAGGAGACCACAGATAGGACGCACGGTTTCTTGTGAGAAATTAACGAGTTTGTGTAGAACAAAAGGATCACCTCTGAAAACACAAATAAGACGCCACGCACCTTTGTAGCCAAGTACTCAGGCTCGCAGTTGTCGCGTCTGTTCAGCAAATTTAGGCGGTTGTGCGGGAAACCTCATTCTTGAAATTTGAGATATTTTGCTCCGTCTTCACGTCCAGCCTTGATGCACTTTGTCTTTATATTTTTTCCGTATGTCTGATAGAAACGAGTATGAAGGCTTTGGTAGACCCAGATGTTCCCAGTTTGCTCACTCTGTTGCCAAAATGCTACACAATACTAAACTTGATTTTCAGAAATGAGTCTTTCCTTTACAGACTCTCTTAATGCCAAACGTGTCATTTTTGATATCATCATTTCTCTAACAACCCATCTTACCAAATCGAGTCCTCTTGTTGAACATCGATGACAAATATGTTAAGTATGAAATAAACAGTAAAACTGGTCATAATCTCTGGTTCTATTGGTCGATTATTTCACTTATAACATGGGGAAAATATCCTGTTATAAGTGAAATAATCTGTCAATGGAAATAGTAATATTTCATCAATATTAAGGACTTATTGTCTTAAAAAAAAAAAGCTAAAATTTCTTGCTGAAAAGTGACGAGCCATTTATGTCTTATTTCAAATGTACTGATATATTTGCACTTGAAACTAGAACAAAATTACTTGGTAAGATTTTGTATTTTGAATATATAAGAATACAATTAAACCATAAAATTGTGGCATTAGTTATCAATGTTTTCCTGCTGTGATGATCTCAGTACTGGTTCTGGTTGTTACCAAGATAAAAAAAATAAATAAATAAAAGTGCATGCTTGATATTGGACCACAGCAACATGCTGTTGTGGAGAACAATCAGACTGCGTATGAACAGTGATTGAGGTCACCAGGGCTCATCTTTCACGCTCTTGGGGGGGGAAAAAAAGCCATCGTAAATACAGAGATGGAGGAACAGACGAAGACGAGTCAGAGGGAAATCGATGAAGACAGAAGGAGGGGGGGTCCGGGAGAAAACCTCAACTAAAAGCCAGGAAGTTGCGAGGTGAAACGTGGAGGGAGACGGAGAAAGAGACGATGAAGGACACAGGAAGGGTGAACGTCTCGGCGGCAGATGAGGAAAGATGGCTGCCTTTTGTCAACAGTGAGGCAAACATCTCGCCGTGTTTCGAGGATGTGTTGAATGGGTCAAGGTGCAGGTCAGACTTATCTAGATCTAGTGGGTGATATGTCGCTGAGTCAGCGCGCAGTGGAACACGCAGACGCCCATGAGCGGCCGTCACATGAGCCGCCGCGTAATAACTCCTTTCCTACCGTTTCGCTGCAAGTAATCATTAAACTGCCAGCGAGAAAAAAAGACCCACAGACCTAATTAGCATAATCAACCCCGACTAATTATCATATCAGTTATCACATAGAAGTGCAAAAAAAAAAAAAAAATTGTATTGTATTTGGGTTGTATTTTGACATAACGTTCGAAAACTGATATGTAAAATTTCTTTTTGAGCAGCTTTTACATTCCGGTGCATGGAGACGCCGTTGGCATTAAGGCAACTCTCACCACCAAAGGTTGGTTTATTTAATGAGATTGTCTGTTCGGTTATGCGGTTTTGTTCCTGTTTTGTTTTTCCAGCAGCTGCTTTCCTTTGTCTATAAGTTTCATTTACTGTCTTTTTGCTCTTCACTTTAACTAAAACCACGTGAACCTGATTTCTGATCTTACTCCAACGCCCTCCCTTCCTCTTGCAGTCGTCTTGCCATCTGTGCGGCTCCTGTACTGGCAGTGTGCTCTGCTCTCCAGGAGGTGACGGGGCAACTGTGAAGAGAGCCCATTCTCACTTCTTAAGATGTCTTATTTATTGTCGGAACCCTCCGGCGGCAACATCGCTGGTAAAATGTCAGATTTCAATATGTTGCTCTGCAGACCTTTCTCACGCGTTTGATTCAAAGTGCTGCGAGTCAATGTACCCTGACCGCTGCTCTTAGCTCGCTGCGCCAGATTTGTGGTTTGATTCGAAAGATAAACCTCAAAACTGTTTTTGCTTTTTAGCGTCTCATGCTACCTCTGTGGCAACACCACAGCCTTGTGTGGAATGAGTCTCAGAAATCTTCTGCCTTAAATACTGTAGTCGATGGTTTAAGGTGAACATTGACTGGCGAAAGTTGGGAGACGTCAAATTCAAATGAAGATTCTGCTAGGTTTGTGTCCAATCTGTCAAAGATATTTATCCTTGAGAAGCTGGGTGTTGTAGCATCTCTCCATAGTTGTCATGTTTCTAATCAGGGTTTTATCACTATCCTGTAAAATGCTACCCAGGTGCTTTCAGTGTCTGACTTTTTTTCTGGCTTAAGATGATGTCAAGGGTCTCAAATGAGTCCGGTAGACTCAGTTTGATGCAAAATTGTAACATTTGTTACATTTTCAGCTGTGGCTCTCTTTTGCTCTTTGAAAAACCTGTTGCCTGTGGAGAAAAGTTCTAAAAAAGTTGAATTTACCTAGAGAACCATGGATGTATTTCAAATGGACTTGTATTTAAAAGAAATTGATATATTACCTCCCATTTTGGTTTTTAATTATGTTATGATTATGACTCAGGCCAGGGCTTTGGAGCTTTTGTCGTCATGTGGATTTTTAGCTGTTCCTCTAAAAAAGCCGTTCCTCTCTCGGCGTATTATGCTCACCCAGAGATCATATGGAATTTAACAATGTTCTAAAATGTAAGGCCAATAGAAAGTCTTAAAGCCATTACATGCTGTGCAAGAACCAAGAAATTGACTCTTGTACTCGAAATGACACGAACAAAGTTGTTTTTCTTCTGGACAGAAAGTTTTCTACTTTTATACTGCGCTACAAGAGTTTGGAATGTCATCAAAAAGTCCCCTTTTAATGCAGAACTTGATTATAGTAGTTATTGAATTCCACACACAAAAAAAGAAAAAGTTGCAAGAACTCCCAAACCAGGATGTTGCACCAACAGCCTGATGGGAGTTTCTCGTTGGACCCTTAGCGAAAGGGCCTCTTATTGCTACAGCTGTACCAAGACATTTTGAGTTTGGACCGCTCCAGCATCACAATACGCCAGCGAGCAAAGCAAGGTCCATGCTTTGCTCGCCATCAAAGAACAAATTTGGTGTGGGTGAACTTAACTTGTCTGCCGAGTCCTGGCCTCAATTTGATGGATTTTGGCCCTGGGATGAATCGGAGAGCGGACTAAAGCGAGGTCTCCTAGATCCATGCCTGACCCTCCCATGCTCTCTGTGAAGAACGGTCAGAACGTCCCGTAAATACACCACTAAGCATCTCCAGAAGTGTTGAAGCTGTAGCTGCGGGTCATCGCCGTCGTACTACAGCCCAGTTACTACAGTTTCTAATACTAGTTGCAAGGAAAACGATAACTCTGTTCTGGCTCGGGCCTTTTTCCTCCCACTCTTCAACAAGGCAAGAAAGATTGAAAGATATGCATACAATGGAAAAGATAATGGCAAGAGTTCACGTAAAAACGTAAATTTTTACAGGTGGACAGGTGCGCCTATCTTTCATGTGAACCCATGAGGACTTTTCTGAAACTTGCTAATTGCTGAAACAGATTT
This sequence comes from Xiphophorus couchianus, assembly GCF_001444195.1. Lineage (NCBI taxonomy): Eukaryota > Metazoa > Chordata > Actinopteri > Cyprinodontiformes > Poeciliidae > Xiphophorus > Xiphophorus couchianus. The sequence goes on along the minus strand of NC_040250.1, from coordinate 26,697,893 downwards.
TAAATGTTTGCTAAGACACTAGTCCTTTTTTCTTTTCTGTTGTATTATGTGAGTAGGTGTATGTATACCTACATAAACCTTAGAAAGCATTTCCAGAAGTGTTGAAGCAGGTGGGGCGTTGCCGTCTTTGTTCCAAAGCCCTACAGATTCTTCTACCCAACATTTGCGCATAAATAGATGCATGGATGTTGGGTTCATTTATAATGCATATTCTTAAATAAAGAATGTTACAAAAGGCTTTGTTTTAAAAATGGCTTGTCAGTAGAGTTGGTTTACATGTAAAGTGACCCATTACTGTTGGGTCACTTGCCCAAGTCTCGTTATTCTCGAGCAACTGCTGAAGAAAGTTGTTCCAACAATAATCAAGGTAATTCTATGAGGTGTGTATATATACTGTATATACAGTATGTTTAAAAAAAAAAAACAACACTTTTTTACAGGTCTCAGGTGGGTTTTGCAACTTTAGTCCAAAATGATGACGTAGGAGTGAGGGCAGAAACGATTAAGACCAGAATCACCAATTCACTCTCGCATTTAAACACCGATATGTTTATTAGCAGGCAACGTGTAATAGATGGAAGTTGGACTCAAACCTTCAACCTTTTGATTGCAAGAGAACTGCTCTACCTACTGTCACCCAACATTTCTAATAAGACCTAATCTTTACGTGACTTATCTGAAACAGTCTACAGACTTCTTTTTTTTTTTTTACACAAAGCAGAAAAGCATCTGGACAGAGCAAATATATGGTGAGCCTGTTTGACTGTGCAAATCCTGAGGGACAGAAGCGTCTCTCGCCTTCCGGAGATTGACACAGTCTCTTGTCAAGATGTCTCTCTCTCCACTGCGTCAGCGTCGCCTCAACCACCACATACTTGACAGAACTTACACTCTGCGCCGTATAGGAAAAGAGACGCGTCAAGTCTCCAACTTTTGTCAGTTTCATCTCCCCTGCTGAGAACGCCCAGGCCACTCAGGACGTGCATCACACAAAAAGCTACAGTGAGACATGCACTGATCGCGCACACACGCATCCATACATACAGTATATATTTCTTTATTTATGTATAAGCCCAATACGTCTGGTGGGAGGCTGGTTGACTGCTAGAGATTCTGTCAGGACTGTCTTTGACAATCAGGATCAAACTCCGCCCCTCTGACCTCATCATTGTTGTGGGCCTGTCAGACAACTCTGCTGAGACAGCAACTTTGCCGGAGAATGGACCTTGTGTGTGTGGGCGTGTGGGGGTGTGTGTGAGAGAGGAGGAGGGTTGGGTATGGAGGTTAAAGTTATTTTCTGCGTGATACCGAGGTGTGTAATCTCTTACACTAATATTTTCCAGTGTTATTATCTATTAGGCAATCTTATGCTGTTGTTTTTCGGTTGCTCAGTAGTAATAAACCAGAAATTACTTTTTGTTATTGATTCTTTTTAAGGGATCTTTACATTTGCTTCTTCAATGTTCTTTGACAGGTTTCTTCTAGAGTTACTGAGAGGTGAAAAAAATAATCAACACAATCAGCAGCCAGATGTTACTGCTGGCGAAAACGCCGAAGACGACGACAGGAGAGGAAATGCACATTCTTAAATAAAGAATGTTAAAAAAGACTTTGTTTTAAAAACGGTATGTCAGTAAAGTTGATTTACGTGTAAATTGACCCGTTACTGTTGGGTCACTTGCCCAAGTGATTGATGAGATTGATGGTTTGTTTTTTTTCCCCCAACAATTTTCAGCAGGTTCTCACATCAATGACTAGTTCATAAAAACTGTTTTTTGAACGTGTAAAATCTGTAAAATGGCCGACTACAATTTTCCCAAAACGCAGCCAAGTAGGCGGCGTCTAATTTAATGTCGCTCCACCGCCTGAATGAGATGCCGACGTCTCCTCCGATTGGCTGATGACCGTATGGCTGAAATATGAATATATCTCACATAACTGTTTACATCTGTCGCTGTCATCATTTTTAATGACTTATCAAGTGAACAAACGTATTCGTGTGTGATTTTAATTGTGTTTTTATTTAATGGAAACGCTGCAATTGCCAAATTGTGGGTTTTTTCGACATTGGCGGAATATAGACAAAGATTTGTAATGGAAACGCAGCCGTCGTTTGGTGAGTTTATCGGGCTTCCTTTATAGTAAAATAGCATCAGTACACCAGCATAAGAACTTAAAAAAATGTTAAGAGGATATTATGGTTTGAAAGTCATACGGGGAGCTACGATTAAAGTAATAAAAATAAAAAAACACAATCTTTGTCGATTCTGTAGAACCACCAGAAAACAAGATAAAGGCGAAGAATGACCTGTGCCATTATCAATATTCATTTTTAAAAGTGCCATTTTCTGCTGTTTAAATCTCAGATGCCGTACATGCTGCAGCGCTGCTTTGTGTAGCAGCACTGACCTAATAATAATGTTGCTTAGTTTAATCCCGTTCTATTCTGAAGCGCTGTTTGCACTGATGTAGATAATCTAATAACCCTGAAGCTCTAACGAGACCCGCCGACTTTATTTAACTGCTTATAGAATATGAAGCTTTCGCCCCCAGATGACCAGACGATCATTAAAATCAAAGCCGCGATGGTGATGTCATGGCAACACTTAGAAGATATTAAAGCAATGTAACTCCTGATGCATCAGCAGGTCTCTGCCAACACACACAGGCCACAGTGTACGCTTCATATCCAAGTCAGGACCTGATCGTTCAGTAATGTGCCTTTTAAACACAAATAAAAATAAATGTCCCTGCTGTTATACATTGCTTTTTAATATGCTAATGTATTGTCTGGTGAGACCTAGCATCTAGTCCCAGGCTAAACATGACCTTCAACCGCTGACTCATGCTCCACATGTGAGGTAGTTCAGCAAATGTTCATTAAGAGGCATTTCCTAACGGGTTTAACCTAAGAAACCCTGGTCTAACCTGTTATACATCACTTTCTTATTTACAGTAATTTTGCACAGCTGCCCAACTTTAACGTGCGCGTACGTCTGGGTATTTTTGCGTTACTTTTAGTGCTACAGTAGTTCTTCCATATTCCTGCTTTGTCAAAGTTGCAGGGGTTTTTTTGCCTCCACCTTCCCACAGCTTTAAAACTGCAGCATGTAACTTTAATAAAAACATTTTTTGTACATATTTGTTAAAAGTGTCACCATGTTGTAACAGTTTAATATGAGACAGATAATGTGTGAAAAAATCGATTTCCTCCTCCTCTCTGAGCTACTGCTGTTGCCACGCCTGGTCAGAAACAACCAATCAGAGCCAGGAGGAGGGTACTACTGCTGTCAATCAACTTTGTGTACAGGCTGCTAAATTTGCTAATGGCAGAGAAGCAACGGTTTATCTGTCATCATTTGCAGTCATGCTAACTAGCTTAACTAGCTGGCCAGGAGAAATTACCTTTTCTTTTTTTTTTTACTTTTTTCTTCTTCTTTTTTTTTTTTTTTACAGATTATGTGTCTCATACTGTACTGTCAAGTCAGTGACAATTCCCACATATGTGTAAATATATATATATTTTTTAATAAAAGTTCCATTCTTCATCTTCATCTTCTCTCTGTTTCCTTGCTTGTGAAAACACACGGCGCCATCATTTCAGGCATCTTTGTTTGCGCTGAACAACCCAGGGCCACACAGCCGCGCTTAAAACACAACCTAGCCTATTTTTAGCAGCATACAGTTCTGTTTCCAGAACCGCTACTGGCTGGGATGCAAATCTGCATTCTTCCTGTGCCTCTCAGTGGCTCGTTGTTTCAGCTTCGCTAGCGTGCCGTCTATTTTCGCTTGTTGTGAAAAGAGACGAGTTGAGCTTTCGACGCTAGCCTGAAACGAACACACAGAACCCGGTGTTCTGGTGTCGCTCCCTCAGGCAAAAATTCTTAAGCTAGTCTGAGCTCTATTTAAAAAATTTTTTTTTTACTTCCTCCAAATATCTTCAACGTAGCACAATGATGCTGAAGCGGCAGTGAATAGTCCGCCGCTCGGTGTGATCGCACTTTCCTGCCGCCATTTCTTGTGTTTGGACTCGATAAACAAGCCACTAATTTTAATAATTAAGTAATTCAAAGGCCAAACTGTGAGTAACTCCCTCAGCCTAGTTTCTAAAAGCAACGCTGCCCTAAAGGCCTCGTTACACCAGCGGTTTTTGTCCAGCTGCAGCAGCAGACGAGTGTGACTGAGCTGAAAAACTGGGATTCATCAGCAATAAATCAATCTGCTGACTAACTGCTGTTCTTCATGAATGAATAAGCAAAAAGCACCACAAACCTTTCACCTTAACGTCACATCACAGCCCAAAACATTGCTTTGTTTTCCTAGGATTTTATGTGAAAGACCAACACAAAGTAGTGCATAGATGATGTATTTATTTATTGGTTTTTATTCATACAAAACAAAAAAGTATCTAGAATGTCATGCATTTGTTATCCTGATCTTATGGTGTTTGTGTTTGGGCTTAGTGTGGTCTCAGTTCTGAGTTTGTTGTAATATTCAGGCTCTGATTTGTTTTGTTTTTTAGTGTTAATTTGTGTTTTGTTCAACACAAAATCAATGATATAACACAATAATAAACGTTCCAATTGCTTTTCCACTTTGATACGATAGATTTTTTTCTGACTCTGCTTGTATACATTTTGAAGATTGTCAACAACTGATCAATGTCAATACAGAATTAGACACATTTTGTATTTTATTCAGTTTTCGGACATTTTGTGAGATTTAGATTCATTTGTGATATAATGACTGAATTCATAACAATCTTACGACTTCTTGGTCTTTTTTCCTCGGTTAGCTTTGGCAATATTAATTCTCAGCGGTGCCCTTGTCTTCTCCCTCTGCGTATTTAATTTCTCTCACTCTTGTGATATTCTGGTCGAGCTCAGAGATCTCCCTAGCCTTCCTCGCTAACACGCTAACATTCCTTTCTCCCAAAGGACAGAACTGACTAAAACAGGAAAGTCCCAAAGATGCAGCGATGGCGTGGCGAACCCCAGGGAGGCGCACGTACGCGCAGAGCCTCGGCCCAGAGTGCCGAGGTAAGCGGGTATTTGACAGTGGACCTTCAGGGAGACAGAAGAGTTGTTGCTGTCCAGAGGGAGGGGAGGGGGAGAAACGGAGCGAGGGGAATGACAGAGCTGCTGGAGGGGAGGCGATGAAGGTCTGTATTACATACAGCCAGGAGGAGAAGGAGAGTTTAACGACTCGGTGGAACAGCTACACAGTCGCTGTCATATTCCCATCACTTCGTGGGGCCTGCAAAGTGTTGCAGGGAAGTTTCTGGTTCCGCTCACGTGTCTCTTCGTAGTCATTCGTCTCACAAAAAACGTAAAAAGAGAATTTCATTCATTTATTTATTTTTTTGACAGGGACTATGGACACAAACGTACAATTATTACAGACGGTATACCTGTGTAGCTAGAGCTAATCTGCAAATCCAGCTGTTTGGGCATTTCTATGCGTTACAGTACATAAAACGTAGAAATCACAATGCAGTAGGAGAATACTATATAACATAGCTATATCATGGCCATGACTTGATATCTCGTGGGAATGACTTATTTATTTTCTGGGAACAATTTAATCATAAAACGTTGTGGCCATGAGGCGTGGTCACAAGTTATTAAGTCGTGGGTACTCGCGTTTATTTTTTGTTCTCCCACCAGTCTGGCTCCGTTGAACACATTTTTCCTGCCCTCATATTCATAAGCAACTTTGAAACCCCCATATTTCATTGTTTCGCCCAGTGCAATATAAGCCTGGCGGGCAACCAGGCTTTACTTGGGATCCCACCAGGCTAAGCATTACTTATTTTTAATTTTTTTCAAATGTTTGCATTTTTTAAGACTTTATAGTTGGTGATCAGGTATTCATCTTCCAATCTTTTAATAACACATAATTATCAGGTGATATTTTCACATTTCCTGTCAACTTTAAACATTTTTTAACTCAAAAACACGACAGGCCTCTGGATGAATGACCGCCCTGGCGCCCAACCACTGGGTTTAGCACGATTTCTGGGGGAAACCTTGTATTTATACAAGTATCCTTGCACGTCCTCAGTACTTCCCCATCCTCACACATTCAACTAACACACTAAAAAGTGTTCACATAATACTAACTCGCTAATACATCCATTTTCAGCACATCCACATTTTCACTTGTTTTTAAACATATGCTCAGTGCTTGAACGTCTTCATAGTCACTGGTGTCGTTGTATCATCTGCGTTGTTAGGAAAACTGATATTATTACCCATTATAGAGCATGTAGATATTAAATAGCAGGGGGCCCAGGATTGAACCTTGGGGTACGCCACATGTATTTCTTCTCATCTAGAGTTAAATCACATGAAATGGTGAGGAACCAAAATGTGTAATGTCCAATGTTAGTGGTTTATTATCGAGGCGTATCTAGAGTCTGGTAGCAACTGTGGCAGCATATCCATCAACTACAGCCTTTTCTCATCAAATTAGTTGTTAAGAATTCAAGGTAGTACTTGATGTGCTAACCTTAAATCTTTAGGGGTCGTCTTTCCTGCATCTGTGGGTATTGTAGTGTAGTTCCTTCACGTTGCAGCAGGATTCGTACATTTTCATCATTCCTTTAGGTTTTTGTTGAGACTATTGAGTTTTTTTTTGTAGTTTTTTTTTTTTTTTCAGGGTAAAATGGGGTCCAAAATTATCCTGGCTCTCATAAGGTTTCTTTGAAAAATCTCACTGAGAAGCCCCGCCCTCTCACCAACAACTAAGCACTTCTATGACACAATTTGCAGCTCCATTCAACAGCGAAGCCTCACTGATTAATATTTCATCAGCGGCATCGGCCCGTGAGGGTCATCCAGATCTCAGATTCAGACTCCAAACAACTTAAGTCACTTTGGCTTCGAATGAAAATGAACATTCAGACGATGAGACTCTTCCAGAAGGAGTCGGTCCCGATTAGCTTCCAGTTTCAAATCTTAGTCTCTGTGTTAGTTCTGCGGTGGAAAGGTTTTTGCTCACAAAAAGCAGGAGGAGAACAGGACAGTGTAATTAATGGAGTGAAGTTGGAACGGCGCTGATGCAGCACACAAAGAATCCACATCACTCCGTTCAGGGCTGTGAGCACACGAGTTGCTCCGCCTTTGTGTTTTGGAAGCACAAGGCCAGTTCAAGGTTAGAAAAGGATCCCTGTGAGTGTGTGTGAGAATGGCTGTGGGGGCGAGGGAGTCTGTGTTTCACCCCCACACACTCGGTCCACCTCCACCTCTGTCCCGAATATTAATGAAAAGCTTACTGCTGAATTTTTTTTTGTTGATAGTAATTATGCTCTCTAGTTGTTATTTTTGTTTATCTTCAAAGTCATTGCATTTAAGTGAGTAAAATGAGAACCATATATATATATATATATATATTTTAACAACTGGAAACAGATGTGTTGAATTAAAACATAATGCGTGGTAAACGTTTTCACACCCCTCGCATTTTTCACGTTACAACCACAATCAATATATTTATATTTGATCTAATAGACCAACACAAACTAGTTGATAATGTAAAAACACAAAATTTTACCAAGTGTTTTTGGTTTAGTTTGTACTTTTTATTTAAAAAGTACACTCTTTGTACACTTGAAATAAGACAAAACTAACTTACAAAGTAACTTTTCAACAAGATACAGCAGCTCGTTTTAAGGAAATTGCTCTTTAATATTGATTTGAAAAAGTATTATTTCCACTGGCAGATTATTTCACTCATTGTTGGGTTGCAGATGTGGGTCACAAGGTAAATTCAGCCCGTTTTACTTCTGTTGGTCCAGAAGTTGCGGAATTACTGCAAATTTGGCGCCGGCGTCTCCGACACGTTCGGTCTGGAAGGTGGTAAAAAAAACAAAAAACACTTTTTTAAAACCAAAATATAAAAGTACTGTTCTGATTTTGAGGAATCTTGACGTTTTCTCAAAATATAAAACAAAAGGAGAAACCGCTGTAAATATAGAAAACCGAAAATTCAGAAGTGAGGAAAGCGTTTCGTCTCTCTCACGCCAGCCCTGTCTTATCAACACGCCAGCTCATCGCCGCCTCTGTCTATTTGCCGTTTAGGCACATTGTACGACTTTTATCGCCTGAGACTTTATGGGTCCGTAAACTCTTCCCCCACCACATCAAACCGACACACACACACACACACACACACCTCCGGACTACAAATTGCTCCATCTTTATGGTGCAATCTATTGCTCTGTTCAATACTGAGACTCTTACTCCTCTCATCTCCGCGAGGAATGGGGTCGAGAAGTTAACTTCACACAGGTGGAAGTGTGAGAGAGGTCAGTCAAATTGCCTCGTTACTAGAACACACCACTTCAGCTCACGTCTTGTTTCAGTGCGGCTGCAAGAGAAGGAAAAACCTCGTGTGCGTCTGGCATTTTGTCCTTACAGCTACAGTTTTTGAGGGACAATGTTGACATTTAATGTAAATAAATATATATATATTTTTAACTTTCATTTTACATATTTGCTTCCATTTAAATGTCACCGTTAAGCATTCGCCTTACAGTTTTCAAAACAAACGATGAATAAGGTAAAGCATCCACACCTGGTTAAATACCAACACTGCAGACACAAATTTACATATCTTTATATTCCAGCTGCTTATGTCCATCTGTAAAATAATAGCTTTCAGTATTGCAAATAAGTTTGAATATCTCTGTTTTAAGTTGAAAATGATGAAACATTGATTCAATGTTTCAAGGAGTAAGTCACCATAAAACTCTGATTAACGGAGGTGGGAGGAAGTCGTCGTCTGTCTTTCCTTTGACAGAATAATTTGTGCAGTTTTGACATTTTGAAAATAAATTTGCTTCATGGAAACACGGTAATAAGCAAAATTAAAAAAGTCTTTTGGTGGAGGGATGAAAATTTTTTTTATTTTTTTCAAAACACTTTTTTTTCGCGTCACACAGGTCACGTGATCAACAACCGGAAGTTACTGCTGGCAAAAACCATGAAGAAGACGACAGGAAGTAGTTGGAGGAAGATGGTGCAGCGCGTTCTTTATTGAATTACTGAGTGATTAAATGTATTCATGTGTGATTTTATTGAAGTTTCCTATTTACTGGAAACACAGAAATTGCAAAATTGAGGGGTTTTTTGTGTGTTTTTTTACATTAACAACATACATTGACAACGATCCGCGCACTTTTGTGAAAATCTGGTTGATTGATTTTCTTCTCTGCAGCTCACACACACACACACACACACAAAGTGTGACGTTCTGCGTTGATTATATTAATCTGCATGTAGATGAAACCGTGAATACAGAACCACTTGTCAATATTAAACCACTAAATTCAGAAAATGGTGGTGATAACAACTAAACTGATGTATTGCCGTTGAACTAGTGTAATGTTGCTTTTGTTTTAATTTTTTTTTTAAATTTCTTTCAACACATTTCAGTTTTGAATTCTGGCGTAAATTCTCTAAAATCGTATTTTTATTCAGCCGGCTTTTCACCATCAGAGTCTGACGTTCATACCGGCGACTGTGAGGATAATCCGTTAATCATCTTCATTAATGTACATATTTACTGTTGCTGCTACGTTGTATTATTCTACTTTTAATAGGATTGTACTGTGGTGAGGAGCATAAACAGTATCATTTTAAATAAAAGTCCAAATCATGAACATTTTCTAGGGTACATGGTACCGTAGAAACAGTTTGACAGTTGAATCTTATTAAAACAGACGGTACAGCATAGAGAATTATGATGAGACAGTTTTCTCCTGGTGATACATAACAGGTAGATTCAAAGTTAGCTTCCATGCTTTAGAGCATATAATTTAAAAAACAAAAACAAAACAAAACAAGGTATTGCGATGTAAAATAAAACCTGTAACTCAAGCGAATTGCCCCCGAAAGAGTAACTTCGACCGTTTCTTTCTGGGACGCTCGAGCCATTCTGTCGTTTTGCCACTTTAAATGCAATTTGTGTCTCGTTGATTTGCTGCGGCAATTTTCCCTATGGCACTTAAACGCAGCGCGAGAGACGCACGGTCAGTGAGTGGTTCGGTCCCGGGAGTGGCCGTGTTGTCTTTGCGTGTTTTGTGGAAGCCATTAGGCCCACTCCAAAACAAGAAGAACTGGAACAGGCCCGGGGCTCTCGCTCTTTGTTTCAAACTTTGCTCTCTCCCGTTTGCTCTCTCATCTATGTTTTATGTGCTCTCCATCTCATTCTGTACCCAAACCTCCCCTCATCCACTCCCCACATCCACCCTACCAGTCACTCATCTCATCCATCAGCTCCCTGCATCAATTTACTCTCTCCAGCCCCCGTCCTTTAAGCCATTTCCAGAAGAGCGACACAAGACAAAAATGTCTTGCTGAGTTCATGTATTTTTAGTACAAACACACACACACACACACGCCGAGAATGAAACACAATGCTGCGATGGCCCTTAAGAGAAGCCTTTAATTTAGTCTGACACCGTTTCATTTCAGTCTCAAACTAAAAGCGTTTCGTCTGACGCTGTGGCAGCCGTACATCTGTACCGTCGATATCGATACGCCGTCCATAGCCACTGTGACTGCTGGTTTTTTATGATGTGGTGAGAATGCGTTTGGTGCTATAAGAATGCTTGGTGTCGTTTTAAAGGGGCAGTTTGTTAGAGTTTAGAAGAAAAGAGAGATGGCATATCGCTGAAACTTCACAGTAAAGAGAAGAAATATCCAGAGCGGTGGAAGGCAGATAGTTTGTTGGATTTTTGTCGTTTTGTCTCTTTTTATAAATTTAACCTTCCTTATTCTCTTTGTGTCACTAAATGACATTATTTTTTCATATTTGAATCTGATGATTTTTTCCCAGGTAGATCCAGCATTAGACAAAAGGAAAATACAAATTTTTTCATGGAAGCTGTACAAAAGAAGTTACTAAAATGGTCTCCGCGTCATATTGACAGTCATACTGCATTGAAATCACAATCAGCTGCTGCGTTGCCTGTCTCAACATTCTGCTAAGGTAAAAAGAAAAAACCACACAATTTCACACTTGCAACGTTTCCATTAAATAAGAAGCAAAACGCAACTAAATTCACATGTGAAGAAGTTTGTTGTCATTAAAAATCATGGTCCTCCAACTACTTCCTGTTGTCTTCTTCTTCGTGGTTTGCGACAACGTCCGATTGTTGATCGTGTGACTTGCGCGATGCGATAAAATCGTTTCCATTGCAGTTTTGCGAAATAAACCAATTAACCTGCGACTGAAAAATCACCTCATCCTGCCGCCAAAACCTATTGAAAACGAGACGTTTTTTTGGTTTTTTTAATTGCCATATTTCCATCAAGCACATTTATTTTCCTAATGTCAAATTGAGCAATTATACGACCAATGGAAACGCAGCTACTGATGTAACGTTTTATCTCCTGCGTGTGCAAACGTTCATTTTAAGTAGTTTAAAAAGCTGTTAGGTTTCCGTTGCTCTGAAGATTTATTCACGTTTCTACAAACTGCTCATGTTGGAGCTCTTCCACTGAATATGCCGAGACAGAAGCTCGCTTCAAAATCCCTCTGTACTTCATTTAAGGCTTTTACGTTGGACGTAAAGTAACACACCTGGTCGGACCTACTGTATGTCAAACTAAAAGATTAGATTTTGCCTGGAGTGATGCGCAGCAGAAGTGGATAGTAGTGATTTATAGCTTCAGCTTCCCAAACTCCTCTATTTACCTCTCGCAGGATCTCCTGAGGCACATGGGCGTCTGTTGGCATCTTGTTGTTTTTTCCCAGGCTCACCGACATGCTGTCCATCCAGCTCCTTGCGTCCATCTACGGACCGCATCCTCGACGTCACTCTTTAAAGACTCGACGGAGCTTTGGGTAGCAAGGGTCCAGCCAGTCATCTTTCCGTCTCTGTCTCTCTCCTTTTAAAAACAGTGTTACAGAATCAAAGGTTCACCATCTTCCCCCTTTTTTTTTTTGAAACTTCCAAAAGCGTTTCGCACAAATGGCGACGAGCACTTTGCCACCCAGTCCATTACAGACATTAGAGCGCAGCAGCCTGATCACGCTGCCTTTTAAGTGCTTCTGGACAGATGATTATTCAAGAACAAACTGATCTGCTCACTTAAAAAAAAAAAAAATCAATTCTCGTCATCTGGGCTGATTCCCGCACATGATTTGTTTGAATTTGGTCTTCGTAGAGGCCGGCCGTGGTCGTTTGCGTCTAATTTTGAAACACCATCACACACGCACACACACGCACACACACGCCGCCTAAGCTGCCAAAGAGCATCACGAGTCGGACGGCGGATCCAGCCGTGGTCAGGACCTTCAGACGGGATTATGTCATGTAGCTTCACAAAAAATGTTTTATTAATTATATGGAGTTTTTAACTGTCAAAATGAAACCGCTAAGATTTCACTTTCCTGTTTTAATAAATGACCCTGTGGCTCACAGCTACCCTGACTGACCCCACTGACTGCAGTTTCCGTTTTTTACTATTATTATTATTTCAAAAAGTCAGAACGGAACATTTCAGACTAAAAAAGCTGCTTGTCAACTCCTCTGCTCAGTTCCTATCATCCCTACCCCAGTAATGACCGGCTGAATGGACGAGTGCGGTTCTGTGTCAAATTGGACATTGGCACACACTAACTGGCAATCTATTTATTTATCTTGGGTGTTTTATTGTCTGACCATGTTGTTTTTATGAAGAAAAAAAACACAGGTGTTTGATGTGAATGGAGGCTTTCTATTTTGAAGTATTTAGTATTATCGGTAGCTGCGTTTACATTACCAATGCAAAGACCTTGTCGATGTTCGGCTAATGTCGACCAAACACAATTTTGCAATAGTGAGTAGTTTTTTTTTTCCAGCAATAAGCCATTAAAAAACACGCTGCACCATCCATCGTCCGCCAACTACTTCCTGTCGTCTTTTTCGTGGTTTGCACCAGTGGCGACGTCCGATTGAAGTTTAGCGAAATACCCTAATTTCAATATGGCCGAAACGCCACCTCATCCCAGCACCAAAACGGTCACGCCTCCATAAAGTGAATTTTCTTTTTTAAATGTCAAATTGCACAACCATATGGGCAACGGAAGCTCAGCTAGAGACAAACTAAAATCTTCCTACAATAGAAAATATTGGCTACAACACAAAGAACTCGTCTTGAAGTAACCAGACTTTTTGCTTTTTCAATGACTTTTACTCAGAAAATTTGCTGCACCTAAATCTACTTTGAAACAATTTAATAAATACAGCAAGCATTTTTCAAAGACAGACTGACCTGAATCTTGATTATTAATCAAAATGGACTAAATTGGGGTTGTTTTTTTAGTTTGCTTTCAATTGATATCTAGAAAATTAGGACAATTATTTCTAAGGAGGCAAGAACCGTTTTGAAGTTTTCGATCTAGAATAATTTACACGTCCCTCCAGCAACAGCTGCTTCATTTCTTTTGGATGCTTAGCCAACTGAGGAGGTAAAATCATTTTGTTCTGACTTGATGATTTTGGCCCATGTGACAAAAGTCTGGACGTCCCTGCATGGTGTATTCCAGTCGCATATTTTTAAGGCAGTATGGTATTTCATTAAAGAGTATCAGGTAAAAAGAGACTCATTACTTATTCACCCAACGTTCTTTGGATATCTGGGTTAAATAAAAAAAACAAAAGAAAAACTGCCTTCCACTTCAGTTCTGAACTAACAATGCAAAATGCTTTAGCGACGCCACGCTATAAACTCAATTCATATAAACTCAGACAGCTTCAGAATTACAAACAGTTTCCTCTCGATGTCTACTCAACGCTCCGACATTATCGGCAAATTACTGCGACTCAAGTAGTTTGATCTGACGGTCAGTCAGTGAACTCCTCATGCACCTTGAACCCTCTGGACTGACTTTAGCTATATTCAGTTTGTTCCTCGCTCCTGCTCTTACACAAACCTCCCCCCTACATCCCCCATCGACAGCCATCCAAAGTGCAGATGTTGCTGGCTTTTGGGGCCGTCAGATTAAATCATGTGCTTTGGCTTTACACCTGATGTTTTATTCACTAAAGGTGTTTTCAGCCGTCAGGTAAAAGCAGCCGGTGGAGGCGGGCACACGCATCTCCGGGCCTGCGCTCGAAACCGCAGCGGTAGACGAGACGTTTCCCCCTCCCTCCCCGCCCGTCTTTCCAAATGATTAGCGCCAATGCGAACACAGTACACCCTGCTCCTTCACTTTAAAAGTCATTCAAAATGCAAGCAGGGAGTGGAGTCCTCTGCTCTCCTCCTGCGGGAGAAAGTTGAAAAGTTGCGTTCTTTCAAGTTGAGAGCGGTAAACGTACCTGCAGAAAGAGGAAACGAGGTAGAGGCAAATGGAAACCAAAGGGTTGGTAAAGAAAATCACGTGTTACGAGACGAGTTGCCTTAAAATATTCGGTTTGAGAAATGTACATAATGTCGCTGCAGTATGTTTTTTTTGTTGTTTTTTTTCTTCGAAACCACAAACTGTGTTTTTAAAGACTCTGTAATCAAAGTAGAGTATTCCTATCCAGGTTTGAATTGTTCATATATTGAAGAGCTAACGCCAGTTTAGATCTACAGTCAGACTAGTGCCAATAAAATCTTAAAATGCTACCTTCTTTGATAAATCAGTTTTAAATAGTTCATTATTAGGTTATTATAGACATATTAGATGTTGAATAGGAGATGACTAAATACATCATCTCATAGTGTTTGAAAGAAATGGAAGGAATCCTTTAACTTAGCGCCTGCAGACACGTAGCATGTTTTTGTTTACATTCAGAAATTTCACACATGCCCAAAACGATGCAGGGCAAAATAGATGATTCTTTAACTGAGCCGCGTTGCCGCAGTAGAGCACAGTAGTGGTTCTGTGAACTAAATGAAACCTGGAGGTGTTGGTGTTATTAATGTTGTGCAATACGCCACAGCAAAGGAGAAAAAAATGCAGGAAAACTGTTAAAGAACAACTCAAAACCAGTTATATTCTTTCTTTCTTGTTCTGTGTCGGCTTTACGCTACGCACAGACCTGTTGCCGTAGCAACTGACTGACAACACCACCACACAAACAGCCAAACAAAGAACAGAACATTCACTCTGTTACCGTTTTGTTTCCGACTTAATGTTTATTAATATAATTATTAATAAGATAAGCTAATAAGAGCAACTCTCTGATCTGTCAGAGAGTTGACTCCGTAGTTGGTCCTTTTTTTTATAACTGAACCGAAACAACCCGAATTCTGCAGGACATGCATGTTAAAGTTGTCAAAATCAAGCTAGCATAATTGTCTGACTTCCGCCTAGCGCGTTATTTTTTTTTTCATTGAAACGTTTTGCTGGCCTGTGAAAGTTGTCTCTATACAAAGCTTTTTACCATATACCAGCTTTTCCGTCGTTAGCCGCTAACAATTAGCCAGTCACGGTATTTACAGAACAACTGATGAGAAGTACAGGCCTGGTGTCTCCTTCACAGCCCTCCTTACACCCCATCCCAAGGTTCAGACGAGAGGTTTTTGTTCATGTAGAAACCATGGACAGAGATGGAAGATGGAGCATAACAAATATTTTAACATATATTAAAATCTGCCGGTACAAAAATCAAGTAGCAGCAGTAGTGTTGTCTCCTTTCATGTAGAAAAGCTACAATGCATTGTCTATAGCAATAAATGAAATCAGAATAGAAATCTGAGCATTTTCGACTATATATATATATATATACACAGTATATATATATATATATTTTTATTTTTTTTTATTTTTTTTTTTTTGTGATTTTCTTCCATCTCTGTCCATGGTTTCTACAGGAACAAAATATACTGTATATATATATATATATATACTGTGTATATATATGTATGTATTTATATGTGCAGAGTTTTCAAAGACTTCAAAGAAAAATAAACTATCATTTAAAGTCTTAAGTTGATAAGAAATATTTTTAAAAAAATAGGAGTATAAAAAAATTAAAGAAAAATACATGGGCAAGAAATGACAATAGTTGAACGTTGGTGGTATTACCACTAACTATAGTGACTCCAAGCTTCACCTGTGAATCTTCACATCTCCCCGTGTTCACAAACGCACCCAAGACGTGTTGAATATTTTAGGCCATCAAAGCCGCACTTGCTAAGACGCATCGCTTCTTTTCTTCTCCCAAGGCTAAGTTGACGTGGCAGCCCTTCAGCTAATGGGGGGAAGGTTTGAAGATTGTAGATAGGTGTTTGTATGTCATGCAGACGCTTACGCAATTGGAGTGTGTACTTAAATGTTGCCTTGGGGCTTGCAGTTTGACGTTTGTGTGACACGGTTGCATTTATACACGACTCTTGAGTCGAGTCTGGCCACACCTTTCACTTTCGAGCCTTACAGCTAATTCACCATCGCTTGCATATCAAGTATTTGACTGTGACACAGTGTTGACTTTACAGGAGTTTTATTGTGCTTGGATTGACACCTGGGAGACTTGCTCGGAGGCACTGCCTGTGAATTAGCGTGAAGCGCGGGGCACATGGAGTTCCTTCACTCGTGTGTGAAATCTCTGTGTGTTTCGTATGAGCAAGAGAGCTCCGGTGCTTCTTGACCCATTTTGCCTCGAGATGCTAAATTGGCTGCCAGCTCCAGCTGAGATTATACTCGCATGATTGTAGTGGCGTGCGGACCCTCTCTTACACGGTAATTAGCATTGCAAATCTCCCGAGCTTGTTTGGGGAACGTCGGCTCGGCTTTATGTTTTTCAATTGCACGCGCCTCGTTCCCTGACCTTACTCGCCGGTGTCCGATTCGAAAGGGTGGGTTTGTTCTGATAATCGGATCATTTAGGATCATCATCTTTTAATTTAAAGCCTCCAAATTATTTAATTTGGTTCCTCTCTTTTTTTCCCCCCTCCTTCTCTTCTCTGTTTTTTCACACAAATGTTCAAAGCTTATTTATATAATCAACTCATTTAGCTGTTTTTTATTTCAACTACATTTGAAGGTTGTATTTTTCCACTGTCTTTATAACTGAGTCACATTTTTGTGTGTGTCAGTTTCTCTATCTCCGTCCTCCGTCTATTTCTTGCTTTCCTTGGACTTGGTGACTCTTTGTCTGACTAAATAAAGCACTAAATGCACTAAATCTTTGTGGCAGTCTGTTTAGATTTGATGGCGCCTAATTACGCAAATTACATACGTAGCAGTCATGTGAAGAACTTCCCCCGAAGATGTCATGGGAACCTTTGCAGCCTTTCTGGGGAATCCGAGGCGCTTTGTGACGTCGGAGCTAAGCCGCGCAATGCGCAACAAGGGAAGGCTGCATGTAAGCAAATAAAACTTTATTTAAGTAGAACCTGTCCAGATATGGATCAAAAACTTATGCACACACAAGAAAACTCTGAAAACATTAAATATAAGAAGTTTTTTATTAATAAAAATTGTTTTTAAACGGCTCAACAACATCAAACTAAATGGAAGGACATTCAAGCACCCTGGGGTATTGCTGAGACGCCCATGAGATGATACTACACATGTTAGCAATATTTCATAAGTGATACAAATATAAACCAGAGACAGAACATGAGTAGTAAAACCATAGTCAAAATTTACCCCAAGGTTCAGCATTTGCCATAAAATGCTGAAGGACAAAAATGTCTCTTATTAGAGTTGTGTGTTTTTCTGGAGCACAAACAAACAATTTCCGTTCTGTTTTCATTTAGTTGGAGAAATTTTTAGCCATTCAACATTTTACACTTGTACGCACATCCTATAAGATATTCACTTTTGATACGTCATGATGGCTAAATTAGATGTATAAATGAATATCATCTGGGTAGCAAGGACACGAGATATCCTTAAAAGTGTTTAATGCGCTGAAAAGGACGCATGTAAAACAGGAATAATAATGGCCCAACTGACTCTCTGGTGTAGCATGTGCTCTATATAGACACTGAAAGGGTCTGGTAGTTAAAGCTACAGTAACTGAAAACCACCACAAGGGGGCAACAGAACACACAAACTGACAGGAGTCAGAACAATGATGTTTGCCTAAGAAAGACCTATACTTGAAAACAGCTGCACAGAATTAACTTCATATGTAGATCTCCGCACCTCCTATCAGACATACTTTAAGCCTATTGGCTGCTTCTCTGATTAATGCTCCCCCCCAGCCCATCAGTTTGACGGCCACCTCCTTGTTGGGTATGCAGCTGTCTTGATCCTTGTCGGAGATGTTGCAGGATTGCGACGTTGCTTCATAATCTAATCCTGCTTTAAGATTTTCTCTAACTGTCTGGCTGACCTTCCTGCGGTGCCCATTGGTTTTCTGGATGCTATCTAATGTCGTCTCAGGGTGCATTCACACCAGCCCCGTTTATTCTGCTTTCATCAAACTCTAATTTGTTTGCCTAGAAAGTCTGGTCCATTCGGGGAGGTGTGAATGCGGAATTCAACTCCAAAAAAATGGATGCGGACAAAACAAATGAGCTCTGGTCTACCTAAAAACCTAGGTCTTAGTTCGGTTGAAGTGAACTCTGGTGCGGTTTGAATGCATATGTGAACTCCAAGGAGGAAGTGGACTAAAGCGCCAGACATTCTGGGTTAATACAACCAAAACAAACGCACTAGTCTAGCGCTAGCTGGAGAAAAGACTTGTGCTCTTTGTACAAAGACAAAAGAGAAATCCTCCAATTGCAAAAATCTGATGTTATCCTCAATTTTTGTTTAAATTTCATGAAGAAGGAAGTTGCACTCATGTCCTCGTCAGAGGTTTTTGTGTTTCCTTCAATGGTTCTTGATGCAGGCGAGGAGGGGAACAGGTTTTTCAAAGAGTTTTGTTTGATCGACTCGGTGCAGTGTGAAACAAACCGCACCAGCTGACAATGTGACTGATGTTGCAATTTTGCAATGTTTACTTTTGAAACTCCAAATTTCCAACAGAAATTGACGTTCGAGATGGAAGTTTTTTTCTAGATAATTTCTGATATTAATCTCAAAAGTTTTGTTTTTTTTGGTCCACAATCACACAGAGTCTACAGGAAAATCAGGTATGAAAACACCCTTAGAAACCTGTGAGGCCTTCAGAGCAGATGGATTAAGACTGGAATTAAATGTTACTAATGAGAAGAGCTCAGTAGGCCGTTAGTAGCACAAAGAAAGAAGTAAGAAGGTACTTATTCCAGAAAGACGGGCCAAAAGTTTGATCTGTGGTGAGCATTCTTATGGAATGAATCAATGAAAATACTAGATATGGAGAAGGAAGCTCCCTGCAGTATATATAATTCCGTTAGCAGCTTGGCTTTGGATTTCTCATCTAATAGGAACAAGATTGCAAAAAGCATGACTTTGCCAGTATTTTAATCTCATCAATTTGTCGGAGCAGCTCAAACTGCCAAAGAGGAGAGACGCTGTCCAATCTGGGATGAAGTATTCGACTCCTAACGTTGCCTGGTGGAGCTCAGACAGATGATATGCTCTGGCTTGTCTTCAGGCTTTCCAGCACTATCCCTCTCACCACTTCCTCTTTAGGCTTTCCGTATTTCAACAAAGACGCTCACACTCCCGAACACGTCGCGGGGCCACGGTACATGCTGGCGGCGGAGGTCTGGGTCACACGTGTCCTTCGAACACCCACAAACACGCTGTCTGCCTACCTATGGCAACAAAAAGGAAAACATGCAGAGAGAAGCTCCACAGGCACTTCTGCTCCGTCATACACACACTCGTGCACCTATCGTCCGCATCCATTAGTCGTGCTTTGCTGAGCTGACCTGACGCAGCCCAGACCTACTTTGTTGTTTTCTGTGTGGCGCGTGTGGGTGTCGGCGTGTACGCGCCTTTCCCAAGTAGAGCATGTCTGAAGGTATAAGGCACTGCACATGCACAGGACAGCCTCTCCCGGTAAGATTATTGTCCGTTTCTATAAAGAACACGCCGTACCTGAGGGCCGGGGAAGCGTCACTCTGCGCACGTGTGGCGCGTGTTGCTCATGGGGACGGATCTCTGAAAGCTGAGACACTCGCTGAAGGGGAAAGCTTTTCTTAACCTCTGCTAAAGCTCACCTTGTGACTGAAGATGCTTCCCTCTGAGCAGGCTGGCAAAAACATGCTAGACTGAGGCGGGGGCATGAAGAGCGACAGCTGATCAAAGCGCGTCAGCAAGTTTGAAAAGGTTTTTGCCACAGGTGAGCAGGTTGGGGAGCGCTTCCAAGTTGGTGCGAACGCATTTAGTGTAGCTGCAGGTACAGAGAGGCTCCTTCCAATCAGGTTTTCTTTCTTTCACCATGCAAGCTTTGAGAGAAAAACATTGTAAAGCTGAGGTTCATTATCGTGGACTGGGATTACTTTCAAAAGTAAAGCTGGGTTGTCTTGGTTTTCCAACAATACAGTGGTAAGAATTACATTAATTTTTTTTTTGTAATGCACACTTTTACAGCTTTCACATCAGTTATATGCAGCTCTAATGCCAGAGGCGAACTCACCGCCTCCCTATTGGCTGCTCCTCAATGCAGAGTGGAAGGGAGGAGGGGTGAATCAAGAATCACTTGGTAAATTTGAGTCGCTTCGTTTTTGCTTTGCTCAAACATCCATTGACCCTCTTTTCCCCACTAATTGTTCACACCCAAATGTGTTGGGTTTTGTGCCCCATCCATTAATAAATAGCCAACATGGTCTATTGTCAATCGTTGCTGTAAAGAAAGAAAACCAGGTTTTGGACGTTCCTGTACTTACAGGATTTTTCTTTGGTAATGTATTAACCAGGGAAACACATTACCATAATAATTATTATAATAACTATAATAATAGTAATAATAATAATAATAAGTTAAGTGAAATTTAGGTTTTTCTTAGAGCACCTGGCTTCAATAAAGACCGACAGCATTTCTTTGCTCCCATTTACTTATAACTACCGACACATGACTGTGATCCACACTTTACATTCACTTTAGTTTTCAGGGTGCGAGTTAATGCAACACTGCGCAATAACCGTTCTCATCTCCAGTGATCATAGTCTAGTTGATTGGATTATTAATGGTATGGATTGGTTCACGGCTGTGGTCTGAATATGCTATTGATTCTGAAATAGCTTTAGCGGGGATAGAAGTATCGATTACCTAATAACCACGACTGTTCCCGTGGGAGCAGGGCATTGATTGTGCATTCACTGGAAAGAAGCACTGGGTTGTGTTTCGGCCACCAGACACGCACCAGAGAAGTGACAAAAGACGAGCGTTTAACACAACCGACACCGCTGATGTTGTCCGTGGCCCGCTGGGTCTGAAAATGCTGATGATGCGCGAGCATGCTAATGGGGAACAGAATAGATGCTAGTGTAGAAACACTCTCAGAACTGCTTATGGTTTTTCTCAGTGGTTCCCAACCCTGATCCTCGCCTGATGTAAAGGAATGGGGTCATTAAGAGGAGTGCAGAACCTGCCAGCGTGCTGGGCAGGTAATGCAATCATTTGAATCAGAGGCTACCAGAGCAGGAATGTATCGAAAATATACAGGACACCAAGGTTGGTGACTGCGCCAGTGCATTGGTTCATGGCCCTGAGGTGGAAAATTACAGTGGAAGCAAACAATGCCCTCAAATTTCCATAAAATGTGTCCCTTTTAGCTTCCTATGGTCACTAATAAAAACGTTCAGGCTTGTAAGAATCCTCCTGTAGTTGTAGGCGTATTTAAAGTTAGTCATGTCTGAAAGGTTCAATGTAACACATCTTCATAGCCAAAAACATTTTCAATGTTTTTCTTGGAAAACCAACCTCGGTCAAGAAGAAAGAAAATTCTGACTCAGAATTTTTTGTTGTAGCCTAATGCGTACCAGCCTCTTGTTCGTTGCTTTGCTTCGTCCAGAAGGTCCACAGAGTCCTCTGCTACTGAGGACGCTGTTAATGTCCATCGCTTAGCAATTGGGTTAGCGATATACTAAATCGTTGGTGTTAACTAGTGGGGGTCACCGGAAACTGCGTAGGCTGTAAACAACCATCCCCACACTGCAAAGAAAGAAGTGCCGAGCCGAACGAACATCTTTGCCAGCAATAAAATGTCTTAAACATTCATATTGTTCTGACGTTAATTGCTCAATAATTGTAAGCGTGTCCAACAGTGACTTAACGGCTTCGTTCACTCCCTCCGCTGCCATTGCCAAACTATTGACGCCGTCATTCACAACTCTTCATGTCGGCTGATTGGCCAGGATGAAATTCAACCAGAGAGATCCAGTTCAAATGGAGAAATTCCAAGCGGAGCACTAAAAGGAAATGAGAATTGAGTGGAATTGCGAAGGTAGACATTGGCTGGCCTAGGGCTTCTTTTGCAGACTAATTGTTCCAGTTACAGCAGGTCATGTAAGTCTTGCAGCAGTAAAGGTTTTTTCCCACTCAAATATTAAGCTATAATTTGGAAACAGCTTTTTTTCCCCCTATTTATTCAGGTTGTGTTTGACTGATATCAACATTTGTTTGCTGATCTGCAATGTTTAAGTGTGACAAGTGAGTTTTACGGGGTATATATTGAATCTTCACACAGTTTGGCAGAAGTCCTCATGAAAATCTCTTCATTTGGTGGACTGATGACTTTTTAGTAACATCTTTAGAACTGGAGCTCGGATAAAAACACCACAGGGAAAAACAAAGAGACAAGACGACTAAACAGCACAAAAAAAAGCAGGGAAGACGGAGAAGTGATTAGAGCGAAATGAAACTGACTTTTCCAAATGCGCCAGTCAATCAAACAAACTCGCAGCTTATGTTTTCTTTGAAAAGTGGATAATGTCAGACACATTTAATAACAACTTAAGTCGGGAAATGTAGAAAAATGTACCAATCAACTAGGAGACAATAATGAAAAGACAAAATGTAATACTTTAAATGTCATACTTTTTAGGGAGTCTTCACTTCACCTGTCTTAGTGATTACTGCTGAACACTAGCCACAGGAAGTTGGTGTGCCTCCCGTCGAACGCTGTAAGCAACTTTAGCCAGCAGCTACATCGATTAGTCACAACGTAGAAGCTCCGTTTCACCACGATGCTGTGGAAGACATGTTGTTTTTTTTATAATGTCATTCATGTGGGTGTCACTTGGAATAAACGTTCCTGACAAAGCTCTTTCTGCTGGCGACAACGCTTCCTCAGAGGCGCAACGGAACCCTGTCACAAATGTTGAAACCCGAACAAGGAACAGAACACAAAAAGAAAAAGCCCAAACAGAAGGCCAGGCTCCCAAACTCTCCTGACTCCAATCCGATTGAGGATCCGTGGGATCCTGGAACGAACCTGATCCTCAGAGGCGTCGGCCCTGAAGACGGCAGCTATCCGATGCCAGTTTCCCGTTGCCAGACTCCACAGGACACCCCGTGTCTCTGCCTGGAAAGCCCAGTTCTGGTTGGCTTTAGCAGGTTATCAAAGCGCTAGCAAGAAATGCAGTTCATTCACTGGCCTATTTTCCAACATAGTGTTTCTCCTTTACCCTCTGTATAAACATTAACATTATAGACCTGTGGCACGTAAAGGTATTCCACAACTCTTGAATGTTTTTAGAATTTTATCATCTTACTACACAAGGCATTTTTAATGATTAAAAGATTTTCAGTTTTTTAAAAGAAAAAAAACTTCTAAACAGTTTTTGTCTGCAATTTAAAGGTGGCCAAATTGATCCAAAATTTTGATACCAAGATCCAGATCAGATCAACACTTGAGTGGTAAAATCTATGCTTTAGTTTCAGATTCCCTCTTGAATGAAATAATTACACCTACAAGTCAGAAGTTTGACAAAATGTCAAACTTAAATTATAAAGTATTGGTATCGGTGACACGGGTCCTGTGTTTACTTGGTGTCGATTCGATGGCAGGCATCAGATCGATACCATAATTTTGTCATTTTATTTCTCAAATTAGCTCGAGCTCAGATTGAATTTTGAACAGCTGTGGAGATGATGTTTTTTAAATTTTGGACGTAGAGCTGGACTTCATCCAGGCCCCACGTTGAGCTACGAGCTAAAATGTTCCATCGTATCACTGGACGTGTATTTAGGATTGTCCTGCTGCTAGGTGATCCTCTGACCCAGTCTCAAGTGTTTTGTAACTTTTAGCAGTTCTTGATAACCCCTGACTTATTTTCATTTTGTTTTGCACATTCAGAAACTGACAATGGAGCCATTTTAGTTCTCAGAATAGCTTAAACTCAGTCAGAATGAATAATAAAAGCAGTGTGGTTTAGCAGTGTTTCCTACACAACATTCGGCTTCATCCGTCATCCCATCATCTCTGACGAGCTTTCCTCTTTCGGCTGGAACCTCCTCCCCGAAACATCCCCGCATCATAATGCTGCCACCACGCGTCCAATTTGATGTCAAAATGTTAAGAACTTTTACTATGAAAACAACTTTTCATTGCACCTCTAAATGATGCGTTTTGGTCAAATGGTATCAACGACATTTCACTGGAATCAAATGAGCGTAGGAATTCCTGCAGTCTCAAAGCTTTAGCGACCGAATGTTTGCTGGAACTCAGACGCGTTCCATCGTGCAAAAAAAAAAAAAAGCAACACCAGCAACGCGGCATGGATCCTGTTCAACCTCTCTCTAGCTCATTATCCCTCTTCTTCCCTCCTGCTTTGCTATGGATAGAAAATGTGTGTCTTTCCTGTCAATACAGCATCTACCCACGCTCACCGCTATATATAGGAGCCGCTGTCTTCCAAAAGCTCCCCCCCCCCCCAAGCCCTCCCTTTTCCTCTACACCTCCAGCTCCTCTGTTCAGCTCCCCCATCAAACATGCTCATTTCACTTCAAAACACATGTTGAGCGCTGCGGAGGAAGAGCGAGTGGGGAAAGAAAAGGATCGGTTGGATGTGGGGGAAGAGGAAGTAATGAGAAGATGAAATTAAATGACTCTGAAGTGAGAAGCTGAGAAGCTTGAAGAAAGGTTGAAGTAATGGGTCTTTGAGTTTCCCTGGTGAGCCGGTCTAATGTGACCGTAACATGGACACCTCAGAGCTCCTCAGTTTTGCCAGTCTGCTACGCTGTCAAAGTCGAGGCACTGAGTAAGGGCCGCTCTCTCTTCCATTTCTGCATGTGTAGCTTCATAAAGTGGATATGAGCAGCTGAGAAAAGCAAAGGTCCTTCTCCTGACCAAAAAAATATCGTGTCTGTTTTCGTCCCACGGCGACGTTACGTAAAAGAAAAGTTCAGTATTATGGATAATAATGAGTCAGCTTTTTTTTAAGCTTTACATCATGTAAAAATGTTCTCCCCTCATCAAAGACATACCTGGAGTTTTGCTTTGAGAAATCATTTAATGTCCATGGCAACCATTCAGCTGTGCAAAACGCCTGGGTGGACTTAGCCCCGCCTTCAAGGACGAAGCTCCTCCTCCGAGCTGCAGTTTCCAGGCTCACAGAGCAGCCAGCCACCATGACTCATTCTCTCAGCTCCTTCAGACTAGCCAGCAGCGATTAGCAAATAGCTAGTGTAACTCACATGAGCTACTTTACCAATGCTGGTAAAAAAAACGTTGCTGAAGGGTCAATAGAGGAGCCATGTTGTGATGACCAATTTCAAGGCATCAAGTCAAATTTCTTTAGTCATATTTGATATTTACAGCATTTTTACAACAACTGAAGGGAACATAGTTTCCTGATTGTTCTATAAAACAGAACAAAGTGGCTGGAAACTAAATAATACTGAATAATAATCCCTTCAAAAGAACAGCTTTTGCTTTAAAACCTTTAAAACAAAATGATACTAAGCTACCCAGGTCCCCATCTCAAATAAATACTGCATCTCTTTTGAATTTTTTTAAAGAATTTGATGTTGAAGATTTACTTTCAGGCATTTTAAGATTTTGTTTTTTGTTACATTTTCTACAGAAGAGCAACAGGGTTTGTAATATGTAATAACGCAGCATTATATCGTGGAACATATCTCCAAAATATTCACAGAAAAGTACATTATTTGCTACTTGTTTTTTCTTTTTTTGCATTGTAAATCTAAAGTATTGAAAGGGAAATGGGAAGCGTAAGCAGCTAGGCACAATGCCACTGACTGGAATTAGCAGATCAGTTAACTGAGGGGCGACATTTGTTTTTCTCTGTGCTGATCGGCTGTTTCCCTAGAAGTGGAGAAAAAGACCATGGATTTTATCTTCCGCAGCAGTACTAAGACAGTTTCCACTGTGTGAACTATTAAAATGTGTGATTATAGTTATTTTTAGAGTCGATACCAAGTGTTTTCAAGTGTCAGCAATTCGCTGTTTGCTGTGGTGCCTAACCTGCTGGGAATACCGTGGGTCAACGTCACTTCGCTATTAAGTCCAACTAGCTTCAAAGAAATTGAATTGTAAAAAAAACAACATAATAAAGCAGCTGTGTAGTGGTTCTGCAAGTCAAATGTAAGCCGTTCTACTGATACGTATCCGTCTAAAACCATCGATAAGTCATCATTTATCTTCACTTCCCTTTAAGGTCATAAAAAACCATTAGGTGTACTTTTCCCTGTGCTTCAATAATTTGTGGTGTTTTGGATCAGACTGGTTGGGGAAAATATTCCAAACAAAAAGAGTAAGATGTACCTTGATGAGAAATCCCCAAATGTTATTTACATCTCTGCAGTTTCTTTCCAAAGACAGAAAGGCTACCAATAGAAGGTGATGGTCAGGTAATAACAAGGACCAGTCCAGGATTTGCCTGTGACCCAGTTTGTGCTGGGATTGGTTCCAGTACCATCGCCGCTCTCCAGCTCTCCCGAGACCCGCAGAAAGCCACACAATAACTGGCACCGTCAAATTGCCTTCAGATTTCTGTAGCATGCTGTGAACAGAAACGGCATACATATCTTGACAAACATTATCAAAAACAAAGGCCGACACAAAGTTAAAAAAAAAACAAAGAAAATAAAAAGACACACAGCTGGAGAGGAGAGCTGGAGTCCTGCTTGTCTTTGCATCTATTTGCTGGAGCTGTTGCCCCGGCAGCACTCAAGGACTAACATGTCAGCTGTCAGAGGCTCTTAGTGACAAACAATATCTGGTAAATATTTGGAAGTGCATCTAATGGCCATGAACAAATTTAACAGGGGATGTTAAGTTCTGCAATGTACCCCATGATGCCTCCTCTAAATGGGATTTTGAATGTACAAAAAGATGAAATGTGTTATATTACACTATAACGGCTATGTAACTATCAATCTAGCTGTTCATTTGTTTGTCTATCTAGCTATCACTACTAGCTAGTGTTCAGTATTGCTGTCTTTCTCGTAACTATCTCGCTGTCTAGCTATCTGTCTGTCTATTTAACTATTTAGCCATTAATCTACCCAGCTAGCTATTTAGCCATCAATCTACAGTAGCTGTCAGTCTAGATAGCTATCTATATAGCTACTTAG
This sequence comes from Xiphophorus couchianus, assembly GCF_001444195.1. NCBI lineage: Eukaryota > Metazoa > Chordata > Actinopteri > Cyprinodontiformes > Poeciliidae > Xiphophorus > Xiphophorus couchianus. Next base: position 26,670,544 of record NC_040250.1, on the reverse strand, counting down.
CACTTGCTCTGTCTATGTATCTAGCTAGCTATCCATCCATCCAGCCATCTATACATGGCTTCTGATCCAATGCGCTGAACTTGACCCCATTTGATATGAATGGGTTATATGAATTATGCAGCTCGGAACAGCATAAAGAAATTCCAGATTAGACAGAAATTGATAATTACACTGGAGTTGTTGAACAGTGAAATGTAAAGACAAAAGGAAGAGCTGTTTTTTGTTGTTTTTTTTACCTACTGTAGATCAATAAGCACATTAGCGTCCTTTCTGTAGTTCCTGTCTATCCTATTTAACGCTTAAAGTAGAAAAAACGATGCATCGACTCCATAGTGACAATCACAGGCTTCAGAGTCTTTACACGACGTTGTGTTTTGCTCATTTTCGCTGCAAGTGAAGAGATTAAAGCGTTTTAAATGAATTATAGATGTTTGTGAAACCACAGATCAGCATGATTCTGTTTGTTTACTACACATACTAACTGGACGATCAAGTTAATTTACGCGAGGTACCAAAAATCATTAAAGTGATGGATGAGAGCACATTAGTAAGATTATATTCATTAAAGAAAGACTTATTAAAAACCCTAACACTCATTTGCCTTCATGCCTCGTTTCAGCCACATACACACATATACACTCTCTAAGTTAAATAATGCTTCATTGTTGCCTTGCCTACACATTGAACAATATATACCATGCATCATTTGATAACTAATTCATGCAGGCTGCCACAGATTCTATACGTATATATATATATATATATATATATATATATATATATATATATATATATATATATATATATATTTAAATTTAAAAATCCCACTGATTTAAAGCTGTAGCTCTCATATGTAATGTAAACCACACATATATCATTACCAGTCAGCATCAAGGCAACCTCAAAACAAATTTTGCAGCAATGATATTACTTAATGTCATGCAGCGCTATTTGTAACCAGGTCTTCACCGATGAAGTTTCACTCTCATCAGCATGCTTAAGGCTTGAAACTAAAAGTGAAACTGACATCACAGCAATAGCAATGCTCCCCATCTTTCTGTTTGGTCACTGAACTAAATGTGAAGCTTTGTAGTCGGAGGATCCAAAACATTTCTGACTCGCTGAATATCTTCAGTCTGTTGTTTCAGTCAGAGGGGATTATGCTCCTCTGAAGTCGGGTTTTCTGTTAAACGTAACAGCAGTTCTGTGCTTTCATGATATTTAAACCTATTAACACTGAATTTCAGCGTGTTGCCAAGTTTGTGTTTAATTACACAAAAAAGAAATTCTTTCGGCCTCAGTAGAAATAGATTAAGGAACCCGTAGACTTTCACTGTCAGCGTTTCCATGGAGGTGAAGAGAGTATCATTCTCATTAAAAAATGTTTTTATTTACAACAGGTACCGTTGGAATATTCTTCCTATTAGACACATCTTGTGGAATATTCCAACCTTCTTTTGAGTTACAGTGCGTTTTAATATAACTTTAGAGCGTAACCTCTAAGAAACTATTAAATGTTGTTAGTACCGACACTAACAGCTGACTTAAAATGCCTTTTTTATTTTTCTTACTATTATTGTTTGTTTTGAGTTGGAACTACCGTCTTTAACAGCAGCTGCTCTCTGATGTATGCACCATGTCCCTATTTTAAACTAAATAGAAAATACAGCACACTGTGTGGTAATTTAAGATAACAATGTTATATTTAGAAGATAATATATTTTACAAATTCACAATATTTTCACCATTGCCCTTCATATAATATAGTTCTTGAACGTAAATACAGTTCAACGGTCAGCAGGTTAAAATCTTTGCAAACACTGATTGGAACATGGTGGCAAATCTGTAATCCATGGATCTGTAATAACCCATTATTTTCACCTAGTTGAATTTTTTTATGTTGGCTATTGCTCTTCATAACGCTGTGTTTTTTCCACAAGTGTTTGTGGAAACTTTTGTTTTTCAGTGAATATCAAAGTTGGAATGAGAAAAAAATTGTATCAAGGTAATTTTGAAATGCAGGGGCAACAGCAGTAGATCGGTTTTAAGAAACTTTACGGGAACAGGTAGGACAAAAGTTTTTTCTGTGTGTGTTTTTGTAATAAAACCCGATCACTCAGAAGGACAAAGTCAGTAAAAAGAACCACTCAACTCACACTGCAGGCATGAGGGTCAAACACTTAGTACTTGTTACCTTGCTTTCTGTTTTAATGATGCTCATAAAATTGAGCTTTTCTTACAAATAGACGATTCAGATAGTCTTGTGTTAGGAGTTGGAACATAAGTTAACATTTTTACACCAGTCAAATGAAAGGAATCAGAGGAACAGAAAAGAGGTGAAGATTAACAGCAATGTAGCGAAGCCATTGCTTTCCACTGGATTCTCATCTCCCTTCAGTGTCCCGTGTTGGATTTCTCCCATTAACCTGGATTTCTCTGGTTGAATTTCTATCGGGCTACTCAGCAAACAGAAGAAGTTGTGAACGGTGACATTATTTTTCTGTTTTAGCGATGGAGGAAGTGAACCAAACCGTTCATATCGCGTTGGCCAAACTTCCAAATACTGAATTAACGTTAACAGTTCCTTTAGCTCTTTTCTTTTCGCAGTGGATGATGGCTGTTTATGCCACAGAAAATTTCCAGTCAGCGTCAAACTGGCGCTTTACATGCGTCACAGACAAACGTTAGCGATTTAAAGCTTCAACAGAGGCCACGCCTCCGGGAAGAAATCGTTTCTCAACAGCTGAGGTTCCAGACCCTCTGGACGAAGTGAAGCGTAGAACAAGGGGCTGGTTTTTACCTGCAGTCACCATCTCAGCGTTAGCTGCTGTGTTAAAGTTCAGCTGTTAAAAGTAAGATGCCCAAGTGTGAGTGGAAAGCATGACATGGACACATTAAAGTTGAGCTCTGTATTTAGCTTATAGCTCAAAACAAAGCCTCTGGTTACCTTTTCTAATCTGTCTATTTTTGTTGTCATTTAAGATTGAATACTCTTCAGCCCTTCAGCTAGCGCTGTTATCTGGGTCACTGAGAAATATGGCAGACAGGAGGAATAAAGAGAAGTATGAGGTTAGCTAACTCTGGTTTCAGTTGTAATAGCAGTAGCAGGGGTTGGATCCAATCACTGTTTCAGGTTTTGATAGGATTTTATTTGACTGTATCTGTTTTCGAAAACTTAAATCCTTTTCTTTCTTCCTCTACTTAGACTGGATAGATTTTACAAGATATCATTTATGTGTAATAATCAGCTAGATATTATATGTGGTCATTAAACCACATCTCTTTACAGCACTTTTATCGAAGCCAGGTAACCGGCATTTGAAATATGGAAAAAAAATCTTTTACAATATCTACATTGAATATTTGATGTACCATCATTTTTTTTCAACCAGGATTTATAAATGTCCCTTAGTGATGTTAAAAGGCTTTCAAATGTTGAGCAATTTTCAAACATAACTCCAGAAAGCACAGTGACAGTACAGTCAAATAAGAAAAACGTCTGAATATTATTGAAAGGTTAATGCTATGCCATGCTTTTTATTATTTCTAGCACATTGCAAAAATACCATCTAAAAGCATAAGAAGAAAAGAATAACAAAAGAGGAACTGCTGTGGCACAATGGGATATGCTGCGATGTCATTGTTTTGCCAGAATCTAAGTTTTTTACTCACTTTGGTATTCAAAACATAATATAAATGTATACTATAAAGTTTTTTGTTGTTGTTTTTGTCCAAGACTTCATACTTTAATGATTTCAGTCATTTGTTTTGTATATATCGTGACGGAAGAAGCATCAACATAAGCCGACATTTTAATATGACACTAATTATGAATTTTTCTACAAGGTAAAAAGTTGAAAGTTTATTTTACTTTCAAAACTGAAGCAAACGCCCCAATGATTATCTTGAACATGTGGGGTTTTTGACTCTTTAAACGTGGCGTTATTGCAAACCCTCGCGGCTTCGCGCAGGTTTCTGCGATGGCAGCAAACAACACTTTTCTCCTTCTCATGGGACACTTTCCACATTTTATGACCCAGCAATGTAAGAATAAATGCCTTCCATTTAATGGAGATGCACCAATCACAAATCTGTTGCCAATTTCTGATCTCCAGCCAGAGATCGAAAGTTTTATTTTTCGTCTTCCTGCCGTGAGGATCATTAACTTTAAACACACACACTAAAACTGGGTTTACTCATTTAAACAAACACAAAGTAACAACATTTACTATTTCAACTGGCTCTTTTTGTTACTATTTAACACCATTAGTGCAGTTAAATTTACTACCTTTGAAGTGCCATCTGTTACCTAGATTTTTAAGATATTTTGAAAATCCTTTTGAAAATCCAGCGTATTCCCCTGCGTGACTTTGATTAAATTTCTCAACAGGACAAAGAAAAGGCCATGAGCTTTTCTCTGATATTTTCATCCTGCTGTTTTCTGAAGCTGCTCCG